>NW_006791849.1:239148-269200 GCF_000442215.2 Lipotes vexillifer | reverse complement strand
CTTTCCCTGTCACCCACAGCCAACCACAGCAAATATCTTAACTTACCAAGATAGCTTCAAACTCTCTGAGCCCAGGGGGCCAAACAAGCTTTTTTAAATGTGTGTAGATGGAAGGGAGCAGGTTAGGTGGGGACAGCGCGGCACCTCCGCTCTGTCTGAACGCACAGCAACTCATCAGCTCCAGCTGATGGCTGCCTGTGGGAAAACTGGTCCAATGAAGAGGGAGCTCCTGATTTTACAGAGGAGCAGGAAAACTTTGATTTTTGTATTGTGAAATCTTTCAATTATAAAATGTTGGCTCGGCCCGTTAATCACAGATTTGAGACCTCTGGTGTATAGCCTTCCTGTCTTTTATTTTTCCCCATAAGCATGTGTGTGTGTGTGTGTGTGTGTGTGTGTGTGTGTGCGCGCGCGCACGTGTGTGCGTGCGTGCACATGTGTATAGTGAGCTCCTTTGGGACTGTGTGTCCAGTTCCTAATGCCCCTTAACCACTGTCCACAAGGGTGTATGATCCAGAAGCCATGTTTCACAGGATCCCATTCTCTAGGACATAGTTGGACCAACCAGAGAGGTCTCTCCTTGGGAATTTGGAATAAGGAACAAGACCGAGAGATACAGGATCTCCCTGTGGCTGGGTCTGCAGCATGAAGAGACAGGAACAGGGTGCAGGGTCCACGTCCCCCTGTGTGCACTAGGGGGTTCGGCTTGGGTGGTGTCAGCTTTCCGTTCATCGGTTCTAGCCCCTCACTGAGGCCTGGCTGGTCCCTGAGACATTCCTGTCTCCTTAGAACAAATCCCCCCCTCTGGCCTGAGTTAGCATTAGTGGGCCTCTGGTCCTTGCAACCAGAGTCCCAAGTTAGACGAGATAAAAATACACGGCAACACATAGATGAGTATTTTTTATAAATGAAATGATAGGCTTCCAAATGACCTTTCAGTGCCATCCACTTTCACCTCCACCCTCACGCCAGCGGGAACATCCCTGTTTATTTGCAGGGGAGGAAGGGCAGTACCTGTGTCTCTTATGTTTCTTGGAACTTTTCTTCTTCTTTTTCTTGACAGGCGATGGGCTATATGATGGGGACCTGCCGGGGAGGGGAGACACACTTCAGAGGGAGGCTTTGAGGGCCAGGGTTGGTTTCATAGAGACCCTTCTCCAGCCCCCAGACATGCCTCAGCTCTTTCAGTAACACACATCAAGGATGATAATTTGTAGAGTTAGTTTGCATTTGCTTCAAATGTTACCATGTATTTTACTACAGGTATTATCTCATTTAATCCTTCCACACACTTCTTAGGTAGGTACAATTGCTACCCTCCCTTTTCAGACAAAGAAAGTGGGGTTCGAAGAGGTAAAGTGACTTTTGCCCAAAGACACACAGCTAAGAAGGTGGCTGAGCTGAGATTCAAATCAAAGACTCACTGATCCCAGGGGCTTTGCTCTCAATCACTATAGCACCCATAGCTGCCCGCCTGGTCAGGCCATAAGTATTTATTTTTGTCTGCTGCCCTCTTCTAAAACTGCACATACTTTAAAGGTCTCTCCTCTGCTCCACCCTGTGTCTCCCTGGTAAGACCAAACCCCTGCAGGAGATCTCGCCAGGATGCACTCCGCACGGTGGTGCCATGAAGGGGTAACCCGAGAAACAGAGACGCCCTAGAATCATTATTATGACTCAAGGCTGACGTTCGGGTAACCCGAGTTCCAATTCTGACTCTACCATAAATTTATAAGTCACCTCAGGCATGTCACTGCTCACTCCAAGTCTCCTGTTCTCCCACTGATAAAATACCAAGGTTGAAGCATATCAGGAGCTGCAAGCTCAATGCCAACACAGGCCGGCCTCTCAGATAGCTTAAATGGATGCAGCAGGTCGCAGGGGGGCGGTGGGGGGCGGGGAGCAGGGGAGACAGTAGGGAGTGGTGAGGCCTGTGGTGAACCAGAGAGCACCTGACCCAGGGGTATGGATGCTTCTCAGATCAGCTGAAGGTCCAAGGTAGGAATGCAGGCCTGGGCTTCTAGAGCTCCTGCCTTTTGAATAGAAGTTGCCAGAAAAACATATTTTCGTATGACATCTCCTGGTTTTAAAATATGGCCACCAACTAAAAAGACAAAAAACACTTCGCAGGTCAAATAAAACATGTCTGCAGGGGGATATGAAGGGTTGAGAAACAATCGGACTTAGGGAATCATAGCACTTGTCCCCAGAGAGTGCTCACTGGACATACTGAATGAATGAATGAATGAATGAATGATGGGAGTCTGATCCCTCTGGTTTCCTTCTTTTTTTTTTTTTATTTATTTTTTTAAATTAATTAATTAATTAATTTATGGCTGTGTCGGGTCTTCGTTTCTGTGCGAGGGCTTTTCTCTAGTTGTGGCAAGTGGGGGCCACTCTTCATCGCGGTGCGCGGGCCTCTCACTATCGCGGCCTCTCTTGTTGCGGAGCACAGGCTCCGGACGCGCAGGCTCTGCAACTGTGGCTCACGGGCCTACTTGCTCCGCGGCATGTGGGATCCTCCCAGACCAGGGCTCGAACCCGTGTCCCCTGCATTGGCAGGCAGATTCTCAACCACTGCGCCACCGGGGAAGCCCTGGTTTCCTTCTTTGACGTGTTCTCCTGTCCATACCTAAAATCAGGAAGCTCAGGCCACTTACCCCAATTCCACCCCTCGCCCTAGAATGGCTGGAACTCAGGGTCTTCATTCACAGTCCCCTCTGGGTCCTCTTTGGGCCTAGCCCCTTAGAACTAGGTGAAAGGGGTGTGGAGGGAACAGGGCCCCAGAAAACCTCGAGTTAGGTAGGGCCTGAGTCATCCAGACTCTGCTCTCTGCTGCCCCCTGCAGGCTCCTTCAAACACTGCCTCCAAGGTTTGCTGGGATTTTTAACTCGCCCCTCTAAGGAACATCTCTTTGACCACCCCTTGGGGTGTGGAACACTGAACCTGCTTTTAGTCTAGGGATTGACAGCCTAGAAGAAACTCTGACAATATTTTTAAATACAAAAAAATTAAAAGGTACTGTACACAGAAAAACCTCACAGGGTACAAAAGAGTCAACAGCTGGCCAAAAATATAAAGTCCATTATCCTTGGCATTTGCGTGTGGTGGAAGCACCTGAGGAGCCTGGAATCAAGTGTCTGTAGGTTCTGTCACCTCCTCTCTGAGACTTTATTTTCTCATCTCTAAAATGGGGATAACAGCTATAAGAGAAATGAGTCATGGTGACTAGAGTTGACAATACTGTACTGCTAAGAGAATAGATCTTAAAAGATCTCATCACAAGAAAAACCATTGTAACTATATGAGGTGATGGACAGGTTAGCCACACTTACTGTGGTAATCATTTAGCAACATAAACATATGTCAAACCATGACGCTGTAACCTTGGACTAATACAATGTTATAGGTCAATTATATCTCAATAAAACTGGGAACATTTTTTTTTAATAAAAATAAAATGGGGGGGCTTCCCTGGTGGCGCAGTGGTTGAGAGTCCGCCTGCCGATGCAGGGGACACGGGTTCGTGTCCCGGTCCGGGAAGACCCCACGTGCCGCGGAGCAGCTGGGCCCGTGAGCCATGGCTGCTGAGCCTGCGCGTCCGGAGCCTGTGCTCCGCAACAGGAGAGGCCATAGCAGTGAGAGGCCCACGTACCGCAAGAAATAAAATAAAATAAAATAAAAAAATAATAAATAAATAAATAAATAAATAAATAAAATGGGGATAATAATGCCTGCCTGCTAGATCGTGGTCAAGCGTAAAAGAGATCATGGAGATCACAGTGCTTGGTACAGCCGCTCACACACGTGAGGTCTCCAAAAATAAGTAAGTAAATATTCATGGTCATAACTATGCTTCAGACTAGTCATTTACTATGTGCCAGACACTGAGACAGCTGCTTCCACATCCACTTTCTCACCTAATTCTCATAAAACCCCAAGAGGCAGTTATTTCCACCATTTTACAGAAGTGGAAACACGCTCAGAGAGGTAAAGTGACTTGCCCAAGGTCACACAGCTAGTTAAGAGGCATAGAGGGGATCTGAATCCCAGGGGAGTCACTGTCTGACTCCAAAGCCCTTATTACCCCTCTTTTGTCCATTCCCCCATCTTCAGTGTTCCATGTCCCTTGGGGCCCTCACCTCCTTCTCTTCTTCCGGGTAGCTTTCTTCTTTTTCTTCTTCCCCCTGGAGGAAGGGGGTGGCGTCAAGTCTTTGCCTTGGGAGGCACTGAGGGGAAAACAGAACTGGGTATTAGAGGACACAGGGTTCCCCAAACCCCCAATCAGGGTTGTTGCAGCTGGGAAAGGATCCAGTTCCTTGGAGGGTGAAGGACCCATAGTGAATAGTTAATTACCACCTCATGGCTGATTTGGTTACACTTCAGATTAAATGCCTCAAATAAGGAGTTAATGCTGACCTAATGAGACAGATGCTGTACGTTACCCAAACATCAATTGATTAGTTAAATCAGAGTTACAGAGGTTAACTGCTCCTTAATAGATTTATTATTGAATTTGCAAATGGCTCACCTTGGTAAATAAATCAGTTTTTAAATAATTAATCGGCAATTCAGCACCCTCTCTCCCCAATACAACGTGCCTGTAGTTCCTGCTGGAAATTAAATAGGAGGCAGAAGGTAGGTTAAGTAGCAGCTGATTATTAAAAGTATATTTGCCAAGGTCTAATGTAACAAGATCCATTTCTTACATTGCTTCACGGAACCTCAAAAATCTCCACTCTTCAGGAATAATTATTTGCTGTTCAATTAAATTCAAAGGCTCAGGCTGCAGTTAAATGAAGTCAGGTTATCTCCTTTTAGAACTGGGGCAGGCTCCAGGGATTTTTTTTAAAGCATTATCCCATGGCAAAAAGATATGGTTTTGGATGAAAAACTGCTTGGGAATTGAAACATGCCAACTCAGCTGAACCTCTTTGGGAAAACAGATTATTAATAAAATGTTACTGGCATTATTAGTAACAACACAGCTACCGTTTATTCACTTATTATGCAACAAATGTTTTATATACTTTGATGCTCACAAAAGCACTTTAAGGGTGTTATGATTTTTTTTAACATCTTTATTGCAGTATAATTGTTTTACAATGGTGTGTTAGTTTCTGCTCTACAACAAACTGAATCAGCTATACGTATACATATATCCCCGTATCTCCTCCCTCTTGCGTCTCTCTCCCACCCTCCCTATCCCACTCCTATAGGTGGTCACAAAGCACCAAGCTGATCTCCCTGTGCTATGCGGCTGCTTCCCACCAGCTATCTATTTTACATTTGGTAGCGTATATAAGTCCATGCCACTCTCTCACTTCGTCCCAGCCCACCCTTCCCCCTCCCCATGTCCTCAAGTCCATTCTCTACGTCTGCGTCATTAGTCCTAGTCCTGTCCTGCCCATAGGTTCTTCAGAACTATGGGGTTTTTTTTTACATTCTATATATATGTGTTAGCATACGGTATTTGTTTTTCTCTTTTTGACTTACTTCACTCTGTACGACAGACTCTAAATCCATCCACCTCACTACAAATAACTCAGTTTCGTTTCTTTTTATGGCTGAGTAATATTCCATTGTATGTATGTGCCACATCTTCTTTATCCATTCATCTGTCGATGGACACTTAGGTTGCTTCCACGTCCTGGCTATTGTAAATAGTGCTGCAGTGAACATTGTGGTATATGACTCTTTTTGAATTATGGCTTTCTCAGGGTATATGCCCAGTAGTGGGATTGCTGGGTCATATGGTAATTCTACTTTTAGTTTTTAAAGGAACCTCCATACTGTTCTCCATAGTGGCTATATCAATTTACATTCCCACCAACAGTGCAAGAGGGTTCCCTTTTCTCCGCACCCTCTCCAGCATTTGTTGTTTGTAGATTTTCTGATGATGCCCATTCTGACCGGTATGAGGTGTTACCTCATTGTACTTTTGATTTGCATTTCTCTAATGATTAGTGATGTTGAGCAGCTTTTCATGTACTTCTTGGCCATCGGTATGTCTTCTTTGGAGAAATGTCTATTTAGGTCTTCTGCCCATTTTTTGATTGGGTTGTTTGTTTTTTCAATATTGAGCTGCATGAGCTGTTTATATATTTTGGAGATTAATCCTTTGTCTGTTGAGTCGTTTGCAAATATTTTCTCCCATTCTGAGGGTTGTCTTTTCATCTTGTTTATATTTTCCTTTGCTGTGCAAAAGCTTTAAAGATTCATTAGGTCCCATTTGTTTATTTTTATTTCCATTACTCTAGGAGGTGGATCAAAAAAGATCTTGCTGTGATTTATGTCAGAGTGTTCTTCCTATGTTTTCCTCTAAGAGTTTTATAGTGTCCAGTCTTACATTTAGGTCTCAAATCCATTTTGAGTTTACTTTTGTGTATGGTGTTAGAGAGTGTCCTAATTTCATTGTTATACGTGTAGGTGCCCGGTTTTCCCAGCACCACTTATTGAAGAGGCTGTCTTTTCTCCACTGTATATTCTTGCCTCCTTTACCAAAAATAAGGTGACCATAGGTGCATGGGTTTATCTCTGGGCTTTCTATCCTGTTCCACTGATCTATGTTTCTGTTTTTGTGCCAGTACCATACTGTCTTGATGACTGTAGCTTTGTAGTATAGTCCGAAGTCAGGGAGCCTGATTCCTCCAGCTCTGTTTTTCTTTCTCAAGATTGCTTTGGCTATTTAGGGTCTTTCGTGTTTCCATACAAATTATGAAATTTCTTGTTCTAGTTCTGTGGAAAATGCCATTGGTAGTTTGATAGGGATTGCACTGAATCTGTAGATTGCTTTGGGTAGTATAGTCATTTTCACAATGTTGAATCTTCCAATCCAAGAACATGGTATATCTCTCCATCTGTTTGTATCTTTAATTTCTTTCATCAGTGTCTTATAGTTTTCTGCATACAGGTAGGTCTTTTGTCTCCTCAGGTAGGTTTATTCCTAGGTATTTTACTCTTTTTGCTGCAATGGTAAATGGGAGTGTTTCCTTAATTTCTCTTTCAGATTTTCCATCATTAGTGTGTAGGAATGCAAGAGATTTCTGTGCATTAATTTTGTATCCTGCTACTCTACCAAATTCATTGATTAGCTCTAGCAGTTTTCTGGTGGCATCTTTAGGATTCTCTACATACAGCACCATGTCATCCGCAAACAGTGACAGCTTCACTTCTTCTTTTCCGATTTGGATTTATTTTATTTCTTTTTCTACTCTGATTGCTGTGGCTAAAACTTCCAATACTATGTTGAATAACAGTGGTGAGAGTGGACAACCTTGTCTTGCTCCTGACCTTAGAGGAAATGGTTTCAGTTTTTCACCACTGGGAACGAAGTTGGCTGTGGGTTTGTCATATATGGCCTTTATTATACTGAGGTAAGTTCCCTCTATGCCTACTTTCTGGAGGGTTTTATCATAAGTGGGTGTTGAATTTTGTCAAAAGATTTTTCTGCATCTATTGAGATGATCATATGGTTTTCATCCTTCAGTTTGTTAATATGGTGTATCACACTGATTGATTTGCCTATATTGAAGAATCCTTGCATTCCTGGGATAAACCCCACTTGATCATGGTGTATGATCCTTTTAATGTGCTGTTGGACTCTGTTTGCTAGTATTTTGTTGAGGATTTTTGCATCAATGTTCATCAGTGATACTGGCCTGTAGTTTTCTTTCTTTGTGACATCTTTGTCTGGTTTTGGTATCAGGGTGATGGTGGCCTCATAGAATGAGTTTGGGAGTGTTCCTCCCTCTGTTATATTTTGGAAGAGTTTGAGAAGGATAGGGGTTAGCTCTTCTCTAAATGTTTGATAGAATTCGCCTGTGAAGCCATCTGGTCCTGGGCTTTTGTTTGTTGGAAGATTTTTAATCACAGTTTCAATTTCAGTGTTTGTGACTGGTCTGTTCATATTTTCTATTTCTTCCTGATTCAGTCTCAGAAGGTTGTGCTTTTCCAAGAATTTGTCCATTTCTCCTTTTCTAAGAATTTGTCCCGGTTGTCCATTTTACTGGCATATAGTTGCCTGTAGTAATCTCTCATGATCCTTTGTATTTCTGCCGTGTCCATTGTTACTTCTCCTTTTTCATTTCTAATTCTGTTGATTTGAGTCTTCTCTCTTTTTGTCTTGATGAGTGTGGCTAATGGTTTATCAATTTCGTTAATCTTCTCAAAGAACCAGCTTTTAGTTTTATTGCTCTTTGCTATCATTTCCTTAATTATTTTTTCAGTTATTTCTGATCTGATCTTTATGATTTCTTTCCTTCTGCTAACTTTGGGGCTTTTTTGTTCTTCTTTCTCTAATTGTTTTAGGTGCGAGGTTAGGTTGTTTATTCGAGATGTTTCCTGTTTCTTAAGGTGGGATTGTATTGCTATAAAGTTCCCTCTTAGAACTGCTTTTGCTGCATCCCGTAGATTTTGGGTTGTCATGTTTTCATTGTCTTTTGTTTCTAGGCATTTTTTGATTTCCTCTTTGATTTCTTCAGTGATCTCTTGGTTATTAAGTAGTGTACTGTTTAGCTTCCATGTGTTTGTATTTTTTACAGATTTTTTCCTGTAATTGATATCTAGTCTCATAGCATTGTGGTAGGAAAAGATACTTGATATGATTTCAATTTTCTTAAATTTACCAAGGCTTGATTTGTGACACAAGATATGATCTATCCTGGAGAATGTTCCATGAGCACTGGAGAAGAAAGTGTATTCTGTTGTTTTTGGATGGAATGTCCTATAAATATCAATTAAGTCCATCTTGTTTAATGTATCATTTAACACTTGTGCTTCCTTATTTATTTTCATTTTGGATGATCTGTCCATTGGTGAAAGTGGGGTGTTAAAGTCCCCTACTATGATTGTGTTACTGTCAATTTCCCCTTTTATGGCTGTTAACATTTGCCTTATGTATTGAGGTGTTCCTCTGTTGGGTGCATAAATATTTACAATTGTTATCTCTTCTTCTTGGATTGATCCCTTGATCATTATGTAGTGTCCTTCTTTGTCTTTTGTAATAATCTTTATTTTAAAGTCTCCTTTGTCTGATATGCGATTGCTACTCCAGCTTTCTTTTGATTTCCATTTGCATGGAATATCTTTCTCCACCCCCTCACTTTCAGTCTGTATGTGTCCCTAGGTCTGAAGTGGGTCTCTTGTAGACAGCATATATATGGGTCTTGTTATTGTATCCATTCAGTCAGTCTGTCTTTTGGTTGGAGCATTTAATCCATTTACATTTAAGGTAATTATCGATATGTATGTTCCTATTACCATTTTCTTAACTGTTTTGGGTTTGTTACTGAAGGTCTTTTCCTTCTCTTGTGTTTCCTGCCTAGAGAAATTCCTTTAACATTTGTTGAAAAGCTGGTTTGGTGGTGCTGAATTCTCTTAGCTTTTGCTTGTCTGTAAAGGTTTTAATTTCTCCATCAGATCTGAATGAGATCCTTGCTGGGTGGAGTAATCTTGGTTGTAGGTTTTCCCCTTCACCTCTTTAAATATGTCTGGCCACTTCCTTCTGGCTTGCAGAGTTTCCGCTGAAAGATCAGCTGTTAACCTTATGGGGATTCCCCTGTGTGTTATTTGTTGCTTTTCCCTTGCTGCTTTTATATTTTTTCTTTGTATTTAATTTTTGATAGTTTGATTAGTATGTGCCTTGGCATGTTTCTCCTTGGATTTATCCTGTATGGGACTCTCTGCGCTTCCTGGACTTGATTATTTTCTTTCCCATATTAGGGGAAGTTTTCAAGTATAATTTCTTTGAATATTTTCTCAGTCCATTTCTTTCTCGTCTTCTTCTGAGACCGCTATAATTCGAATGTTGGTGTGTTTAATATTGTCTCAGAGGTCTCTAAGACTGTCCTCAATTCTTTTCATTCTTTTTTCTTTATTCTGCTCTGTGGTAGGTATTTCCACTATTTTATCTTCCAGGTCACTTCTCCGTTCTTCTGCCTCAGTTACTCTGCTATTGATTCCTTCTAGAGAACTTTTAATTTCATTTATTGTGTTGCTCATCATTGTTTGTTTGCTCTTTAGTTCTTCTAGGTCCTTGTTAACTGCTTCTTGCATCTTGTCCATTCTATTTCCAAGATTTTGGATCATCTTTACTATCATTACTCTGAATTCTTTTTCAGGTAGACTGCCTATCTCCTCTTCATTTGTCTGGTCTGGTGGGTTTTTACCTCGCTCCTTCATCTGCTGTGTATTTCTCTGTCTTCTCATTTTGCTTAAATTACTGTGTTTGGGGTCTCCTTTTTGCAGGCTGCAGGCTCATAGTTCCTGTTGTTTTTGGTGCCCCCAATGGCTAAATTTGGTTCAATGGGTTGTGTAGGCTTCGTGGTGGAGGGGACTGGTGCCTGTGCTCTGGTGGATGAGGCTGCATCTTGTCTTTCTGGTGGGCAGGACTGCATCCAGTGGTGTGTTTTGGGGTGTTTGTGACCTTTGTATGATTTTAGGCAGCCTCTCTACTAATGGGTGGGGTTGTGTTCCTGTCTTGCTAGTTGTTTGGCATAGGGTGTCCAGCACTGTAGATTGCTGGTTGTTGAGTGGAGCTGGGTCTTAGCGTTGAGATGGAGATCTCTGGGAGAGCTTTCGCCATTTGATATGATGTGGAGCCAGGAGGTCTCTGGTGGACCAATGTCCTGAACTCGGCTTTCCCACCTCAGAGGCACAGGCCTGACACCTGGCCAGAGCACCAAGACCCTGTCAGCCACACAGCGGCAGCTCTGTCCCTCGCTGCGCCTCCTGGGTCATGGCCTGCTGCTGCTGAGCCCGTCTCCTGCTTCTACCTGTGGTAACCCAACAGGAGCAAGGGCAAGCAGACGGTCTCGAGAGGGTCTGCTGCTGATCGGTGGCCAGCCTCGTTCTCGTCCCTCGCCCCGGCAGCAATCCAGCAGCTGCAGTCGGGTCTCCTTTCTAACAAATCCTAAAGGGGTACTCAGATGACACCTTGTAGAACTTTCTGGGGATCAGGGTCAAAGAGCCTGTCAACATAGTGGCGACTGCTAGCTGTTACTTCCGAAAGGACGCTCGTGCGGATTGGGGTCTCCGTCAGGCACGCGATCTTGGTGCTATGATTTTTACTGTCTCGTTCTACAGGCGAAGAAAACCAGGCTCAAGGGAGTTGAACTGTCTTGCTCACAGCTGCACAGTAAGGAAGTATCCGAGTTGGAATTTGAATCGAGGCCTGTGTGATTCCTAGCCTGAGAGCCTTCCCATAAAACCAGCTGCCTTTTCACACTTGTTTGTGTGGCTGATCTTTTGGAATTTTCTCAACTCCTTACAAAACATCATAAAATGCTGCCATAATTAATTTCATTCTAAGAATCTGGTATTTACAGTTAGTAGAAAAAAACGATACAGTGATTAGAATATATGTTAAGGTTTCCGCATTGTCAGCCAATAAAAGTCATATAGCCATATGTAGAACAGTTTCAAGAGAGTCACTTTTAGCAGGTTAAAAATAAAAATCATGGGGATTAAGTACCTAGCTACTTAACTACACTTACATGTTATATAAAGCACACAACACAGCACACATATCCAGGAAGCAAACAGGCCGCTTGTGTAAGCACGGTAAGCCACTTCCAAATTTTTCCTTCAACGAGGGCTTGACACAGAGTAAGAGCCTAATAAACAGTTGAGTGACCAAATGAGGGATGAATGGATGAAATAATTTAGACACGTGTTAAATCATCTTGTTTCATATAAACACTTCCCAGTGTAACAGCTGCCAGGAATTTGAGAAAAACTGAAAACATTTAAGGCATAAATGCTTAAGGAGAAAGAAAAGACCTTTTAAAAATGTGTCTTATAAAATAGAGAAAGATTTTATTGTTTCTGTCAATTACTGTCACTTCATTCTTATACCCCAGGGCCTCAGGGGAGCAAGGTTTGGGAACCACTATCCTAAACTCAGATTTAAGTGATGAGATAAAACCCAAAAGCCCTACAGAGAAAGACAAATATCATATGATATCATTTATTTGTGGAATCTAAGAAAATGATACAAATGGACTTATTTACAAAACAGAAATAGACTCACAAACATAGAAAACAAACTTATGGAGTGGGGTGGGAGGGGGGAGATAAATGAGGAGTTTGGGATTAACATATACACACTATATATAAAATAGGTAAACAACAGGGACCTACTGTATAGCACAGGGAACTAGAATCTGAAAAAGAATATATATGTGTGTGTGTGTGTATATATATATATATATATATATATATATATATATATATCTGAATCACTTTACTGTACACTTGAAACTAAAACAACTTTGCAAATTAACTATACCTCAAAGAAAAAGTACTGGTAGGGGAAACAAAAAGCCCTTGAATCTGGATGGATTTGATGTCTGCGAGCGGGGTAATTAACCCCCTCCCTAAATCCCAAATGCCTTTCCCAGTCTCCCGGGTATGCCCTTGCACACAGTGGCGCGGTAGGGCCAGAATAGTGGTTAAGTGCACCACAGTGACATAAGGGGCGGTTAAGCATGTAGCAGTTAAGTATGCAGCGGTCACATATACAGTGGTTCACTACACAGTGGTCAGATACGCGGAGGGGAAGTACGCAGCCATAAAGAATGCTGGCTCCAGAAACGGACACACTTGGATTTGAACTACTGCTCTATTACTTCCCAGCTGGGCGGCCTCTATGAGTATCATTTTCATCCTGTAAGATGGGTATAAAACATGAGACCTGTGTCCTAAGTTCGTTACAAGGAACGAGGGAGCTTACTTATGCGATGTGCCCTGGACCAGCACGGAGCAAGTTACAGTAAATGTAGTGTCTATTATTATAATTATTAGGATTTTGATTATCACTAGCAATAGGTTTATCATCAGTATTGTGGTTTTTACTCATGTCAGAGAGCAGGTCACAGATAGGGGAAGGGAGCAAGGGTCCTGGACACTCTACAATCGAATGGACGACACGGCATCATTTTTAGATTATCATGTCCAGAACCTTCTCTTCCGGCTCCATGAGACTCCAACTAACATCTTAAGGTCCTCTTATATTCCAGGCTCACTGTCAGGATCTCTACACACCTGATCTGATTTAATCTTCACTCAACTTTGAGAATTAGACCTCAATATCCCCATTTTATAGTTGTGAAAGCTGAGGCTCACACAAGAAAACAAACTTGCCCAAGGTCACTCAGTTAGTAAGTGATGGTGTGCAGGTTTGAACGCAAGTCCCTACAACACACTAAGTCCCCTTTGGCTGTTTAGGAGTCAATGTTTTGAAAGTGTGGAAATTCCCTTCCCCTCCCCTTTTCTCTCCATCTCCTTCAGCCTCTTATGGAAACAACTTTTTTTTTCTGTTTTCTGGGGAAAATCCTCCAGAACCGATGTTGAACCTCACTTCTTCAAGCTGATAGGACTTAACTGTTTCTCCCTCATTGAAATCACGGCCTAACTAACTAAAGGCTGTAGCCAGCCTGGGTAGAGGGCACCCTGGGTGGAGAAGCAGACTTCATCCATGAAAGCGGCTCTGGCTTCCTAAGCCACTGCCTCAGGATTCAGGCTCTTAACTGGAGACTCCTGTTCATAAGCCTCAGGGGTCTATGAGTCCTCTGAAATGGTACACAGAATTTGGGGAGTATTCTTGGCATTCATAGCTTCCATCTAATTCTCAGATGGGTTTTGATCTGATTTAAGGATCTCAAAGAGGAACTTGCAAAAGCGAGAGGGGAAGAATGGTCAGAGAGACAAACTTCATTTCTCCATCCTCAAGTTAGATTGAAGAGGGGAGCGGGGGCAGGGTCTCACCCGTGTGCTCTGGCAGGACTGGCCTCCTGGCAGGCTTTGCCTCTCTCCCAGCTGTTGGAGCCCAAGACCTCAGTGGCCAGAGGCTGGCTCAGCTTTTCCGAGGGTCCATCCTGATCTGGGACCATGGGGCTGCTCTGGGGTTCTGTCCTATAGGGGAGGAAATAAGGAGGCAAAAGTGTTAGGATATGACAGAGATTCTTAATGTTCATCAAACATTCATAGATGCCAGAATATTTCCAACCTCCCTCGGACTTAAGTTGGGGCCATATCATCATCAAGGGTCAATGGTCTCTGAATGGGAGTGATATGTATTGTTTCTAGTTTGAGGCAGTAAGATCTGTGTGTCATCTCCAGCTCTCTCTCCCTCTGTCACAGTGACTTTGGAGGCCACACATTCCAAAAGGTGAAGCTACTTGATGGAGGAGAGATGCCTGGACCACATCAGACTTTGCATGACAGAAATAAGCCTTAGTTAGGTTAAGCCACTGAGGTTTAGGGACTTACTTGTTACTGCAGCATAGCCTAGCCTAACCTGATTGAATCACAGGGAGAGGCTGGAAACCAGCATTTTACTTCCTTCCTCAAGACTTAATTGGAGGCCAAAGCAGTATAGGATTAGTTCAAACTCTCCTTTGCCATTTTCTATCCCACTTTTCTGCCTTATCTGTGTATGGCACAGAGACAGCTTCATTTAAACACTATCTTTACGGTGTAGTAACTCCAGGTCCTGGGGTCAGTCCCTCAACCTCTCTGAGCTGCAGTTTCCTCAACTATAAAATAGGGAATAATATCAGTCCATATATTGTTGAGTTGTTGTGAAGATAAAATGAGATAATATAAGCAAACAGGAAGGCCTAAGAAATATCACTGCCCTTTCCCTTTACTTCTCTGTGAACCAAACCTCCCATTAGGTGTCCTTAGCAGGTGTGAGCACACCTACTTGGGACAGCAGTTCCCATGAAGGCCTGAAGTTCTCTTCTCTGCCTCTGAGATGAGGTCCAAATAACACAGGGAAATTACCTGCGTCCCACCTCCTTCTCTGAGCCCCAGAGAGGGAAAGGAAGTTGCTTAGTTACTCAGTCTTTGAAGAAGCTGTCACTCAAGTCTCCTGGCTCCTGTCATTCAGTCAGGAGTCTGAGAACCACAGGTGGATCTGGCACCATCCAGCGAGCATCCCTGCCTGCAAATCCCAGGTCAAGCATTGATCAAAGGCATTAGCATTTCTCCTGCACCGAGCTCCTGCAGCCAGTGCATCAAGATTGGTTTTATGACTCAGGATGAATACATTTGATAAGCCCCCTGCTCCTTCGGGCTGCCAGGAGTGCAGACCAAGCCTGGTCAATATTGAAGGAAGGGCAGCAAAACACATCCTTCTCTGTCAGCCGCTGATCGGTGCATCTTTAGAAGCAGAGCTGGGGGATACTTCAAGCCCAGGAAGGATGGAGATTCTAGTCGGGTCTGCCCAGCCCTCCTTGCCAACTCCTCGGGCTGCCAGGAGTGCAGACCAAGCCTGGTCAATATTGAAGGAAGGGCAGCAAAACACATCCTTCTCTGTCAGCCGCTGATCGGTGCATCTTTAGAAGCAGAGCTGGGGGATACTTCAAGCCCAGGAAGGATGGAGATTCTAGTCGGGTCTGCCCAGCCCTCCTCACTGCCAACTCCATGCTACCAGAGCTCCAGTTTTCCCTACACCTCCCTGCACCCCTTCTCCCATGATGAGGGTTCCATTTCCATGCCTGCGTTCCCTCCAGTCTATCTGTGTGGAATGCCGCCCTGGCTCTTTTCAGATAACTCAAAGCTTGCAGTTTCTGCCCAGCCTCCAGCAAGGTTTGCCTCTTGCCACACTTGTCCTAGCCAAGGCTAACCCAACATTCACTAACGCCTATTCCCTGAGTGCCTGCAGTGTGTCCAGGGCAGTTCTAAGACCGGCGATGCAGTGAACAAGACACAGGCGTTCCCCGAGATCATGGAGTTTAGATTACAGATGGGAAAGCAGGTAATAAACACACAAGAAAGTAACAATATGGCTTATTTGTTGGTAATAACTTATGGAGAGAATAAATCAGTGGTATGGGGCTAGGAAATGGGAGCAGGTGACTGTTATTTCGTATACAGTAATCAGGGAAGGCCTTTTTTTAGGAAGTAACAAGAGAGTGGAGACTTGAAGGATCAGAGACTAACCCTGCAGTTTGTGTTGGTTTTAAAATGTGTTCACAAATTCTTTGACACTCATACCATCAAAAGCTGAATCCTAGAAGATGTGGTATATATACGATGGAATACTACTCAGCCATAAAGAAGAATGAAATAGTGCCATCTGCAGCAACATGGATGGACCTAGAGATTACCCTACTAAGTGAAGTAAGTCAGACAGAGAAAGAGAAATATCATACGATACCACTTATATGTGGAATCTTAAAAAACCGATACAAATAAACTTAGTTACAAAACAGAAATAGAAAACTCACAGACATAGAAGACTCACAGACTCACAGACATAGAAAACAAACTTACGGTTACCAAAGGGGAAAGCAGCGGGAGGGAAAAATTAGGAGTTTGGGAATAACAGATACACACTACTATATAGAAAACAGATAAACAGCAAGGACCTACTGTATGGCACAGTGAACTATACTCAATATTTTGTAATAACCTATTTGGGAAAATAATCTGAAAAAGAATATCTATATATGTGTGTGTGCGTGTGTGCGTGTGTGTGTGTGTGTGTGTACACATACACACACACACACACACACATATGATGGAATCACTTTGCTGTACACCTGAAACTAACACAATATTGTAAGTCAATTATACTTCAATAAAAAAAAATAAATTTTAAAAAGAGGAAAAGAAAAAAAGCTGGAGCCTAACTTCCCTCCCTGTGAATACTGGATGGGCTAGTGACTCACTTTTAATGAACAGACTGAATTAAAAGTGATGATATGCGACTTCCAAGACTAGGTCATGAAGGCAACTTCTGCCTCTTCCTCTTGGACTGATCACTTTGAGGGAAGCTGGTTGCCATGTTGTGAGGACACTCAAGCAGCCCTGTGGAGACGCCCATGTGACAGGACTGAGGCTTCCTGCCAACAGCCAGCACTATCAGCCATGTGACTGAGCCACCCTGGAAGTGGGTCCTCTGGCCACAGTCAAGCCTTCAGATAAGACAGCAGCCGTGGCTGACATCTGACCACCATCTCATGAGAGTGGTGAGTCAGTCACCCAGCCAAACTGTTGACTCACAGAAACTGCAAAACATAACTGTTTATTGTTTTAAGCCACAAAGATTTGGAGTATTTTGTTGCTCAGTAATATGCAACTTCTATACAGGTATCCACAATCAGTGGAAGTATGTTCTAGGCAGAAGGAATAGCAAGTTCAAAGACACCTGGCATATACAAGGAATAGCAAGCAGGGGTTAGAGTGATAAGAGGACAGATCAGAGATGAGGTCTTTGATGGGACCTAGGAATCTGTAGTCTTAAAAAGTTCCTTGGGGGCCTCTGATACTGTGCCAGGTTTAGCAAAGCCTGGACTACATAGTTCATGGAAGACCTTTGGGTCCCATGCGGCTGAGATGGGTGATGTGGTCTGGCTAACATTTCAGAAGGTTCTCTCCACGGCCTCTGGACACTCAAAGGAAGGGAAGAAAGAGATCGGGAGACTATTGCAATGACTTAGTGATCAGCGAGTTTATCAATGGATGCGTATTGCCCAGCAGAGTCTTGAGTTGGACATACACACAAGAATGGAATTTTGGACTTTCTGGAGCATTACAGGAAACCAAGACACAAATATGTGACTGAGGCAACCTTGCACTAGGCAGAAACTGAGTTGATGTGAGGAGTTTGGCAGTGAATAAATACATGACAAATAGTGCTGGCATTGGATGGAAGGTCTCAGTGACTTGTGCTAATAGAGGCGTGGGTTATCCCCAGTGCAGGGAAAGCTGGGGGATACCACTGCCAGGCACTGGCGGACAAGGCTTAAGGCAGGGACAATGCCTCACCCATCGCCGCCGCCAGCAGCAGGGTGGAGAATCAGGGATGGAAACCCTGACAATGGTTTGATGAGGAGAGAGGTGCATAATGGAGCTGCTGCAGCTTATAGCTTAGCTTGCCACTCCCTGATGTGGTAGTTCTTTTTTTTTCCAGTAGCACTGGCTTCCCCTTCCTGGTGTTGGGTACCTCACCTGGGACTATAACACAAACGAAAACAGAATTAATTCTACCAGGCTGACAGGGAGTGGTGAGGGAAAGATGAAAGGAATCCTTCCTAACGTAACATTTAAGATTGTTTAAATGTGTTCTAATACTTTGCTTCTTAGCTGTTTTAAAACTGAAAGAGACTCAGGGAGCATGTAGTCCAGGCTCTGCTAAACATGGCACAGTATCAGAGGCCCCTTAAGGAACTTAAAAAATTACAGATTCCTAGGTCCCATCATAGCCGTAATAAATCAGAGTCTCCAAGGATGAAACGTGGGAACCTGCAACTTTAAGAAACATCCCAGGTAATTCACCTTCTATTAGGTCAAGAATAAATCCAAACTGATTATTGGGATTAAAAGGCTCTGAATGATCTGGACTCTGTCCCTCTAGACCCCATCTCCTACCCCTCTCCCGGTCCCTTACTCTGCTTTGGCCACATGGCCTTCTTGCTGCTCCTCAGATGGAACAGGGCCCTTACTCAGAGCCTTTGCTTTTTCTGTTCCCTCCACCTGGTATGCTGTTCCTCCTCCAGCTATCTGCATGGCCGGCTCCTTCTTTTCACTCAAATGTCACCTCCTCAGAGAAGCCCTCCCTTATCCCCTTATGTAATCGTGCTCCTCTCATCACCGGCCACCGTCACAGTGGCCTGCTGTGCCTTCCCTCCTTCACAGTACTTGTTACTATTTGAAATGACCATTTTACATGTTTATTTGCTAACCGTTTGTCTTCTGGACTAGAATGTAAGCTTCCTGAGCGTGGGAACTAGTCTCTTCTCTCACCACCGAATCCCCAAGGATCTAGTGCCTGGCATAGCCAGCATGCCTTCTTGGTCAGGAAACATTTGTTGAATGAATGAATTTACAAATCGATTCTGATGACCAATCTCATGTGAGAACCACAGGTCAGATGCAACCTCTCCTCACATATAAAGAAGCAGAGGTCCAGGGAGAAGGGCCAGTCTGAGGCCACACAGCACTTCAGTGGACTCAGACCTCAGCTATGGTACCTCCACCCCCTTAGCCCCGCCCATCTTCCTTCTTTGCCTCCAGCTTTGCATCCTTGCAGGGCTTTAAGAAAAATTCTGTGTTCCATCCTTGCTGAGGAGTACAGGCAGCTGCCTCGTTTTTTCCACGCAGCTCTTTGATGTTGCATTAAAAAAAAATACTTAAAAGAAGGCGAGCTCTTCAGCGACCGGCTAAAACAGTGAAGTCAAGGGCCAGTGCACTCCACTTCACAGAAGGAGGGAGGGAGCCACAAGTGCTGCATTCCTCAAGGCCTCCCGCTAGGTGCCTGCTAATCAGCGACCTGGAGCTTAGATGCTGCTCTCCGTAGTCATGGCAACCAGCAGATTCACAGCCTCTGATAAGAGGGCTGAACTTTCTGCAAAACTCTCCAAGATGACTGGCTCCCTAGCTGCTTCCCTGCTTCCCCCATCAAAGCTCCTGACTCCAACAAAGTCCTCACTCAGCCGGTTGGGTGCCTCGAGCACTAGTGTGAGTTAAACACCATTTGGGGAATCAGAGACAAACAACGGTGGAGGGGAGTGAGGACACCGGCCCCTGCCCACCTCTGTGCAGAATGAGGAAACTGAGGGCCCAAGAAGAGAGGAGACTTGCCCAAGGCCACAGGGCGACTCACGTCAGAGCCTCAGCTTGAACTGTGGCCTTCTGACCCCCAGTCCAATACACTTTCCACGTCCTTTGATCAAAACAACAGCTGGCATTTATCAAGCACCTACTCCGTGCCAGACACCGGGCTAAGCCCTTCTCTGCGTCGTCTCATGTAAGCTTCCAAAGAAACCCAGGAGCAGGCATGGCCACCCCCACTATACAGATGGAGAAATTGAGACCCAGGGGTAGTAAACGGCAAGGGCAGCAGAGGCCCTGCTTGTTTATGAGAATCAGCTGAGAAAAAAGGAGAACAACCTGGAAAACACTGTGAAAATATAAGGCAATAATAAGCGGGGGCAGAGGGAGAATGTTAGTAATTTCCCTGTACGGCAGGGATTTTTGCCTCATGTGTTTGGAGAAGGGGCTGTATCTCAAGCCTCTGGCCTGAACCTTATATTCCACAAACAGAAGTGGCACTTGGCCATTCGATTCGGGACATCCCTGACATTAACTTTCCCCATCCCACTAATAGCTTCTCCTGGGTGTAGAACACTTGCAAATCCAGTGTCTCAACAGATGCTGACAAGGCTCTCGGTAAGGTACTCAGTTTGGTGAACTTATCCCCATTACTCACACGAAGACACTGAGACCTGGGGAGGCAAAGGAACTTGCTTCCCATCCAAGATTCTTGTTCTACACTTGCATCCAGGGCTGTGAATGATCCGCCCTTGTCCCTGCACTTAGCCAGACACCTACTGTCTCCCCGTTTCAGTAGACAATGAAGGCGCGGACCCTCAGCTCAGGAGTCCAGCAGAGAACCCAAGGTTTATCGCTGGGCTGAGCCAGCCCTTGGGCAAGATGGATTTGGCTAATTTGTGCCTTGGCTACCGGGGCTTCGGTCTGGGTCCTGTTAAATATCCCGGCCTGACGTCTCGCTACCAAGTCCTTTTCAAGGTTAATTAAGCCTGGTTGGGGATCCTCTGAGGGAGCTGTGATTCTTTGAGCTTTGCTATCACGATTGGAAAAAGTGTAGGAGCTTGGGGGAAGATCAGGGATTCCAGACAGCCACCGTGGGAGGCATCATCTGGGTGTGGGAGCCACGATGCTCAGCTTAGTAAGAACTGAATGAGAAAGAAAACAAGTTTTAGGAGGCTGGCATTTCCCTCATTATTTCATTCATTTATTCAACCGCTGTTTACTGAACGCCTACTTGGTATCAGATTTCAAGGACCCAAAAGTAACTAAAACTTATCTGTGTCCTCAAGGAATTTCCAGCCTGGAAGAGGAACACTGATTCCTCAACTGGGGATTACCATATGGTATAGTCAGCTCTCTGATGGAGAGAAGCTCAGAGAACCACGGAACCACAGAAAGAGCACCTAATGCAGCCTGGGGAATATGGGCAGGTGGCTGTGAAAAGTTTCCTAAAAGATATACGGAAATTGGTCACGTGCAAAGGCCAGGCACCGAGACACGGCAATGGACTTCAAGGAGCTGCAGAGGAAGGAGTAAGTTGGAAGAGAAAGTTGGGGTGGAGGATGGTACGTAAGAGTTGAGACTGGCTTATTTCACTTAGCATAATGCCTTCAAGGTCCGTCCATGTGGTTACAAATGGCAGGGTTTCCTTCTCTTCATGGCTGAATTCCATTTCACCTAACTATCTATCTGTCTATCTATCTATCAGATACATATATGATATATATCACATTGCCTTTATCCATGGACACTTCGGTTGTTTCCATGTCTTGGCTATTGTAAGTAATACTGCAATGAATGTGGGAGAGCAGAAAAAAACAGGAGCTGAGACTAAGGAGGTAGACAGGGCTTAGATTCTTCAGGGCCAAGTGGCCAGGTGCTTCTCACACCTTCACGTGTATGTGAATCACCTGGGGATCTTGATTGAGTGCAGATGCCGATTAAGTAGGTCTGGGTTAGGGCCTGAGCTTCTGCATTTCTAACCAATTCCCAGGTGATGTTATTGCTCCACGGACCATACTTTGAGTAGCCAGGTTGTAGATTTTACAAATGATTTGGACTGATCCAGCTTTCTAGCACCCTCTGTCCTCAGGCAACTGGTTTAGAACGGTTTAGTTCAGTTCCCAGGGCTGAGAGCATGTGAGTGTGTGAACATGTGTACGTGTGCGTGGTAAACACTCTTGTATAGCAAAAACTGTCCAGTTCCTGGGACTTCCCTGGCGGCGCAGCGGTTAAGAATCCGCCTGCCAATGCAGGGGACACGGGTTCGATCCCTGGTCTGGGAAGATCCCACATGCTGTGGAGCAACTAAGCTCACGTACCACGACTACTGAGCCTGCACTCTAGAGCCCGTGAGCCACAACTACTGAAGCCCGCGTGCCTAGAGCCTGTGCTCCGCAACAAGAGAAGCCGCCGCAGTAAGAAGCCCACGCACCACAACGAGGAGTAGCCCCCGCTCGCCGCAACTAGTGAAAGCCTGCGTGCAGCAACGAAGAACCAACGCGGTCAAAAATAAATAAATAAACTAAACTAAAAAAAACACAACCCATCCAGTTCCCAAGTTCAGGTCAAAAGACAAAAGAACCATATGGAGAAAAATCAGCTCTGCACTTCTCACCCAGCTCAGCCAGGCAGGTCAGGCCCCCAGCCTGCCTGGGTTTTGAACTCCCATCACAGAACACAAGCCTACTGCCCTGCAATCCACCCCCAGTCCACCCAGTCATTCTGCCCTTCACAGGATGGCCTATCAATTGCCTATTTGCCTAGTGAGGGTTCAAAGTGCCAAGAAGGGGACTGAATCAGATTCTTGGTGTTGTCTGACATGAGGGCTGCCCCCAGCTTGGGAGTTGGCTGAATTCCAAAATGTTGTGGTTTCCCACTTGACCACGTTGTGAAGGGTAATCAGGTGATGCTGGGAAAGTGCAGAGGTCCCGCAGTCCTACTGACCTGGCTTCATGCCCTGATCCTACCCAGCTGTGTCACCACAGGAAAAAAGAACACCTCTCGCTCCAGCCCAGGGGCAACTGCAAGGCCTTTCTATCAGCTGGAATTGCAGACACAGGGTTTGGATTTCTCCATGGAGGGAGAACTGCTGATTAGATTTTCTTGCCCTGGGAGGGACTGTGCTAGATGAGTCCCTTTTGGACATCATTACGGCTACGCTAGAGGAGGTGCCAGGCAAGCAAGATCTCCTGGGAAGAGGGAAGGCCTCAGCCTCATAGGAAACCTTCAGTCCGGAGCAGGAGAAGCCTTGGTTCAAGAGCTGAGAGAGTAACAACTGGTCCCAGGAGGTGCTGTCAGGGACCGTTCACGTATCCTTCCTTCAGCCACTGACACAGCAAATATTTATTGAGCACCTACTATCTGTGGGGCATGTCCTAGGCCCTGGAGACACAGCAGAGAATAAGACAGAAAAAACCCTCTACCTGGCGGAGCTTGCATTCTCCTGGGATGGGCAGAGGGGAGAGGAGAGAAGAAAATAAGCAGAACTGCATGGTAACTATGGAGCGTATTCGAAGGCAAAGAAGGCTATTAAAAAAGAAAGAAAGAAAGAAAGAAAGAAAGAAAGGGAGACGGATAAGGGGAACTGAAAATGCTACCAGGAGCGGAATGTGGTTTTAGACGGTGTGATCAGAGAAGGTTTCACTGAGAAGGGAACATTTGAGTGAGACTTGAAGATGATGAGGGAGTGAGCGTGGAAAAGAGCCAAATGGGCAGAGGGCACAGCCAACGCGAAGGCCCTGAAGTTGGAACATACTAGACACACTGAGGCTGGGAGTGAGTCAGCAAAGGGGACAAGAGGAGGGGTTGGTGTCAGAAGGGTAAGGGGGGCTCAGATCATGTTCTGGTGGGCTATTGCAGGGCCTTGGCTTTTTCTCTGAGTGAGGTGAGATGCCGTTGGAGGGTCCTAAGCAGAGAAGCGATGTAACCTGACTTAGGTTTTAAAGGATCTCCTTGGCAGTTTGCTGAGCATGGATAGCCAGGGCGCTGGGATTGATGCAGGAAGACCCGTGAGGAGATTACTGCAGCACCCCACAGGAGACGAGGGCCGGGATCGGTGTTATCGCTGGTGTAGTGGTGAGAAGCGGTCGGTTTCTGGACAGATACTGAAGTTGGAATCAACCAAGTTTGCTCACGGGTGACTCCAAGGGTTCTGGTCTGAGCAACGGGGACGATGAGCTTCCGTTGACTGGGCGGGGACAGCTGCAGGTGAGGGGTGTTTTGTAAGCGTTCCCCAGAGCTCAGTTCTGGACATGTTAGTTTTGAGATGCTAATTAGACACCCCCTCGTGGAGATGGCAGGTGGGCAGTTGGATACAGGAGACTGGAGTTCAGAGAAGACATTAGCGCTGGGAAAAAGCCCTTGAGTGATGTTAGCATTTAGATGGTGTTGAAAACCAGAAGCCTGGACCTTCTGGGGAGTAACCAGGAGCACGTGGCTAGAGTGAAGTGGGACACTGAGGACGAAGGTAAGCTCTGAGGGAGTTGTACCGGCGGAGTTTCAGAATAACAAAATGGCTCGATAGAAGTGTCCCAGCCGGACGGACTGGCTCTTAAAATATACTCATAAAATGTCTGATTCCTCCAATTCATTCCTTTAGATGCAGTGATTCATTTAATGTTTATGCATTCATTCATCTATTTCTTCATTAGCTATTTATTTATTCACTGATTCATTAATCACTCATTCACTCATCTGCTAAGCGTCACTTTACTTCTGGTGGAGGGTCATTTCGAGATGATCCAGACGTGAGTCTTTCCCTCAAGAAGCTCACAGTTCAGAGGAAGACAAGGGGTAGGTACATAAGAAACTCTCATGTGGGGTGAAAATGACCCAAGAGAGGAGAAGTCCTGAGTAGAGACAGGGCACCACTGCCTGCAGGAAACGAGACAGGTGGCACAGAGGGGGCTGAGCTGCTTGTCCGGGGAGGGCTGCCGGAGCACAGTGGTTAGATTTCTCACACTGGCCCTGCCTGGGCACTCACCGTGCTCAAAGGCACGACCCTGGGCGAGTCTCTTCACCATTCTGGTGAAATCACAAGTTGCCTGCACCTCACAGGACGGCTGTGAGGATGAAATGGCACGATGCGTGCCCAGCACTTAGTTTCTGGCACATGGCGGCACTTTAAACATCAGGGAGAGATCACACTGTTCACCAGCCTCACTGCTCATTCCGATTCCCTTTCACCAAACAGCTCAAGACAAGGGATTCTGGGAAGGGAAAGGGCAGGGAGGTCAGGCGGCCCTTGAGTGTCCCCGGAGATCCTCCCTACACTGGGGCCTTGCTCCCCCCACCAAGCTGAGTGGCTACCCATTCGCTGCTGGGTCCTGGCTTTTCTCTCTCAATAGCCCAGGGATGAATTTATCTCTTCCTGTCTTCCCGGGACAACCAACTGGACCCTTTCATCAGCTGGAACTACAGAGGTGGGGGTGGTGATGAGGGAGGGCATCGGGCAGCGTGGTGCAGTTGGGACTTTGTGTTCCTGCAGACACACACAACACACACGTCCCCCCTTTCTGGGGCTGAGGTTTGGCAGAAAATTCCTAACAAGCAGAGAGTAAGCTACCGCTAAAATCTGCAGATAGGAGCGGACAAGCCACAAATCTCGATGGCAGGCAGTGAGCAGGAGGCAAGCTCCTGGGGTCTGGGCTCGTTAGGTTTTTTTTTTTTTTTTTTTTTTTTTTTGATTTACAATTATAGTTTTACATATTTGTCTTTTAAATCATGGGAAAAAAGAGGAGTTACAAACCAAAAATATGAGAATACTGGTTTTTGGTTTTTTTGTTTTGTTTTGTTTTTTTGGTTTTTTTTTGCAGTACCCAGGCCTCTCACTGTTGTGGCCTCTCCCCATGCGGAGCACAGGCTCCGGACGCGCAGGCTCAGCGGCCATGGCTCACGGGCCCAGCCGCTCCGTGGCATGTGGGATCTTCCCGGCCCGGGGCACGAACCCGCGTCCCCTGCATCGGCAGGCAGACTCTCAACCACTGCTCCACCAGGGAAGCCCATGGGCTCGTTAGTTTTAAAATAACACAGCAGAGAATTGAGATAAAGGGCTTCAGCGGGGGAAGCTGTCAGACACCTCGCCTTACGCTATTGGAACCACCCGAGGGGCCCCATCTCTCCTTCTGGGTTTCAGAAACAGAGATTGCAGGCTGGGGCAGTGGCTGTGTTGCCTGATCACAGAGCCAGAACTTGTCAGAGCTAAGCCAGCCCTTGCAACTCTACCCAGGAGAAGCTGAGGTCCAGAGAGGGGCCAGCGCTACAATCCAGGACACTCGGCGAGTTAGGGGCTGCGCAGGGACCACCAATCAGTTCTTCTGCAGCTGTAGTGAAAGCTGTTGCTCAGATCTTAGTCAGTGTGAGTGTTGCCTACAAATTCCTCACAGGCATCCCTTCCAAGAAGGTTATATCCCATAGCCAACGACTGACTTGGGAGTACCAACGACCTTCCCCTTGTGGCAAGGTAATACAGTTCACACCCTAGAGCTCCCTGTGGGATCAGGCTGAGGCTGGAGTCTAGCTGAAAGTACATCTTTTCTTAGCTTTCTGTACTGCCCTAGCTTGCTTCCTCTCGCCCTTTCTCCTGAGAGCACACCCTCAATAAGTCTGTGCATCCAAATCGCTGTCTCAGGCTTAATTTCTTGTGAATTCCATCGAAGGCAGACCCAGACCAAGTTTTCCTCTACCAAACCACTAAATGCAAAACAATAGCTAAGTACTGATTTGTTCAAACAGACATGGGTTCGAAGCTCTGCTTTGCTACTTCCGGGCTGTGTTTACCCAGCGCAAGTTACTTAGTATCATTAAACCTTCAATGTTTTCCCAGCTGTGGACGGCAAATGTTCGTGGGTATGTTAATATTACTTGTCTCATAAGACGGTTGTAAAATGTTTAGCACATTTTATGGGGACATAACAAATGCCCAATATATATTATCGGATGAAGCTATTTGACGTCTTTGACGATGATGGTGATGAGGAAGACGATGAGCGGACAGGCCGGTCCAGTCACAACTCCACCAATCAGCAGAAAGCTCTCTAAAGGCTCCACCTCTGAAGCTCCCGCACCAGTCATCAGTGAGTTCTCAAATCACACCCTTCCCATTCATCCTCCTTTAGGCTTGGCCCAGAGGCCCCTTCTTTGCCATTGTCATTCTTTCCTGACAAAGGACTTCCTGTGGGAGAGAGGGATCTCTGGAGAGACCAGTCCTCTGTCTTTACCGGGAAGTGCCCATTTCTCAATGCCAGCCCAGGCATCCAGCTGCACCACCTGTAGAAAACGGCTCCACAGCTGGGAAGGCCTGTCCCTCTGCTGGGATTTTTACCTGCCTTTAAAAAGTCAAACCTTTATCTCTAGTAGGCAGTCAGCTTCAAGACTGTCTCCCACCAACCGTGATGGGTCCCCGGGCTCCAGGAGGGCTTGGGGTCGGGGGGAAGGACTGTGGCAGGGACGGCTAGAGGCCCCCAGCACTTGGGCAGAGGGCTTTTCCAGCTCTGCGGTTTCCCTGCTGGCCACAGACAGCACCTGAGCAACCGGGAGCCACAAGGAGCATTGGAATCAGGCCGACTGCAGCTTGAAAGCTGGTTTTGCTGTTTTCAAGCTGTGATCCTGGATGAGTCACTTCATATCTCTTCTGCAGAACGGGGTAACTGGTAGTGTCCAGCTCGTAGAGGTGATGCACGTAAAGTGCTTAACACCATTCCTCGTGCAGAGTAAGCGCTTCATCAATGTTAGCTGTCATTGTAACTGGAATTATTCATTGTAAATAGCCTTCGGGGCAGAGTCTCTCAACTTCTCTGCCTGCTCAAGCGGATCCCTCTGCCCCGCAGTGCCCTCTCTTCCCTTCTCTGCCAGGAAAAGCCTCACTCAGCCGTCAAGGCTCAGCTCAGCTGTTTCTGACTCTCCCTGCCCACCCCCGACCCCACTGCCCATTTCCCCATAGAAATAAATTCTGCACTCGCTTTGCTCCAAGATATTGCAGCATACCCTTGACCAAGGTCCCTCATCTATTTAAGCCTCAGTTTTCCCATTTTTAAAATGGGGATAATATTTTATATATTGGTGTAGTTGTGGGAAATATATAGTTATTAAGCTAAGCACAATGTCTTACTATTATAATTGCAATTAGCACTGAAAGAGACTTGGTAGCTCCCATCAGAGAAAGAATTTCTGCTTGGGTAGGAGCCTTACGGATCATTCTTTCACAGTCATCTTTGAGGAGTGCATGGCTTCCAACCTGCCTGGAACCTTGGGACCCTGAAGACAGGGGACTGGCCCCAGTGACCTCTGAAAAGCCTGTCCAATTCAAAGACTTCTGTGAGTCAGATTCTCCTCTGGGTCTAAGTCGTCCCCATCTCTTTGCCTCTTTCTGAACACACTGGGGAGGCACAGTAGGGACCCACATGGCCCATTCACCCCCAGTTTAAGGATGAGAGTTGTCACCTCTAAACAGTTTCTGAGTTCCTAGGTGGGAGCACGGGTATACCAACCTCTTCAGCTCACTGTGTTACAGTAAAGGGACCTCATATTGACTGGGCACCTACATTGTGCCAACATCTCATCAGGTATTTAAAACACATTGTTTCATTTAAGTTCCATAATAAGCCCTTGAGGTGGGAATTGTAAGGGTTGTTTTTTTTGTTTGTTTTTTTGTTTTTTTGTTTTTTTGCGGTACGCGGGCCTCTCACTGCTGCGGCCTCTCCCGCCGCGGAGCACAGGCTCCGGACGCGCAGGCCCAGCGGCCACGGCTCACGGGCCCAGTCACTGCCGTTCCCTCTCCCGCTATGGAGCCCAGGCTCCAGGCGTGCCGGCCCAGCGCCCCGGGCTCCCGGCCCCAGCCGCTCCGCGGCACGTGGGATCCTCCCGGACCGGGGCACGAACCCGTGCCCCCTGCATCGGCAGGCGGACTCCCAACCACTGTGCCACCAGGGAAGCCCAGGTTGTTTTTAGATGAGAAAAACAGAGGCTCAGAAAGCTGTAGTGACTTGCCTAAGGACACACAGCAAGTGAGGGAGCCCAGAGCTCTCAAGGAACTGTAGCTGGGTGTCCCTGGTCTCCAGACTGAGAATGGCCACACAGTTCAGCTTTTGGTGTCACTATGTCTCTTTGCACTGTGACCATGTCTCCACCTCCCCCATGCTGACTGGTGTTCTGTCTCCTTCCTATTTGCTCTCCTGCACCCACTCCCCCCGCTGCTGTCTGCACAGTCTATTGATGGAGACAATCAATCAGCCAGCTTGCTCAGACAGCTAAAAAAACACCCCATCGACCAATTTTCCCTCCAGCGCCTTTCCGCGGACCATGCAACCTCACTAATTTGGAATTTGCAATGATTTCTGACACAGAACCTGCATTTCTCATTCTGGTTAAAAAAAAAAAAAAAAGTCTGAATGAAATAATATCCCATGGACCCCTGCGGGCTTCTGAGTAAGGCCCTGGCAGCCAAGAGGCCCTGTTTCCACCCCTCTTCTTTGTTCCTTCTCCTGGTTTCTTCCACGTGTACCCATTTCTAGGTTGGATTATAACTGATGGCACTACTATAAATGCTAATACTACTAGTAATAAGAGCAGATGTTCCTGAAGCAGCAGCTATGTGCCAGCACTGTTCTAAGCGCTTGGCATTTGTTTGCTCTGATACTCCTCACCACAATTATTTGAGGCTGGTACAATGATCAACCCCATCTTACCAATGAAAAAACTGAGGCAAGAGGAGATCCTGATAATTGGGGGTGGAGGTGGAATTTGAACCCAGGCAGTCTGTTTCCAGAACCCATGGTCTTAACCCCTTCCCCCACTGTGCCTCTAGGGCTGAGCGCTATGGGGGCCACTTGTGGACCCCTTGGTCCCCAACAGTGCTTCCTGCTTTGGGCCTCTGAAAGCACCATGCGATGGGACAAGAAAATGTCGTGTCCTATAGATGTGTGATGGGTGTGTTGAGCCAGGGATTGGAAGTCTGTGGAAAAGCTGCCTCCCGACTTGTGTCCCCAAGGACTCTACCGAGTGAGAGGCACAGAGCCTTCAAAAGGAACTGGTGGCGAAGGGTTTGAGAAGGATCTTTCCTACGTTCAGAATCCTGGTTTAGAGTGTTGATTGCCCTTAGGGGTCAACCATCTAACCAAAGCCCTGGTTTCTTTCTACAGATATTTTGCTCTATGCTGACAGAGATGCAAAATGCAACTGGAAAGCTATGTGCTGTCCCACTTGCCCCTTTCCTGTGCAAAGGCCCTGTGGCATCCTTTTGCATAGGCCCAGAGTGGACTTGCCTTTGTGGATTTGCAGTAGGGCATCCTCTTCTTTATGGGGGCAAATGCTGCCCACTCCGGTTGCCTTGGAATACGGTTTAAATGGAAAAGAAAGACCATGCCGTTAAAAAAATTCATTGAAATGACTTGACTCCACCAATTACCCGTTTGGTGGCGTTTAGACAGAGCCTTGGTTCCTGGTACAAATCTCTCAGCCCCTCTGGTAGGACCTGAGGCTTAAAACAAGT
>NW_006791849.1:205377-239138 GCF_000442215.2 Lipotes vexillifer | reverse complement strand
GGGGGGGGGGGGGGGGTCTGGCAGGACTGAGGCAAAGGCCTTTAAACTAGTCCAACACTCCTCGACCACGATGAAGCTGTCTCCCTGGCCACTGTATTCATGGTCGCGTTTTTACTTGCATCCAGCTAAGACTCTGCACATGAATGAATGTATACGATGTGTCCAGAGGTGTGTGTATAAGGCAGGCAGAGCCTGGACCCCGGTGTTCTCAATGTCAAGATGCATTTTGTGGCAGCTCAGAGATGTCCAGGGTGGCCAGAGAATTCGTTGTGCAAACTGGAACACTTGGAGGATCAAAAGGGGCACAGACAGTAGATACCCAGGATCTGTGGTCACCCCGGCTATCTCCCTTTTCTGACCTTGAGACTCGAGTGTCCAGCTGTCTCCTCTCCCTCTCCTCCCAGAAGTCCTATCGGCTCCTGAGACTCACCTGTCCAAACCTCAACACATCGCCACCCCCACCACCTGTTCTCCAGCTCCACCTTCTACTTTCTTAGGCAAGCAGCAACCGGCCATCCCCCCAGACCCCCCCTTTCTCTCACTCTCATATCCAGCCCATCAGCAGATCTTGACCATTTCAATTTCAAAACATCTCAGCACCCATCTCTCCATCTCCACTGCCACCTCCCTGGTCCAAGCCCTCATCATCTCTCACCCAGACAGCTGCAATGGCTTCCTTGTTCACCCTGGCCCCGCCCCGCCCACTCTCCATGCAGCAGGCAGGGTTCTCTTCCAAAACTCAGATTCAAACACATCACTTCTGTCTTCAGAGCCCCAAGAAGCAAGTCCAAACTCCTTGATGTGGCTCTCATGGGCTTTCAAGGTCCACAGCCCCAGCTGACCTCTCCCGGTGTTTCATGCTCCGCTGCTCTCTCACTCACTGTGTGCAAACCATCTGACATCCCTGCACAGCCCTGAACAGCCCCTTCATCCAGATGCAGCAGAGCGTGAAACTTAAGGGCGCGGCCTAGTGCCAGATTGCTGGGTTCAAACCCTTGTCCTGCCACTCTGTGACCTTGAGCAATTGACTTCACCCCTCTGGGCCTCAGAGCTTCATCTATAAGATGTGGATAATAAGAGTACCTGCCTCACAGGGTTATTTCAGGGATTAACAGTGAATACATGTAAAGCTCTTAGAACAGTGCTTATTTCTTACTAATTAAGAAATGGGGGCTTCCCTGGTGGCGCAGTGCTTGAGAGTCCGCCTGCCTCCGCCTGCCGATGCAGGGGACGCGGGTTCATGCCCCAGTCTGGGAGGGTCCCACATGCCGCGGAGCGGATGGGCCCGTGAGCCATGGCCGCTGGGCCTGCGCGTCCGGAGCCTGTGCTCCGCAAATGGGAGAGGCCACAACAGTGAGAGGCCCGCATAACGCAAGAAAAAAAAAAAAAAAAAAAAAAAAAAAAAAAAAAAAGAAATGGCATCACTCACCTTGCCTCCTTCAAACCGTCCAGTTTTCCTCCTGTCCATTCTTCCGATTTCAACTTACAATGCCACCTCGTCCAGGAAGACTTCCCTGACTACTTAGACAGTTTTATAAAAACTTTTTAAACCTTCTCTATGCTCACAATATCCTTTACTGAAATTGTCAGTTTAAATCTCTGTTCCCCTCCCCTAGACTGTGAAGCCTTTGAGACAGAACCTGAACATTTTGTAGCACTGTGCCCTCGGCCCCTGGAAGGTGCCAGGCCCATAATGTCTTCAGTAAATACTGGTTGAATGGGAGAACTGACTGGATAAATAGCCCAATCAAGCCAGCAAGGAAGAGGTTAACTGAGGGGACAGGCAGTGGATGGCAGTGTATCGCACTGTCAGTGTGGCTACAGATAGCCGCTTGGGACAGTTCCCGAGTCCCAGGACACCGGCATTTGTAACAGAAATTTCTCCAAGATGGGCAGGTACTGAAGGGCAGCCAGTCTGCCCTGAGGATGCTGCACACAGAAAAGGAACATGGGTCTCCCTGGGTTTCCTGCTGTAGATGCCCCGCTGTTCCCCTTCCCACCTTCCAGGCCACTAGCTCCTCAGCTCCAGGGGTCAGAGGACAAACCGAGTCCCTCTCCTTGGTGTTCTGGAGCCCCTCCCCCCACTGACCTCTCCTCCAGGTATTCCCCCCCACCTAACCAGTTAGACTCTCTGAACCCAGAGACCTGGGTTCCAGTCCCAGCTTTGCCACATACTAGCTATGTGGCCTCGGGCAAATGAATTCACCTCTCTGTGCCTCAGTTTCCCCACCCATAAAGTGGAAAGCATAATAGTGCCTACATCACAGGGCTGTGATGGGGATTCAGCGAGGTCATGCATTTGGTGATGTGCGTGGTACGTGGCAAGAGTGCAGTACTGTTTTTCCAGACTTTTAAAAGATGACTCCAAGTTCCGTGTCTTGTTTGCATTCCTCTCCCCACTTGAGATGCCTTCCCCCTGTGTCCCTGCATGGCCAAGCCTCCTGGGTGGGTCTCTGCTGTGCATCTAGACACCCCGGCTGCTCTTCTGTCCTCTGGTGCAGACCCACGGCCATGGTGGACACCCGGAATGTTCCAGGCAGCTGCACTGTCAGCTTGGCTCTGGGCCCAGTAAGTCTGAGCCCTTTTCTGAAGAATCAGCTGAGCAGCAAATGCCCCTGGCTATCTTGGGAGTAGGACCATTCCCTTATATGCAGCCCTAGAGATGTGATCCCAGCATCCTTGGCAGGGAAGTGGGGAGGGAGACAGGGAATGAAGGAGCCACTAACATGTGGACCTGGAGCCTAATCCTGCTGGGGAGCCCTGGGAACTAGTGTAGACACACAACTCCGAGTTCTTTCACCTGAGGCACCTGGAGAATTTACCCTTCAACTCCCGTCAGTCCTGACTGAAGGCTACTTCCCAGGGGCATTAACTCCTGCCCTGTGTCTGGGTGGAGTGGGCTTGGTGGCTGGAGAGAGCCCTCAGGTAGAGTCTCAGGTCCTGTTAGTTGGAAGTCAGGTTGGCATCCTCAGAAATGGTGGGCACCGAGGGGACACGGGCAGAGAAATAGCAACATCACTAATTCCGCCAGGTCTAGGCACTGAGTGGCGCCTGGAGGGCTGCAGTCACGGCCACACCCCAGAAAAAGGCCAACCACCAGGCAAAGCCCAATTTCCCTGGAACTTTCACAAGGTGGGGTCCTGAATTCCAGGAAATACCGGACTTCACTCCTTTGTCAAATCCACCCTTCTTGCCTCCCTTCCTTCCTACTTTCTTTCTTTCTTTTTTAATTAATTTTTATTGGAGTATAGTTGATTTACAATGTTGTGTTAGTTTCTGCTCTACAGCAAAGTGAATCAGTTAGACATATACATATATCCACTCTTTTTTAGATTCTATTCCCATATAGGTCATTACAGAGTACTGAGTAGAGTTCCCTGTGCTATACAGTAGATGCTTACTAGTTATCTATTTTATATATAGTAGTGTGTATATGTCAATCCTCTTGAAGCTTTTTTTTTTAATTTTTGAATTTTATTTTATTTTTTATACAGCAGGTTCTTATTAGTCATCTATTTTATACACATCAGTGTGTACATGTCAATCCCAATCGCCCAATTCATCAGACCACCACCCCTAACCCCCCACTGCTTTCCCCCCTCGGTGTCCATACGTTTGTTCTCTACATCTGTGTCTCAATTTCTGCCCTGCAAACCGGTTCATCTGTACCATTTTTCTAGGTTCCACGTACATGCATTAATATGTGATATTTGTTTTTCTCTTTCTGACTTACTTCACTCTGTATGACAGTCTCTAGATCCATCCATGTCTCAACAAATGACCCAATTTCGTTCATTCTTATGGCTGAGTAATACTCCATTGTACATATGTACCACATCTTCTTTATCCATTCGTCTGTCGATGGGCATTTAGGTTGCTTCCATGACCTGGCTATTGTAAACAGTACTGCAATGAACATTGGGGTGCATGTGTCTTTTTGAATTATGGTTTCCTCTGGGTATATGCCCAGTAGTGGGATTGCTGGATCATATGGTAATTCTACTTTTAGTTTTTTAAGGAACCTCCATACTGTTCTCCATAGTGGCTGTATCAATTTACATTCCCACCAACAGTGCAAGAGGGTTCCCTTTTCTCCACACCCTCTCCAGCATTTGTTGTTTGTAGATTTTCTGATGAAGCCCATTCTAACTGGTGTGAGGTGATACCTCACTGTAGTTTTGATTTGCATTTCTCTAATAATGAGTGATGTTGAGCAGCTTTTCATGTGCTTCTTGGCCATCTGTATGTCTTCTTTGGAAAAATGTCTATTTAGGTCTTCTGCCCATTTTTGGATTGGGTTGTTTGTTACTTTAATATTGAGCTGCATGAGCTGTTTATATATTCTGGAGATTAATCCTTTGTCCATTGAGTCGTTTGCAAATATTTTCTCCCATTCTGAGAGTTGTCTTTTCGTCTTGTTTATGGTCTCCTTTGCTGTGCAAAAGCTTTGAAGTTTCATTAGGTCCCATATGTTTATTTTTGTTTTTATTTCCGTTACTCTAGGAGGTGGATCAAAAAAGATCTTGCTGTGATTTATGTCAAAGAGTGTTCTTCCTATGTTTTCCTCTAAGAGTGATATAGTGTCCGGTCTTACATTTAGGTCTCAAATCCATTTTGAGTTTGTTTTTGTGTATGGTGTTAGGGAGTGTTCGAATTTCATTCTTTTACATGTAGCTGTCCAGTTTTCCCAGCACCACTTATTGAAAAGGCTGTCTTTTCTCCATTGTATATCCTTGCGTCCTTTGTCATAGATTAGTTGACCACAGGTGTGTGGGTTTCTCTCTGCGCTTTCTATCTTGTTCCATTGATCTATGTTTCTGTTTTGGGGCCAGTACCATATTGTCTTGATTACTGTAGCTTTGTAGTATAGTCTGAAGTCCGGGAGTCTGATTCCTCCAGCTCAAGACTGCTGTGGCTATTCGGGGACCTTTGTGTCTCCATACACATTTTAAGGTTTGTTGTTCTAGTTCTGTAAAAAATGCCATTGGTAATTTGATAGGGATTGCATTGAACCTGCAGATTGCTTTGGGTAGTAGAGTCATTTTCACAATATTGATTATTCCAATCCAAAAACATAGTATATTTCTCCATCTGTTGGTATCATCTTTAATTTCTTTCATCAGTGTCTTATAGTTTTCTGCATACAGGTCTTTTGTGTCCCTAGGTAGGTTTACTCCTAGGTATTTTATTCTTTTTGTTGCAGTGGTAAATGGGAGTGTTTCCTTAATTTCTCTTTCAGATTTTTCCTCATTAGTGTATAGGAATGCAAGAGATTTCTGTGCATTAATTTTGTATCCTGCAACTTTACCAAATTCATTGATTAGCTCTAGTAGTCTTCTGGTGGCATCCTTAGGATTCTCTATGTATAGTATCATGTCATCTGCAAACAGTGACAGTTTTACTTCTTCTTTTCCAATTTGTATTCATTTCTTTTTCTTCTCTGATTGCCGTGGCTAGGACTCCCTAAACTATGTTGAATAACAGTGGTGAGACTGGACATCCTTGTCTTGTTCCTGATCTTAGAGGAAATGCTTTCAGTTTTTCACCACTGCAAATGATGTTTGCTGTGGGTGTGTCATATATGGCCTTTATTACGTTGAGGTAGGTTCCCTCTATGCCCACTTTCTGGAGAGTCTTCATCGTAAATGGGTGTTGAATTTTGTCAAAAGCTTTTTCTGCCATCTATTGAGATGATCATATGGTTTTTATTCTTCAATTTGTTAATACGGTGTATCACACTGATTGATTTGCGTATATTAAAGAATCCTTGCCTCCCTGGGATAAATCCCACTTGATCATGGTGTATGATCCTTTTAAGGTATTGTTGGATTCTGTTTGCTAGTATTTTGTTGAGGATTTTTGCATCTATATTCATCAGTGATATTGGTCTGTAATTTTCTTTTTTTGTAATATCTGTGTCTGGTTTTGGTATCAGGGTGATGGTGGCCTCATAGAATGAGTTTGGGAGTGTTCCTTCCTCTGCAATTTTCTTGGAAGAGTTTGAGAAGGATGGGTGTTAGCTCTTCTCTAAACGTTTGATTTCTCCATCTGTTGGTATCATCTTTAATTTCTTTCATCAGTGTCTTATAGTTTTCTGCATACAGGTCTTTTGTTTCCCTAGGTAGGTTTACTCCTAGGTATTTTATTCTTTTTGTTGCAGTGGTAAATGGGAGTGTTTCCTTAATTTCTCTTTCAGATTTTTCCTCATTAGTGTATAGGAATGCAAGAGATTTCTGTGCATTAATTTTGTATCCTGCAACTTTACCAAATTCATTGATTAGCTCTAGTAGTCTTCTGGTGGCATCCTTAGGATTCTCTATGTATAGTATCATGTCATCTGCAAACAGTGACAGTTTTACTTCTTCTTTTCCAATTTGTATTCATTTCTTTTTCTTCTCTGATTGCCGTGGCTAGGACTCCCTAAACTATGTTGAATAACAGTGGTGAGACTGGACATCCTTGTCTTGTTCCTGATCTTAGAGGAAATGCTTTCAGTTTTTCACCACTGCAAATGATGTTTGCTGTGGGTGTGTCATATATGGCCTTTATTACGTTGAGGTAGGTTCCCTCTATGCCCACTTTCTGGAGAGTCTTCATCGTAAATGGGTGTTGAATTTTGTCAAAAGCTTTTTCTGCCATCTATTGAGATGATCATATGGTTTTTATTCTTCAATTTGTTAATACGGTGTATCACACTGATTGATTTGCGTATATTAAAGAATCCTTGCCTCCCTGGGATAAATCCCACTTGATCATGGTGTATGATCCTTTTAATGTGTTGTTGGATTCTGTTTGCTAGTATTTTGTTGAGGATTTTTGCATCTATATTCATCAGTGATATTGGTCTGTAATTTTCTTTTTTTGTAATATCTGTGTCTGGTTTTGGTATCAGGGTGATGGTGGCCTCATAGAATGAGTTTGGGAGTGTTCCTTCCTCTGCAATTTTCTTGGAAGAGTTTGAGAAGGATGGGTGTTAGCTCTTCTCTAAACGTTAATTCACCTGTGAAGCCATCTGGTCCCGGACTTTTGTTTGTTGGAAGATTTTTAATCACAGTTTCAATTTCATTACTTGTGATTGGTCTGTTCATATTTTCTATTTCTTCCTGGTTCAGTCTTGGAAGGCTATACCTTTCTAAGAATTTGTCCGTTTCTTCCAGGTTGTCCATTTTGTTGGCATAGAGTTGCTTGTAGTAGTCTTTTAGGATGCTTTGTATTTCTGCGGTGTCGTAACTTCTCCTTTTTCATTTCTAATTTTATTGATTTGAATCCTCTCCCTCTTTTTCTTGATGACTCTGGCTAATGGTTTATCAATTTTGTTTATCTTCTCAAAGAACCAGCTTTTAGTTTTATTGATCTTTGCTATTGTTTTCTTTGTTTCTATTTCATTTATTTCTCCTCTGACCTTTATGATTTCTTTCCTTCTGCTAACTTTGCGTTTTGTTTGTTCTTCTTTCTCTAGTTCCTTTAGGTGTAAGATTAGATTGTTTGTTTGAGATTTTTCTTGTTTCTTGAGGTAGGCTTGTATAGCTTAAACTTCCCTCTTAGAACTGCTTTTGCTGCATCCCATAGGTTTTGGATCGTCGTGTTTTCATTGTCATTTGTCTGTAGGTATTTTTTTGATTTCCCCTTTGATTTCTTCAGTGATCTCTTGGTTATTTAGTAACGTATTGTTTAGCCTCCACGTGTTTGTGTTTTTTACGTTTTTTTCCCTGTACCTCATTTCTAATCTCATAGCGTTGTAGTCGGAAAAGATGCTTGACATGATTTCAATTTTCTTAAATTTACTGAGGCTTGATTTGTGACCCAAGATGTGATCTATCCTGGAGAATGTTTCGTGCGCACTTGAGAAGAAAGTGTAATCTGCTGTTTTTGGATGGAATGTCCTATAAATATCAATTAAATCTATCTGGTCTATTGTGTCATTTAAAGCTTCTGTTTCCTTATTTATTTTCATTCTGTCCATTGGTGTAAGTGAGGTGTTAAAGTCCCCCACTATGACTGTGTTACTGTCGATTTCCTCTTTTATAGCTGTTAGCAGTTGCCTTACGTATTGAGGTGCTCCTATGTTGGGTGCATATATGTTTATACTTGTTATATCTTCTTCTTGGATTGATCCCTTGATCATTATGTAGTGTCTGTCCTTGTCTCTTGTAACATTCATTATTTTAAAGTCTATTTTATCTGATATGAGTATTGCTACTCCAGCTTTCTTTTGATTTCCATTTGCATGGAATATCTTTTTCCATCCGATCCTCACTTTCAGTCTGCATGTGTCCCTAGGTCTGAAGTGGGTCTCTTGTAGACAGCGTATATATGGGTCTTGTTTTTGTATCCATTCAGCAAGCCTGTGTCTTGTGGTTGGAGCATTTAATCCATTCACGTTTAAGGAAATTATTGATATGTATGTTCCTATTACCATTTTCTGAATTGTTTTGGGTTTGTTTTTGTAGGTCCTTTTCTTCTCTAAGTGTTTCCCACTTAGAGAAGTTCCTTTAGTATTTGTTGTAGAGCTGGTTTGGTGGTGCTGAATTCTCTTAGCTTTTGCTTGTCTGTAAAGCTTTTGATTTCTCCATCGAATCTGAATGAGATGCTTGCCGGGTAGAGTAATCTTGGTTGTTGATTCTTTCCTTTCATCACTTTAAGTATATCATGCCACTCCCTTCTGGCGTGTAGGGTTTCTGCTGAGAAATCAGCTGTTAACCTTATGGGAGTTCCCTTGTATGTTATTTGTCATTTTTCCCTTGCTGCTTTCAATAATTTTTCTTTGTCTTCAATTTTTGCCAATTTGATTTCTATGTGTCTCGGCGTGTTTCTCCTTGGGTTTATCCTGTATGGGACTTGCTGCACTTCCTGGACTTGGGTGGCTATTTCCTTTCCCATTTTGGGGAAGTTTTCGACTATAATCTCTTCAAATATTTTCTCGGGTCCTTTCTCTCTCTCTTCTCCTTCTGGGACCCCTATAATGCGAATGTTGTTGCCTTTAATGTTGTCCCAGAGGTCTCTTAGGCTGTCTTCATTTCTTTTCATTCTTTTTTCTTTATTCTGTTCTGCAGCAGTGAATTCCACCATTCTGTCTTCCAAGTCACTTATCTGTTCTTCTGCCTCAGTTATTCTGCTATGGATTCCTTCCAGTGTATTTTTCATTTCAGTTATTGTATTGTTCATCTCTGTTTCTTTGTTCTTTAATTCTTCCAGGTCTTTGTTAAACATTTCTTGCATCTTCTCGATCTTTGCCTCCATTCTTTTTCCGAGGTCCGGGACCATCTTCACTATCATTATTCTGAATTCTTTTTTTGGAAGGTTGCCTGTCTCCACTTCATTGAGTTGTTTTTCTGGGGTTTTATCTTGTTCCTTCATCTGGTACATAGCCCTCTTCCTTTTCATCTTGTGTATCTTTCTGTGAATGTGGTTTTTGTTCCACAGGCTGCAGGACTGTAGTTCTTCTTGCTTCTCCTCTTGAGGCTTCTCATGAATACACTTTATGTCTTGTGTTCATGACACACATGGGAATTCCAGGGTGGGCCAGTGCTTAGGACTCAGTGTTCTCACTGCCAGGGGCCAGGGTTCGATCCTTGGTTGGGGCACTAAGATCCTGCAAGCCGCACTTCAAAAGTTCCTCTTTTCATTTCAGCTAACGTTTTTCCCTTGTTCTTCCCACTCAAACTATCAAAAAAACTTCCTTCCTACTTTCTTTCCCTCATTCCCCAGACATTTCTTGAGCTCTGGCTCTGTTAAGCATCCTTAGGGTGTAAAGTTGATTAGGACACTACGGTCCACCAATCTAAAGCTTTTTTCCTATAAAGCTCAGAGAGGGGATGTGACCTGCTTCACATGAAGTGGCAGAGAAGTAAGCAGAACCCCGGTCCCCTAACATCTTAAGCCTCAGGCTACTCTGACTGACTAGGGCTCTTCCTGGAAACTCCATCCCTGCCCATTCTGCCAGAGCCAGAGCCGCTTCCTCTGGCTGGAGCCCCAGGGTGGGGCTGGCGCAAGGATGCGGAGGTCAAGCTGGGATGCTGGGTGCGGGGCTGGCAGCGAGCGACACCTCTGTCCACAACTGCCCTGGGCTGAATCACCAGCCGGGCCAGTTTGGCTCAGCGTTTCAAACCCATCCTTATGCGCGGGTACAGTCTCAGGGAGAAAATAGGATTTTGCCTGTTGTTGCAATTTAAAAGAAGGGGGGAAATCACAAACACACTCTCTGTCTCACCAGAAGGCGGCCCGTTTGAGACCATCAGTCAAATGTTTTCAGCCAAAGCCCAAACATGTCCACATTTTCCCAAATTACATGGATTGAAAGGAAGATGGGAGAGATGGAGAAAGGGCTGAAGAGGCTAGGCTGGTGAAGGGATTATCCACAGCGGAGGGGGAGGGGTCTCCACTGTGTCTTCAGTGGGGTGGGGGGAAGAGGCTGGACAGGGTGTGGGGCTCCTTCTCTTGGTGGAGGGTCTTGGCTTGTGTTCAGAGATGCTGCAGAGCCCTGCAAAGACACCCACTGGGAGTTCAGCCCACTCTCAGTAACTCTTGTGGAATAATGAGGCTGATAATGAGACCGGCAAGCCAGAGCCAAGGGATGCTACCAACTCAAGGGAGAAGTGTCTCCCTGCAGTACAGCTCAGCGGTTGTCAGCCACTGTGTGACACTCTGATCCATCATGATCAATTGTAAGCACTGTCATGGGTTTGTTGCTAATGATTGCTAAAGATGAAAATTTGGGAATGGTTTCCAATTGAAGTAAATATATAAATACATGAATCTTCATCACCCCAGCTAACGGCAGCTCCTTTCAAGTGGTAACCTTGGAGTTCTTGACTTCTCTCTCGCAAACCCGAGGTCTGACTTATCAGCATATCTAGATGCTACCTTCAAAATATATCCAGAATCCAAATAGTTCTCTCCTACCTATGACCACCACCCTGGCCCAAGCCCACATCATCTCTCACCTGCATTATTGCAAGAGCCTCCTAATAGGTCTCCCTGCTTCCACCCTTGCCATCCTGCAACCTGTTCTCCCAGAGGCAGCCAGACGGATCCTGCTAAATCTCAAGCCAGGTCATGGCACTCCTCTTTTCAAAGCCTTCCAAAGGCTTCCCTAAAGCCAAACTAATTAGAGGCCCATGTAACCTGGCCCCTGTTACCACCCTGACCTCACTTCCCACTCTCTTTTCCTGCTTTCTCTACTCCTGCCCCACTGGTCTCCATGCTGTTCTTCTGACACGCCAGTTATAATTCTGCCTCAGGACCTTTGCACGTGCCATTCCCACTGCCTGGTACATGCTTCCTCCATATATCCATATGACATCCTCCATCATCTTCAAGTCTTTGCTCAAATGTCACCTTCTCAGTGACATTTTTTTCCCTGACAGCCCTACATAAACCCTATTTAAAATCGCAACCCCTCTCCATTGTACAATGGTCTCTTCTTGCTTTATTTCCCTCTATTGTACTATATATTTTGTGACCTGAGATAACCATTTACGTGTTTATTTTGCTTATTGTATGAGCTTCCCACTCCCCCATTAGGATCGAAGTTTCGTGAGGGCAGGGATTTTTTTTGTCTCTTTTGTTCACAGCTGTTTCCCCAGACTCTTGAATAGGGCCTGGCACAAAGTAAGGGCCCAATTAATATTTGTGAAACGAGTAAGTGGATAGATTCACGATTCTTTCTCTAACAGAGTCCTTTACCCTGAGTTGCACTCTGTATATTTCCTTGAGCAGGAAAGAAAGGTGTGAAAATAAGTTTGTGCACTGAATGTTGTTAACATTATGTGATCTTGGCTTCATGCGGGGGGATGTGCTCAGTATGTGAACATCATCTGTCGTATGTCTGGACTGCTGGGAAAAAAAGGTTGAAAACAACAGGACTTATGAGTGGGTTTACAATATTGCATGGCTCTTAATTGCTTCCTGGCTTTGAGAAAGTTGCCTGCCCTTTCTGAGAGACAGCGGAGGAGCAATGGGACCGTCATCGCACCCAGAGCACTTTGGCTCAGGTCCTGATTCTGCCACCACAAGCTGAGTGACCCTAACCAAAGAACTTGATTTCAGAAACCTCTGTTTCCACGTGTCCATCACGGGGAGAAAGAAGCCACCGGGTAAGAGGGACAGCATCTATGAGGGTGAGCTGTGGAACTGTGACCCGGACTTGAATCCTGGCTCAGCCACTCCCTAGCCATGAGCTTCATTTCTTTACCTTAAATGGGAATAACCCAATCCCACAGGAGTGTTGTGAAGATTAAATGAGTTACTGAATAGACAGTGATACGGTAATAATAAGTGATCGTTTTAGTACTTATTTTCCAGTCTTCCTTCTAAGTTTTTATAGATAGATAACATTTAGTCTTCATCACAATGCTATGAGGACAACATTATTATTCCTTCTATTTTAAATACAAGGGAATTGAGTCACAGAGTGGTTAAGTAATTCACCCAAGGTCACACAGCAGAGCCAAGTTTCAAAGGTCTAAAAACCAGCCCTTCCTCCCCGCTCCCTCTCTAGCCCTAAATAGAACCACCTGGGTCCTTAACATCCTCTCGTGCCAGTTAACAGAAGTTGGGGCTTAGGACCAGCCGACACCCCGCATTCTCTAGGTATGGCCCTACATCTTTAAGCACCAGAGTTCTCCTGAGCATCTGAGTGGAGAGGTGTGCCAGGTAGCTGAATTCGGCTTGATTAAATCAAGGAGAAAATCAATTAAATCTAAATAAAGAAAAAAGATTGGAAATCAGGCACAATGCCTTCTTAATTACAGCACCTAATCACTGGCTGAAAAAAAAAATAACTACAGAACATTTCATTTCATATACGACCTTGTGTATCTGAAGTGAGAGGCTCCTAATGAAATGCACATTTCCCCACTTGATTAGTAATTGACTAGGCAATTCCGGCAGTATCATGGGTGGAAATGATCAGGCATAATAGCCAGAGCTTTTTAAGGATGTGACAACACAGGATGCTTTGGGGGTTTATTGAGGGGTAGTTGACCCCAAGGTCCCCTATCCTTGCGGTACAACTCACAATTCTCCCGACAATGAACGCGGCCACTGGGCAGGGCCAAGTGTGCAATGCAGCAGGCGAGCGTGATTAAATGGCTTTTCTCTGCACAGTTCGGAGTCATTGCAAACACACAGGGCTGGGGAAGATCGCCAGCAATCAGCGACCAAACGCCTCAAAGAAATGACCCTGACAAGTATCCCTGCCATTCAAATCCTGGATTATAGCCTTCTAATTGGTCTCCCTGTCTCCTGTCTCTCCCCTTCCAATCTTTGTCGTCCACTGCAGCTAGGGGCATCTTTATAAAGCACATCTCACTGAGTCACCTCCTTGATTAAAACCCTTCATTGGATTCTTGTTGCGATTAGGGCAGTCCAGGCTCCCTACCCTGGCTCAGGAGACCGGACATGATCTGATTCCAGCCCACCGTTTCTCCAGCCCTCACTCCCCACTCCTGCATCCTTTATTCCAAACATACCGATCCAACAGAGTTCTTCAAAACCTTTCACGCTCTCATGATTGCATGTCTTTGCATGTGCAGTTCCCTCTACCTGGAACACCCTTCTCTCCTTTCCCCACCTGCCTAACTCCTGCATCACGTGCTCCTGAACCACTCTCTCACCTGGCTAGGTTTCCTTTGCAGAAGAGCTTTCTCCTAACATGGCAAATGTTACGTGAAATAATAATTGTCTGTGAGCTCAACGAGGGCAGGGTCTTAGGTCTGTTGAATTGTTTTGTCCCCAGAACCCAGCACAGTGTCCAGCCCTGCTTAAGGATTTTGTTGAATGAGTGCCAGAAACGGTCGTGATAATTTGGGTGATGTGCAGCCTCCTTCTTACAAGGTAATGCATTCACAACACCATCTCTCATCTGGGATGCTTTCTTGCCTTTTTTGACTATGAGTGAGTGTGATAAGGCTCAATGTTTGCTTGTCCTTCTGGTCCTTTTAGGATGTGGGAGCAGTGACCAGATACAAAGTTTCTAAGTGATTCTTACACTCACTAAGGTTTGAAGAGTTTGTTGCCAATCCTCAGGTAGGGACCGAGCAGCTTTCAACTAAAATATTCCATTTGACTTTCTCACTCAGTTGATTTGGGAAAACATAACCAAAGGAAGAAAATCAGTGAAACTCTCCCTAGGTCCCAGGAGGGCTGCAAGAGATGTAAAATGAAGACGGCAAAGACATTTTGATGCCAATACTCCAGCAGATGTGTTTACGTAAGTCGGTTTGATTACAGGTGCTAAAAATATCCCCTTTAAATTTAGGAGCCTAGAACATTTCCCAGTGCTTTACCAAAAAGCAGTTTTTAAAAATTTTTAATTCATTCCTAACCCCCACCTTCTTCAACTAGTTATTAGTATTGACGCTGGAGTCCCAGAGTTTGTTATCGAGAATTATAATGGCAAATCACGAAGACATTTTCTCTGATTACACAGATTCTCAGTGTATTTGGCTCCCATCTCCCTGCCAGCCGTTGCTCTGAATCAGCAAAGCGCCAGCTGTACTCTTTGACTTCCTTCGGGTGGTTGAATACCAGACCTCGACAACTTCCCCAAATAAATCTTCCATCCATAGGGATCAGCCCCCACTTCCTTCCCCCCAACCTCTCTTATTACGATTTCGTACTTTACGTCTTTGAATCATACATTGGTAAGCCCTGAGGGGTTCAAAGACTCAACTCACAGAGGAGGAAACTGAGGCACAGAGAGACGGGGAATAATTCACTGGAAGTGGCAAAGCATGAAATGACGGGGCTGGTCCAGAGCCCATGCATCCTGCCTCTGAGTCCAGGGTTCTTGCCATTACACCAGGCTGCTTCTCCTGGAATTCTGCTCTCCACCACTTACTAGATTTTGACCTTTAACGCAGGTTACTAAACCTCTCTGAGCCTCAGTTTTCTCATCTGTAAAATGGGAATAGTAATAATACTCACCTCAAAGGGCTTTTGTGAGGATTAAATGACTGAATCTATGCAAAGTACTAAGCACGGTGGCTGGTACATAGTAAACCCTCAATAAAAGGCAGCTATCGTCATCCTCATAGTCATGCAGTCCACAACACATGTTGATCAGTGAGTGATCACTAATATTAAAAATTCTGATCATTTTTTATCCTGCTCACTTTTTTAAAATAAGAAGAAACAATGCCTTGTAAAAAACATAGTCAAGTGTTCGAAAAATGCTGGCAGATGTTTTATGAACGAACAAGAAAGATTCAAAATTACTAACCTTGAGATTTTGACCAACTTAACATTTATTTCGATTGGAGATTAGGGATGCTGACCACTGGTTAACCTTCACACAACCCATCAGACCCTACAGAGGGGACATTGGCCTTGATCACCGTTTCTCCTTCAAGACTCAAATGCTCCCTGCCCCTGGAGTCTTCCTTGGTCCCACCTTCTCTGAGCTTCTCCCACAGGGCCTGGCCTTAGAGAAAACTTTCTCTTCCATCCCATATGGGAGCTCATTACCCTCACGCTGCCTGTGTCTAAACACCATGAGGGGAAAGACGGCAACTCGCCCTGTACCTGGTGTGTCATAAACACTTGATGTGGTGAATTAGTTGGCTTATTTGCAGTCAGCTCCTAGCCCTTCTAGGACTTCTCCCTTCTAGACCAGTGCTAGATCTCTAGACTAGCATCTTCACTGAAGAATCCCCGGGGAGCTTTTCAAAATTGCCAATGTTTAGGCCCATCTCAGATCAATTAAACAGAATCTCTGGGGCAAGGGCTTGGGCAGGAATTTATTGTCTTATATACTAAGTGTCAGATATAGTATTAAGCCATATATATGTATATATATATATATATATATATATATATATATATATACATATATATATATATATGTATATATATATTTGATTTTCTAGCCCACCTGACTGGGAGCCCATTGGGAGTAGGTCTTATTCGTCGTAGGTCTTATTCGTCTTTTCATCTGCAGCCTTAACATAGGGATAAACAAGCGCTTAATAAATGTTTATTGAATTAGTGGCAATAGCCTTTTATACTAATCACCAAGACCCTTACTGGCTCATAAAGATGGTGCTTCTGATCTATTTAATCTCTGAGTCTCAGTTTGCCCATCACTTCATTGGGGGTGAAAATAATATCTATTTCCTGGAGCTATTTATGGTGAGCGTTGAATGAGATCATGTGGGTGAAGTGCCTAGATGGAGCCAGGAACATCAGAAATGCCCACAAAATGTGATTTTTTTTTTTTCCTTTCCCTTTACTAGTCCCCTCGGCAAGCAGTCAGAGGAAAGGAGAGGAATCAGCTGTGCTTAATCCAAACAGGAAATGTACACAGTATCTAATACTGCCACACCCCTGCCATCAGTACCATCACCACCAGCAACAGCATGATTAATAATGAGCCCAAACTCTGGGCAGACTCTTTTTTTTTCAAGCACTTTATATATATTACTTCCTTTAAGCCAATGATGACCCTACTGAGACAGGCCTGGGACCTGGGACTGGGGCCCTTTGCTGCAGTGCTTGCACCTGGACAAAAGTCTCCTCAAGCGACAAAATACAAAGAAACTATGAGGGACTAAAAAATAACTGCGTGCATGCACAGTTGGGGCAAATTCTGGACAACTAGATATAAAAGAGACCAAAAAGCCCAACTGCCACTTCTGAAGAGCCGGGAGCAAAAGCAGGGTACTGTGCATGCCCCCTGCACACACCACCACCAAAGCGGTGGGCAAAACACCTAAGCCAACCCTCTGGTCCGACCCATGGACACACCCCTACCCTCACCTCTTATAAGGACCCAGCTCGCCCCACCTCAGCGAGCAAGTGAGCAAGGGAACCTGTCGTTTGTTCTCACTCCCCCCCCTGCTGCAGCAGGGCCGCCATAAAGCCTTGCCTGAATTTCTTGTCTGGCCTCTGATCAATTTCTATTGATTAAGGAGGCCAAGAACCCTGGTCAGTAACACTATAAGGTAGGTATTACCATGCTGGTTTTAGATGAGAAAATGGAGGCTCCAAAATGGAGGCTCCAAAAGGTTATGTGACTTGTCCAAGGTCACACAACTAAGTAGTAATGCCAGTGTCAAACCCAATGTTTTAACCACCTCCCTCATATTCGTCACTACACTTCCTGATTTTTCAAAGACAGGCAATTCACTTTGCAAACTAGCTCCTGACTCCTGGAGTGTCACATTCTTTCCTTCTTGGTGTGCCCAGCTGAGATGACACATGCCTCTTGTCTCACGTGTTTGCTCAGATCACCAGACAATGGACAAGTTGGCTGTTGGTGCATCTCATTTCTTTGCTCTCCTCTGGATGCAATAATTGTGGGTACTTTTGAATCCATCTGAGCTAGATTCATATCAGAACCCTGGCTACTCTGTGACTTCGGGGCAAATGTCTTAAAGTAGCTGAGCCTCAGTTATTCCTTCTGTACAATGGAGCTAAGAATAGTGGCCAGCTCACAGGACGCTTGTGAGAATTAGATGACGCATGCCAAGTGCCTTGAACCTCACGAGGGCTCAAGGCAAGCTAGCAAGTGGTAGTAACAATAGTTGTTGTTCCTCTTTGGAGAAGATGGTCTAGCTGCCCAGAGGCTGGCCACCTGCCTGTAACCAGAGCAGACTGGCTGGCTGCCTGGGTCCCGGCGATGTCCAATATCTCTGTTCAATTACCTCCATCTGTGGGTAAAACAGCCCCTGCATAATGGACTGATTAATCTCCTTATTGCAAGGAGCACACAGTGTAATTACATCAGAGAATTCAGATCCCCAAGCGCAACATCAATCAACGCAGAGAGGGCAGATTCACCCTCCCTTCCCTAAGAGCCTGGGGAAAAATACTATGTCTTCCATCTCTGCCTCCCTCGCTCATCCTTCCCTCTGATGTGAGAGTGGGACTAAGAATGCACAGGCAAAAAGTTGCCTGGGGAGCAGGTAGGGGAGGAAGGTAAGAGGAGGGGACCTATTTTTAGGTCCCTTACTTCTCGGGTTCTGTGACAGCTGTCACTCCCCACCCCCTACCCCCCCTGGGAAGTTGCTACTTGAGTTTGGAGTGAATAAGCAGTTGGGGGAGGGCGCTGCAGAGGAAGCCCCACTTGTTTTTTTAGAGGATGGCTGGACAGAACAGTAATAACAACTACTCATAGTTGTCTGTTATGGGATTCTAACCACTGTGCCTGCAAAGGTTATCTCCTTTTGTCTCACGATAACCTTGTGAGGAAGGTGCTATTATTAGTCCCCATGATGCCGATGAAAAAACCTAAGGCTTGGAGAAGTGAAAGGTTTCCCAGCTGGCAAGTGGCAGTCAGGGATCAAAGGCTGCCGAGTCCAGCTCTGAAACACGAGCTTTCTGGCTCTGATCCCGTGCCCAGCCCCAAGGGCTGGGTCTGTGTGACAGGACGCCTAGCTCCTCGCTTCTCTCGCTGAGAGTGTAACTCAGCCACCTTCATCCCCTGATTTACCTCCTGAGCTCTGCCATCCACTCATCAAATAATTTATGAGCATCATTTATGTGCCAGACACTGGCTAGGTGCCAGAAAGGCAAAGATATACGCATAGACTTGGAGTCCACTCTCAAGGCGACCTAAGTCTGATGGGAGGATGCTCGCCCAGACCTTCACTGAGAAGTAATGATGGTGGCAACACCATGGATGAATCTCACAGAGACCACGCTTTGCAAAAGCAGCCAGACGTAAAAGGTGGAGATGGCCTAGAGTGCGATTCTGTTTCCATGAAGTTCTAGATCAGGCAAATCTAACGTATCATGAAAAGTCATCAGGACGGTCATGACCTTTGGGAGTTGGGGACTAAGGAGAGACCTGAAGGAATTTTCTTGATGGGTGTAGGTTTCAAGGGTGTGTGCATTTGTGAAAACTCACTGAACTGTACACTTAGATATGTGCATTTCATTGTATGTAAATTTTCCCTAAAAAGTACTGTGAACAAATATCAAAAAATAAACAAAAGTAACAACGGTGGCAGCCATTTGTGGTATGCTTAGTATGTGCTGAGCCTTTATAAGCATTAATAAATTTAATTCTCATAAGAGCATTACTGAGGCACAGAGAGGGTAAGCAACTTGCCCAAGATTACACAGCTAGGAACGGCCAGAGCCAGGATTCCAGCACAGATCTGTCCCTTTTGTTTGTTTTCATACACATTTATTTATTTATTTATTTATGGCTGCGCTGGGTCTTCGTTGCTGCACGTGGGCTTTCTCTAGTTGCTGTGAGCCGGGGCTGCTCTTCGTCGCAGTGCGCGGGCTTCTCACTGCGGTGGCTTCTCTTGTTGTGGAGCACGGGCTTCAGTAGTTATGGCACGCAGGCTCAGTAGTTGTGGCTCGCGGGCTCTAGAGCGTGGGCTCAGGAGTTGTGGCGCACGGGCTTAGTTGGTCCGTGGCATGTGGGATCTTCCCGGACCAGGGCTCGAACCCACGTCCCCTGCACTGGCAGGTGGATTCTTAACCACTGCGCCACCAGGGAAGCCCCCCAGATCTGTTGCTGACACATAAATCTGTGCTCCCAACCACTAAGCTATCCTGCCTCCACTTTGTCACAGTGCTCACACTGAGATTCATTTATATCTGTTTATTCACTCACTCAACCAACAGATGTTTGATGCGCCCTGCACCGGGACTAGGTTCAGAACCACATGGTTAAAACACACCCCAGGATTTGAGCTAAAGGAGCTACTAGTCTTGTAAGAAGGGAGACGTGGAAGCAATCGGTCACATCGCAGTGTGATATGGTCGGTCGTGGAGGACCTGAGTCCTGGGGAGGACACACCTAAGCCTCCTTGGGAGAGGTGATATCCAATCAACCTGCTTTCTCGTAGCCCATTTCAGTGCCTGTCCCCTCTGTCTAATCTCTGGGCATCTGAAAGACAGATGGTGTGGAGAGGGGGTGGGATGGCATCTCTGAAATCAGGTTAGAGGGTTGAGTCCCAAGATGCCCATGTGCCCAGCACCCCATCTCGCATCATCTGGGTCTCATTCCAGGTGTGGGGGAGATGTTGCCCAGTCAGACCCCAGGGGGCAGTGGATGGGTGGCCCTTGGACCAGAAGAAGGGACAACCTGAACTGGAATAAAAGCAGTGATTTCTCAGTCAATTCTAGCTCTTATGAAGCCAAGGAAATGAGGCTTCTCTTGATGGTTTGGTGACAGACTACTTGTGCATGATCTAGGACATATCACATCATCTTTTTGGTCCCTAGTTTTCCCATCTGTAGACTTGGTGGCCACCTAAAATCCCCCCATATAAAACAGATTAAAATGTAGCTCTTCCATTTGCAGCAGCGTTGGTAATCGGGATACCTGACCATTCAACCTTCTGCCTGCTCTCTGAGGTGAGCTCAGAGGTAGCTCTGCAGAATACAGTCTGGAAACTACAAACAGAGGTGGATGCTCAGACTTCCCAGCTCTCAAATACGAGGAATCTATGACTCCAAAGGCTATGGTCTGTCTTCTTCACAGCCGAATCCCCTGTGCCTGGAACTGTGCTCTGGCCCAGTAAATAGATGAGTGGACAGGTGATTCAAAATCGATTCACTTAGTGGACAGGTAGAGAGAAGCCAGGTTCCGCCCCCCCGCCCCACCCGGTTTAAAGAAGCTCCTGGAGGGAAGAAGCCTGCGGACATGTTTTGCTTGTGCTGCGTATGGTACTTTCCAACACTCAAGTTCATGGCCATTTCAAAAACAGGTGTTTCACGTACAAATTTCAATTTTAAGAAAGATCAGGGCTTTCCTGGTGGCGCAGTGGTTGAGAGTCCGCCTGCCGATGCAGGGGACGCGGGTTCGTGCCCCGGTCCGGGAGGATCCCACGTGCCGCGGAGCGGCTGGGCCCGTGAGCCGTGGCCGCTGAGCCTGCGCGTCCGGAGCCTGTGCTCCGCAACGGGAGAGGCCACAACAGTGAGAGGCCCGCGTACCGCAAAAAAAAAAGAAAGAAAGATCAGTGTTGGAGACAAGGGACCTGCACTGCTCTCCCAAGGCAACCATCAGGCAGATCTAGGCAGCAGCGACCTCCTAGCTCACCTTAGTCCCCACCTGTTATCCTCAAAAGCGTTGGGAGTGAACAGAGCTAGCCACACCTGGATCCAGCCTTGCCGGGTATCTATAACTTGGGCGATAGTTGGTAATCTGGTGGTGGCTTTCTATCCCCGACAGCTTCTAAGAAATTAACTGGCCTGTATAAAGCTGGCCCAGAAAACCAAGGCCCACCCTTTTCTCTTCTAGCCAGGAAGAGACAAGGCGACTTCACATCTCATTGGCTGGGGGTGTTCCAGGAATTGCCCACATGGGTCCACACCCACGTCCTCATTTCCCTGGTAGGAAAGAAACAACCAGCCTCCCACTTTCTCCCTTCTCACACAGGACTCTTTGTTCCCAGGTTCCAAAATGCAGGCTCAGCCCCAATCAGGTTTGGGGAGTGCCATGAAGCCGACGCTGTGGTCTCCAGCTGCTGGGATTATATTTCAATCATGGAAATCTATGGTTCTTAAATGTGTGTCAACAGCCCGTGCAGATCTGGCTCCTTCAGAATCAGGGATGGTGCTTTCTGTAAATACAGATTCCTGGGCTCCACCCTCAGGGATTTTGATCTAAGAGGTCACAGTGGTGGAGGGGTAGACTCCAGTATTTGTACCTATGGAAAGCTCTCCCAGGACGGTGATTCTAGTGCCGAGCCAGGAGTGGGGCCGTAGAGAACAGGCTAAACCACTCTGTGTTCCACTTACTCTGCCTTCCATCTCTTTAAATGTTGACTTTTCTATTTGGGGCTCTCCTGTTTCCAATTTTTGCCTCACCTTGAACTTCCCCCCAAGGAGATCTCTCTAAGCCTGATTTTCTCCCTCAGCTACCTTGAATTATATCCTTCGGGCTTAGCTCGGACCCCCTCTCCCCTCAGTTCCCAGTTCCACATTACTACCCAGGCAGAAAAAAAGCCACCCCAGATCAGTATCTTTGGGGACAGGCATCGCCCTCACCGACCACAGGCCTCCCGTGGGGATTTCTTGTTCCTTCTCCCTGCCATCCCCTCCTATTTCTAAGCCTCGCCACCTTCCTTTTAGGATCAATTAACGGGAACAAGTGCCGTTCTATATCTCGGCTTTGGAAATCCATCAGTTGTCTGCGTCACCTGCATGGCGGGTACCTGGAAGAAGTCAGTCCTGAGAAAGAGGCTAGAAGCCCCGTGGCAAGCCGGGTGTGGATTACCGTGCCCAGGGGTCCAAGCGGACGGGAGATAAATATCTAAAACTCCCACAGCCATGGAAACAGCAGCTCTTCTAGGTGATTTTTGCACACACACAAAAGGAAAAGAAAGTGGAGTTCAGATGAGGGCCCTGGCCCCACTGCGGCTACCCAGCCTTTCTGCTTGTAGAAGGGGCCGGTTTAGAAAGGGGAGGAAAGGAGAAAGCAGCAGGATAGAGGATTTGGCTGTGGGGTAAGCAGTCTGCACAGCGCCTGCTTTTTCTCCCTTTTTGTCCTCTGGCTCTGAGGCTGGGTCACAATAGTGACGATGGTGGTTATGCTGACGATGACAGCTAACAGGTATTCAGCGCTCGCCACGTGCTGGCTCAAGCCAGGCACTGCTCTACGCGCTCTGTTTGCATTTGCCCCTCACAACAGCTATGATATAGCTCCTGTGTTACCACCGCTGGATTACAGAGGAGAAAACAGAGGCAAGGGGGAAGTTCCAAAACTTGGCCAAGCCTAGCAAGGGATGGGGGAGGTGGAAGAGCCAGCCCTGTCTCAGTCTGAATCTGGACCCTGACACCAAAGGCCAGGCTGTGCTGGCTCTGGTCATCCTAAGGCCCTGTCCCCACTCGGACATCCCTAGTAGACTTGTATTTTTGCGAACATCTGCTAGGGAAGGTGTGCGCCACCAGCCATTTAAGAACTTGAAATACAGCGGGGGAAGCCAGATTTAATAAAAATAGACCCTTAGCCCGAGATTGCCAGGCACTGTGCTAAGAATTTTACAGCACTACCTCATTTAGTCTCCTGACTACTCTGTGGCCCACATCTTACAGGTAAGGAAACTGAAGTTCAGAGACATTAAATCACACACCCCAGGTCACACAGGGTGTGGTGGAGGAGCTGGGATTCAAATCCATGCCTGTTGGCTTCTAAAGCCCAAGCTCTGACCCAAAAGGTTCATGAAAAGGTAACAAACCACACTAGGGTAGTTACAATAAGCTACAGCATGACAAAAAAATACTGGGCTCCCGAGTCTTATTTGTACAAATGTTTATTGAGCACCTACTATGTGCCAGGCACAGTACTAGGCACTGGGGATAGGATGTTGAGAAAAACAGTTATAGTTTCTTCCCTCATGGAGATTACAGTCAAGTGGAAGATGCAAAAGGTATGCAATTAAACAGAAGAACTAGGAAGGAAAGCGGCTACTCCTGGGTGGACATGCGGTAGTGGGGCTGGAGCAGAAGTGAGTGAGTGAGGGAGGGTGAGGGGAGACAGGCAGGGCAGCCAAGAGCCAACTCTGCAGAACCTGATAGGCTATGAGCACTGTTTGGACTTGATTCTGAGAGCAGCGGAGAGCTCTTGATGCAGATTAGGCAGGAGAGTGACATGGACGGCTTCCTCTTTGGAAAGACCTCTCTGGCTTCAGTCCGTATGATATTATGGATGTGTATGTATGAACCGACATACGAATGTGTGGAGCGGGGGCCAGAGCCAGTGGTAGGAAGGCAGGTAGGAGGCCCTTGCAGGGATTCTGACAAGAGAGGACGGTGGGTTGGGGAAGGAGCGAGGGACTGTGTTTCCTAAATCCAATCAGTGCTGTTGATGACAAGCAACCTCAGGTGAAGGGTGTGGATGATTTAGTATAAATGCATCCCTGCAATCTAAGGAAGCAACAGCTCTACGCTGGAAGAGTGGTCCTCAAACTTGGGCATGCCTTGGAAACACCTACAGGGCTCGTGACAGCTCAGGTGTCAGGCCCCACTCCAGGAGTTTCTGCTTTGGTCATCTGGGCTGGGACCCAAAGAATGTGCACTTCTGACAAGCTCCCAGGTGATGCTGCTTCTGCTGATAGTGGGACCACATTTTGAGAACCAGTAGTGTAGAGTTAAAAAGGCACCCAATTTGCAGCTACATGCACTCAGGGTTGAATCCAGCATCTGCCCCTACTTAAGCTGGGTAAAACTGGATTACCTCTCCAACGTTCAGTTTTCTTCATCTCTAAAATGGAACCAGTAGTATCAACATTATGAATTTGTTGTATATTTATAGTAAATCAGGTAAACGGCTTATCACAGTACTTGGCACATAAAAGAGGCTCAATAAATAACAGCCGTTGTTAGAGAAAAAGATTAAACCAGCACTTAGCCAAAAACGCATTAGCACTGGGACTAAAAAATGGTACTTTCAATGAGCATGCAAAACCTTGGGCCCCTAAAGTTATAAGCAGCTAATATAGGCAAATAACAAACATTGGGTAACACATATTAAGGGGTTACTCTTTGCCGAGCGAGACTTCAAAGGCAGCCAGAAAACAGAGGTATCCGTGGCTGCTAAATCAGCTTGTCTATTCATATACCTATTAAGTGGGAAATCCCTTCATTAATCCACCATTTTCCATCCATCCATCTATCCATCCATCATCCATCCATCCGCCCAACCACTTATCCATAGATTTTTCAAAACCCCTATTTTGGGCAAAAAAAACTGTCCTAGGTACCATACAATTCAATGGCAAGACCCTCGATCAAGTGGGTCTAGCATTTGTGCCCTTCTGGCATTCCAGTTGGCTCCTGTTTCCATATTTTATCCAGGGACTCTGACTCACCCAGAGCAGTCTACACCATGGTGGAGGTGGGCAGGGGGCAAAAAAAGAGCAGCATGAAACTAAGCAACTAAGCATGAAAACCAAAGGAGAGAGGTGGTTAAGAATTAAGGCCCCAGAGACAGACAGACCTGAGCTAGATTCCTGATCGCTGGCCCTACCATTTATCAGCTGAGTGACCTTGGACGAGTAACCTTTGTGAGCCTCAATTTTCTTCTCTAGAAAAAATGGGAGTGTGAATAGTGCCCATCTCATGGGGGTGCTTGTAAGACAATACATGATGTATATATAAAGAGGTTAGCATGATTCCTGGTATATATTAATTAAATGCTAAGCAAATCATAACTATTATTGTTAGCAGTGGAGCAGGATACATAAGGGTCAATGGGGCAATTTGCTCAGATCAATGTCTTCATTATCAGCTGAAGCCAAACCTGGCGTGGGGTTTTCCCTGGGACTATACCCTCCCCCTGCAAGAGACAAGAAAACAGTCTTTCTTCCTTTTCCGCAAAGTTCTGCCTGATAAATCAGTGTCTGGTTTGAGGAGCAAGAAAGAAAAGCACTTATCAATATGTCTGATATTGGTAAATCACTTTCTGCATTTCCAAAGCATGTTTCTATCTTTTTTCTCACTTTACCCTGACAAAACCCTAAGCTTCAAATAAGCAAAGTCTTCTTCGCCTCATTTTGAAAAGAAGGAAACAAGCCCAGGGAGGTTAAGTGGCTTACCTAAGGTCACACAGGAAATTAATAGCAGGGCTCTGCTTAGTTTTCTTAAATGTTCTTTCCAAGAGACTGCATGACAACCTGCGTTCACTTTCTTGGTTTTACGCCTTTTCGTAAATATGAAACCAGAGGACTTTGGCTGACTCCTCTGTTTTTTTTAATACTCTAATGCCATCACTGGAAAAAATATGTCTATGCATGCATTTTTGGCTACTGTGAATTATCAATGACAATCTCTTTAGTGTGTCAATTCCTTTCCTTTGTTCGAAACATTCCTTTTGGCATTGGCAACAGCACTGAAATAAATAGTTTATTTGCCAATAACATAGCTTGTTAAATTTTAATCAATAGAGTATTGTAAGCACATCGTTACTGGGATACACCCCTTGGGAATGAGAGAGATCACTTTAGAAATGAATTAATAATGGAGCCTTTCGAAGCCAAAATGAAATGGCCAATGGAGCCTTGATGTGAATTATACCTATTTGAGTTGTAAAGCAATGGAGTTGGTCTCACGCTACTCCCATTAAAATTTCCTTGTTAATTATTTTCGGAAGATAATAGGAACAACCCAGCGTGGGGGGTACTGTTTTGCTTCTTATTTTCTTTTGAAAAGCATGAGCTCTTCTTATGGTGTTTCAAGCACGTCATCCAATATGCTTGCATGTTAAATCCTGGGGATCTGATGTTGTGGCTCTAGGGATGGAGATGGGAGCCCGGACCCATGGCTTCCATTAATTTCTCTCTCTCTCTTTCTCCTCTCTCCTCTTCATGCTCAAGAGAACATGATGTCATATTTTGTGAGTGAAGATGCTCTTTACTCATCACCAGGAGGATGGAATTATTGAGTTGTTTCTGTTTGTGGAAAGGGATTTAGCCATAATCCCTTTTGCTCTTACTCACATATACCCCTTATGGACCAATGGCTAGCACTTGGGAAATGGTTATATGGTAGTTACTAGGGCTGTTAATTGATTTCCAAATTCCTCATTCACGCACACAGTAGGATTGCACTTACCCTCCCCCTTAAATTTAGGCACATGCCATGACTTGCTTTGACTGATGAAGCGTGAAAGGAATTGATGTGTGTAACTTCTGGATAGAAGCCTTTAAAGGCAAGTGTGAAGTTTACTATTTTCCCTTTCCCTCTGCCCTAGTAACATAGACTTTCCAAATGGTAGACGTTCATTCAGCCTGGGCTCTTGAGAGCGGACACCACGGAGCAGGAATTCCTGCCAACCCGTGACGAACGAGTAGTGTGAGCATGAAAAGAAACCTTTGTTGTTTTAAGTCTCTGATGTTTGGGGGTTGGTTGCGACTTCAGCACAACCAAGCCCATCCTTACTGACAGATGCAGGATAGATAATGCATACGTTACCATGGGAGTCACACGCAGTGATCACCATGAGATCGAATCCGGGACTTCTAGTTCTTTGTGGGGAAAGAGAATGTGGCTTGTTCATCTCTGAACATCCATTGCCTAGCAGAGTGCCAACTATCAGTGGCTACCAGCAGTGTTTTCTGGAGTAATGATTCAGAAACATGGCAGCATAATCTCTGGACTCTCTTAAATGGCTAAGAAGATGATGATGATGATGACGGTGGTGGCAACCACCTTATTGATGGTACCAGCACCTACTGAAGGCTTACTATGTGCCTAGCACTATGCTAAATAAGCTGACAGGCAACATATTATTCAGTCCTTGCAGTAACCCCTTAAGTTAAACATTAATGTTGTCTTCATTTTGCATATGAGAAAGCAGTGCCATGAAGGAGATAAGGCAATTGACCAGGGCCATTAATAAGTGGCAGCACCAGGGTTCAAATCCAGATACATCTATTCCAGAGATCCTCAACGAAGGTGGGAGGTTTTGCCTGTGACAATGTCTGGAGACACTTTTGGTTGTCACAACTGGGGAAATACAACAGGCATTTAGTGGATAGAAGCCAGGAATGCTGCAAACATCCTACAATGCACAGGGAAGTTCCCCAAAGAATTATCCAGCCCAAAATGCCAATAGTGCCAAGAAACCTTGATATATTCTTATGATGCTCTTAACCACTAAATTACACTGTCTCTACATCTATCTCTTCAGAAATCAGGGAGACCAAAGCTTTAAGATTCCCACTTCATCTTCCTGGAAGGCTTATTGGAAATAAATACATGTGTTTCTGACTTGATCACATTACAAAATATAGATTTATATACAAATTTTCAGGAGCACACATTTCCCATTAAGTGAGAGATGCCTGGAAAGTTATGTAACTAGTAGGTTCAATAGGTAAGGATGGCTGGAATTACAGACAGGTAGTGGTTCACGGTTGAATTCACCACACACGTAAGTCCTTTAATCAGAGCCCGCTGTCCTTGGTGCTGAACCACTGTCAGGGTCTCACAGACATGAATCAGCAAAGCCCCTGGGTTTGAGGGGGAGTTCTGCCCACGTGCCCAAGTGCTCACACAGGGCTACACCTTTTTCTTTTTCTAGCCTCCCCATTTCAAGGACATTCTGCTCCCACCTTTGGAACAAATTAATCAGCATGCGGGAAACTTCTATTTTTGAGTCCATCTTGAAGAATTTTCGGTCTGGGGCTTGACAAGGTGGCGACTGTTTTCCTTCCATTACTCATTCCTTCAACCTTTAAGGACTTTTCTGCCACTGAGTACACAGCGCTGCCACACAGGCTGATGTGCGCGTACACACACACACACACACACACACACACACACACACTCCACATTAAGAGGTGCTGGGAGGGAACAGGCATGCTCAGATGAAACAGGGTGTCTGAAAGGATGAAGTTGGGGAGTGAATGATAGAATATAGGGCTTCATTATCAAAGAAAACTAGCCAGTGACCAGCATTTGGTTGCCAGGTGAGGATTATGTTCCTTCCTCCCATCTTAGACTATGGGCCTTATAAGGTTGATAAAATGTCTGATAAGAGTAGGAGTGAGCTCATCTCATCCTAGAAGCCTATCTTTGGAAGTCACTATGTCCTTCATGAAGTTGGAAGACCTGGAATGTCAGATGTGGAGGATCCAGTATAGGGTAGTCGTTTTCTGAGGCTTAGGACGGGATGGAAAGTTGAGTGTTAGGGAGCTGAAGTCCTTTTATGCTCCTTTGGAACATTCTCTCTCTCTCTCTCTCTCTCTTTTTTTTTTTTTTTTTTTTTTAATATTTATTTATTTGGCTGCGCCAGGTCTTAGTTGTGGCATGTGGGAGCTTTCTTTTCTTTTTTTTTTAGTTGTGGCATGCAGAATCTTTTTAATTGCAGCATGTGGGCTCTTAGCTGCGGCATGCAGGATCTAGCTCCCCAACCGGGGATCGAACCCGGGCCCCCTGCCCCTGCACTGGGAGCGCGGAGTCTTAACCACTGGACCACCAGGGAAGGGGCTGGACCATTCTTGGGAGGGACTCATGTCAAAGAAGTTACAGAAGTTACATGGAGGAAGTTGACTAAGTCCCAATCAGCTAACTCAGACCTCACTTTCTTAGTCTCTGCTGAAACTTAGTCTCTGCTGAAACGCCTTAGGGCCTGGGATATTCTGCCTTGTGTAGGTTCCAAAAAATACGAGGACTGATTCTGCCATTTGTGTGTGTGTGTGTCCCAAGCCCAGATAAAACTGCAGAACATTCACAGAGGTCTGACCCCTGTGAAGAACATTTGAGGTACAGAAAGATCCTCAGGGACTTTGCATAAATGAATAAGAGTGTATATGAGTGTACATGTATGTGCACGCACACACATGTAGTTATCTATGTCATGTAGAATGTGGGAATGTGTGCATGGATACATGTGAAAATGTCCATGAGTGTTTAACAGTGTGGGATGGGAGTGCCATATTCAACAGCAATTTCTCCTTTGGATCCATGGTTCTCCTGGGCAGTTTTTTTACTTTGTTTTTGCTGTTTTGTCCACCTGTCCACTGAGGTGGTTAATTCCAGGGAAAAGGGGTGTGTGAGATGTTCTCAGGTCCCAGTCATCTCAGATTCCGTTTTGTTCTCCTTTGGTACCTCTATACTCATGGAATCTCAAAGCTGAAAGACCTTCCAGTCACTTCAATTTGTAGGTGGAGAAGCTGAGGTCCAGAAAAGTGAGTCAAATCTACACGAATTCACACAGAGGTCAGGGTCAGTGCCTGGACCGAGTCCACCACAGGGCTTCGTCCACTCTCCTGCTCATGTTTCCTCAGCACCAGGGGACTGGATTGGCATCAAGCAGAGAACTGACTTGTAAGCCAGTCAGCTCAAATCTCCACCTGATCCCCAGCGTGAAGGGACCCTGCACCCTCTCTCCTTTCCCCAGAGATGCTGGACACTTCTGTCTTAGAATCTGGCCTGCTCTGGGCTACCAGGATCGGGCCTGGTAGTGGGCAAAGATTTCCCGAGAGAACGATCCAGGAGAGAGGTCAAGGACCAGGTTGGCACTGACATGAGGCACATGCAAGATGTGGCTCCCCATTGCCTTTAAGATAGGACATGCCCCTGTGATTCGCAGGGGGGGTCCAAGCCCTTCCTATACCTTCTCAGCTCCCTCTCTTTCAACTCCCAACTTGCACCCACACTCTAGCCAGGGTGGCATTTCCCAAGACGGGCAAGGCTCGTTCTCACCTCAGTCTTTCCACGTACTGGGAACAACTTCCACGACACCTCTCCTCTTTCCTGGCCGACTCTTGCTTATAGCTAGAGTTTTGTCCCAGTCATTACTTCCTAGGGAAGCTTTCCATGGCTCCCCAAGTCCTTGATATGTGTTCCTCTCTGTGGCCCTATCACCCAGGGAGAGAAAAACGGGGATGTTCTTATCTGGTGTCTGTGTCTGGTTGGCTCAGCCTTGTAGCCCCAGAGTTTTACTCAGTGCCTGTCAGGATGAACGAATGAATAAATGAATGAATGAACGATGAACAAATAAACAAACAAACATCCTTCTGAGTCCCTTCAACAGAGTTGGCAAGGGACTGAGTATGAAGTGGAAGCCCTGGGGAGTGTGTAGAGAAGGGGACACTTAACTGGTAGAGCCAATGTTTCTTAAGCCAAGACCCACACAGAAGTGATTTCAGGGCTGAGGACTGCCCCATAGGCTCTGAAATGCTGTCTGTTGTTCACAGGTATTGTGCTTGCTGGACATGCAGGAGGGCCGGGCGGAGGTGTCTCCAGCTAAATAGCTGCAACCTAGGGAGACGTAATTGTAGGATTTGAAGGCAACTTTTCCATGTGTGGCTCTGCTCAGGGAAAAGAGTGATCACAGGCCTCCCAACTGGAGAGCCTGCCAAGTATCAGACAGCTGCAGGTGGGGTGGATTATACTGAATTTGGCTGCCATGGGCAGGGCCAACCTTAGACAGAATGTGAGGGTGTTAAGGGCACAAAGTCTCTGGAAAAACAAAGATAGGAGAGAGGAAGGGAAAGGCAGAGGAAGCGGGCTGCAGGGTGTGCTCCAGGAGAGAGAGTAGCTGGCTGGTCTCCAACTCTAGGGAGCATCAGAAGAGGTAGGGAGAGAAGAGAGATTTCTGACAGCAACTTATATTTCTGAGGAATGCTTGTGTCATTATTTCTGGAAATTTATATTATGATGGACCCTCCGCCATAGAACAGCTATAGAAGGGGCGAGATAACCAACGGGTAATGAACTTGGGTTTTTAACTCAAGCTGCCTATATTCTAATTCTAGCATTTCCACCTATGGGCTGATAACCTGAGGAAGTTAGCTAATCTTTTAAGCCTCCACCTACCCCTCTCTAAAATGGGCACAACTCCTGCACCAGTCTCAGGGAGTATCTATCTCATTGTTATGAGGGTTAAAAATGAGATAGCTTACATAAGGCACTTAATACAGTGTTTGGGACACAACATGGGCTCGATAAAGATTAACTAGTATTATTCACGTCTTGTGTTATTATTTACCTAAGTATTCCTAATGCCCCCACCCCCAAATGTCTGGCACATAGTAGATCTCAAGAAAATATGGCACAAATAAATGAATGGATGGATAAATGAGTGGAGTAAATCAACGAAATATTTTTTATGTACTCAGTGTTTGCTATGAGGCAATTTTATATATGCCTTGTGTCTGGTGTTCCCTCTGCCTGGAACACCCTTCCTCATCTTCTTTCCCGGTGATTGCCTATCTGTTCATCAAGATTCAGCCCAGAGAGCCTATTTTCCAGGAAGAGGCCTTCCTGGCATCACTTGCCGGGGGGTGGGGAGGGGTGCCGGGAGAATCACGATTGTATCTCTGTTCTAAAAGCAGCTGTGAGTAGAAAGAACCCTGGACCTTTTCGTTTCTGTTCTGTTTCTAGCCTTATGAGTGACCTTGGTAAATCCCTTGATACCTTTTAAAAGTGAAATATAGTTGATTTACAATACTGTGTTAGTTTCAGGTATATAGTATAGTGATTCAGTATTTTTTTGCAGATTATATTTGTGCTTCTATCTTGTCATTTGTTGAATGGGGATGATGGTGTTTACCATATAATGTTGTCTTCAACATGTCTTTCCTTCAAAAATATTGAGCTCCTCTTGTGAATCAGTCACTCTTCTGGGCTCTGGAGAAATCTCAGTGAACAAGACAGGCAAGATCTCTACTATAATGGAGCTCATAATTCAGCGCAGAAGACAGACATTGAAGAAATGTGTTATGAAAAAAATATGTATATAATTATAATTTGTGATATGTGCAACAAAGGAAAGGAGGGAGTGGGAGAGACTAGGAAAGACTTGCTTGAAATCTGAATGGCAAGAAGGAAATAACCATTCAAAGGAGAGTTGAGTAAGAGCATCCCAGGCAGCGTGAGCAGCATGTGCAAAGGTCCTGAGGCAGAAGAGAGAGCTTGGGGCGGGGGTGGGGGGTTGAAGAACTGCAAAGAGGTGGAAAGGACAAGAGGAAAATGGGACACGGGAGGAGAGGAGTACCATAAGGTCAGAAAGGTGGGCACAGAAACCAGGTCTGCCAGAGCCTTGCAGGCCACAGCAAGGAGATTGTAAGTGAGACAAGGGATGTCAGCTCTCCTAATAAAAGAGACCCTGGCTCTTTTAATAATAATAAAAGAGTCACATAAGACCCTGGCTATGGACCTGTAACTAGCCTTTTGGTTTCTCCATTGGCAAAGTGAGAGAACATCATCTGTCCTGCCACACGCCTCCGCCCCCCCCCTCCACTCCCCAGGTTTAATGATGGGTGTGACATCTCCTTGTAAGTGACATCTCTACATGACAGGGTACCGCACCTAAGCCTTATTGTGGCTGCACCAGGCGCCGTGGCCCTGGTTATGCCAGCCCTTAGACAAGGCTGAGCTATTATCAAAGGGGAGGAAGCATCCTGCAGACTGTTTTGGAACCATGATGTATGTGGCTATTCTGGGCCTGGTGGGAGGGAGGCTTGAGAGGGGCTGGCCGGAAGAGCAGAGTTATTTCAGGACACTGCAGCAGGCAATTTGCAGCCTGAGTGTACAGAGCAAATCTGGATAGACCGGAGGGGCCAGAGACCCTGAACTGCTGAAAGCTAAAGGACGTCCTTAGACGGACCCAGAAGAGACGTGCTTCTTTTGTCAGGCAGCATGGCAGGGGACCTGGAAGAGGACAGGGCTGGGACCAGTGCCTGCTGTGTGACCTTTGGCAGGTGCCCACTAGGTGCCAGGCATGCTGCCAAGTCCTTTACATGCCTCAGCTCATTGTGTCCTCCCAAAAACCTTATGGCATAGCCTCTGGGTTGTTCCCATCTTACAGATGAGGAAACTGAAGCTCAGAGAGGTTAAGTGACTTGCCACGGTCCTGGTGCTATTAGAGGGAGAATCAGGATTTGCACTCAGCTCTCCAGATCCCAAACTGTCTGCCCTACGCTATTCTCCCTGCCTCTTATTACCCACGACAGAACAGGGTTGTCAGGACAACTGAATGAGACGGTACCTGTAAAACACTCAGCACAGCTTTTGCCATGTAGTATCTGACACACAGACATCTTGGTAAGATATCACTTGATTTCACCTGCACTCTTTGAAACTGCTTATTTGAAAGTATGTACCAAATGCGAGGCCCTTTATTCTTGTGGTGAGATAAAGGCAGGTCTTAAAAATACAGATCCAGGGCTTCCCTGGTGGCGCAGTGGTTAGGAGTCCGCCTGCCGGTGCAGGGGATACGGGTTCGGGCCCCGGTCCGGGAGGATCCCGCATGCCGCGGAGTGGCTGGGCCCGTGGGCCATGGCCGCTGAGCCTGCGCGTCCGGAGCCTGTGCTCTGCAACGGGAGAGGCCGCAACAGTGAGGGGCCCGC
>NW_006791849.1:195835-205197 GCF_000442215.2 Lipotes vexillifer | reverse complement strand
GAGGGGCCCGCGTACAGCAAAAAAAAAAAAAAAATCCAGATCCAGCAGGGACTGGCTAAATTGGGATTCTGAGGGGGGTACTAGCCATTTGGATAAAAAACCTAAAGTGTGTGTGTGTGTGTGTGTGTGTGTGTGTGTGTGTGTGTGTGTGTTTTAATAGAAACCATGGAGGGAAAAAAAAGCTGCAATGTTAATTACATATATAAATAGCACTACTGAATGTGGTCTTGCAAAGTGTGATGGTAAGAAGTTACTGTCCCATGGAACAGCTAAAGACATGGAGACACAATAGGGTTTATGGGGCTGTCCAAAGTCACAGAGCAAACCAGTGGGAGAGAAGTGATGGAACCCCAGTCTGCTCCTTCCTGGTGCAGGTCTCTAACCCATGAATATTCTCAATGGAGATTGTGAATAAGATCTCATAGTTTTCCTTGCTGAGCATCTATTCTCTGCTATTATGATATGAGCAGTGGATTCTTCTCGAGGGACCATCCCCTTCTCTACTCTCAGTCCATCTGATTCAGGCCAAGGTAACTTCACCCCATCTCCACAATGAGCCCATGATCCAGTCCTGGCCAATCACAGCATCACATGCCCCTGACCACAGTGACAGACTCATAAATGGGCACCTATCCAAACCAGGCCAACTGAGCTACTGAGACTCAAATCTGGGGCTTCTACTGAAACCACTGGGAAGGGGCCCGCCATCCTAGAGGTTGCTAAAAAGGATATGATGAAAGCTCCTGGTAGGCCAGACTATACCCCCAAGAGGAGAGGATGCCTAAGAAATAAATAGGAGACAACACTATTTAAGATCCTGGATGCAGCTAGACCTGAAACTATTTAACTTTTCAGTTATGAGAACCAACACATCCTCTTTATTACAGGGGCGACCTTGGTATGGTTTACGTCCCTGTAACCAGAGGACTCCCAGCTAATGCAATCACTGTCATCATCAACAAAAAACTTTACTGTAGGTCTACAAAACGTAGGAGCTTCTGGTACCCATGAGAGTGGTTAAGAGCATGCATACTAGAGTCAGGCTCCTGGATTTGAGGACTGCCTCTGCCATTTTCTAGTTGTGTGACTTTTGGTAAACTACTCTACCTCCCTGTGCCTCAACTGTAAAGTGGGAAGATAATATCCCCTACTTGGCTGAATCATTAAATGAGATAATATGTGACTAAGGCTTAGAAGAGTGCCTGGCACACAGTAAATACTCAATAAATGTTACTACTGGAATGTGGATCAGAAAGAAATTGTTTTACCCCAAACCTGGGACCCTTAGAGGCACCATGTATACAAATCGACTTGATGGTCACAAAATAAACACAGTGAGAGCTGTCACTTTTTGAGTCCCTACCAGGTGCTTTATATGATTATTTTACATCAACCATATAAGACAGGTAATTTACTATCCCCACTTACCTGACTACAAAACTGAAACTCGGAGAGTCAAAAACCCTTACTCAAGACAACACAGCTAATACGGAATGGAGCTGGCACTTAACCCAGACTTGCTTTCTCCAAAGCCGTGTCTCCCCTCAAAACATGCTTCCTAAACCTCAGCTGTTCACACAAGACCAGTCATGATTGTTGACCATTTATCCCTGTGCTTTTTATATTTGCTTAATATTATTCTTGAAATTGACTTATTTTTAAAATACATTTAGTTAAAAAAGAAACCTAACCTCACAACTGTAAATGGAAAATGAGTATCCTGCTCAGAAACAGAAGATAGCCTTAAAAATAGGTAGGATGAAAACAAAGAACATTATTAAATTCTAGCCATATTACTGCTACCTGCTTTGGGCTCTGAGCCTGACACCTGCTCCCTCTTTTGTTAAGAAAAGAAGATTAGCAAGTGTTGAGAGGTGTTAAAAACATAGCAGTCCCAAACTTAAGACAACGCTTTGACAATCAGAAGGATAGAAAGTGACTTGAAAGGGCAATCACTTTCTCACTATGTTATTACATGTTATTTCACGCTGTGTCCATGGGGCCACCTAAAATATCTCAGACAAATACTAATATGGGTCCAGAACTCTGGAAAACACAGCACCTCAAACTCCAATTTACCTATCCTCTATGGACCCTCTCTGTCTATACTCCACTGCGTTCTCTCTCTCTCTTTCTCTCTCTCAACCCTTGAGCATCCTAAATTATCAGAAAGTCTTCAATTCACAAGATTCTTTCCTCAGGTAAGTCTTGGAAGCACTATATTGCACGCTGACATATACACCCACCCAAATACACCCACCTGACAGATACATATGGTCCTTATCAGCTGAAATTCACTGCCCTGCCCCTCTATTCTGGATGAGCCAGCATCCATCCACCCACTGCTACACGGGGATCCATCTACATTCACACAACAAGAAGAGCCACTGTTGCCACAGTGATATATTCTAAACAAGGCAGGTGATATAATTCTCCTTGGGTATGTGGCATCAAAGAGATGATTGGGGCACACTGTTTCTGATTCAGACTCCTGGGGGGAAAGACTTCACACTGAATCGAATATACTACCAAGAGTCAGAAAGAGGAAAATGATAAATAAATGCCTACCAAGCTCTGAAAGGTACACTCTAGCTGTGTGGCCTTGGGTAAGTCATTTAGCCCAGATCCAAATTACAGCAAATGACTCCAAGCACCAGGACTTGCCCACGGTCACACAGATAGTGACAGAAGTACAGACAGACCCAAGGGACAAAGGGATTGTTGGATATTCCGTTCTGCGCCTGAATGTGCTACAAAGCAGCATTCACCAAAATGTGTTACAGTGAACACTGGTGCTACATGATTAGTTGCTTTTTCCTCTAAAATGGTGTGGGGATGGGACTATCTACTCAAACGGAACTGAGAAACTCCAGTTTAAACAAAAAGGACCAGGTTTTGCTGCCACAGGACTTATCACAGCTTTAATGTGTTAAGTGCAATGTGGGAGCCCAGGAAGGGAATGTGTGATGCAGCCTTTTTCAAAAATTTGTGGCCACAGAACCTTTTTTTTTTTTTTGAACATCTTTATTGGAGTATAATTGCTTTACAGTGGTGTGTTAGTTTCTGCTTTACAACAAAGTGGATCAGCTATACGTATACATAAATCCCCATATCTCCTCCCTCTTGCATCTCCCTCCCTCCCACCCTCCCTATCCCACCCCTCTAGGTGGCCACAAAGCACGGAGCTGATCTCCCTGTGCTATGTGGCTGCTTTCCACTGGCTATCTGTTTTACATTTGGTAGTGTATGTATGTCCGCGCCACTCTCACTTCGTGTCCCAGCTCACCCTTCCCCCTCCCCATATCCTCAAGTCCATTCTCTACGTCTGCGCCTTTATTCCTGTCCTGCACCTAGAGAAACTTTGTTTTATGGTCTAGTGGCTAACCGTCCATGGAATACTTTGGGAGACACAGCTCCACGGAGTGTTCTCAGTCAGAACACCTTCCATGAGGGGAAACTCACTCCTTTCAGAAAAATTCTGATGGTTAGAAAATTCTTCCATCTTAACCAAGAAAAAAAAGCGTAATTTAGAAAAAACAGCCTCCCTGTCACTTGCACCCTTGAGTTCAATTTCTGCTCCCTTTTGAGACACATAACATTTCTGAGCTTGCTCTTTTTTCCTATAAACTGGGAGTGATTCTAGCCCTAATTAAATCCCAGAATTGGAAGAATTACACAGGATAACTCAACTTTTTTAGACTGTCGAGCATTGTAGATATGTGAGCCATCGCGTATAAAGCAGAATCACAAATTGCTTCCGGCAGAAATGCTTAGGCCTAGCCCTCGTGGAGACAGATTATTCAGAACAGGGTTTCCCACCCTCGGAACTACTGTTTTGGGGGACCATCCTGTGTACTGTAGGACGCTGAGTAGCATCCCTGGCCTCTATCCACTAGATACCAGCAGCAACTCCCCAGCTGTAACAACCAAAATCATCTCCAAACACTGCTGAATGCCCCTTGGGGGATAAAAGTGATCCTGGTTGAAAACCACTGCTCTAGATCAGCAAGCTTTCTGTGGTGATGGAGACGTTCTGTAGCTTGTACCTGCACTGTCCAATATGGTTGCCACTAATACACATGGCTATTGAACACCTGAAATGTGGCTAGTGTGACTGAGGAAATGGATTTTTAATTCTAATAATAAATTTAATATTAAATCAATAATACATTTAATAATAAAATTTCATATTATTTCATTTTTAATTTAAATATGTGTAGCTACAGGTGGTGAGTGGCTGCCATATTGAACAATACAATTCTAGATAATGTAAATTGAGGTCCATCTATTATGCCAAAAATATTTGTTGAGCACCTACTATGTGCCAACCACAATGCCCCTTACTTGATCTATACTGAAAAATGGCAATATGACTCCTGGTCTCACCCAACTGGTAGATACCTTCAAGTAAGCTAGTATAAAAGACAGTGTGTGCTTTGGGCTTGCATGCCAAAGGATATCTCCTCTACAAGCCTGTCCCTCTGCCTGAAACCCTACCACATGCAGTCCATTGAGTTGCAAGGTCTCCAAAAGACACATATGTTATCTCAAGAGGAAAACTGATTAACACCCACTGACGTGTCCTGATGGGTTTGTTTGTGTGATTAGCTACACTGAACAGATCCCTAAGAGCTCTTTGAAAGCAGAGCCCTGTCTTGCTCATCACTGTCAACACCAGATGACAGTGGCACAGTGCCTGGCACAGGTGGGTGATCAGCAAATACTTCCCAAAAGGATCCCCAGAACGGATCCAGGACAGCCTGTTAAAGATGGTGACGGTTCTGAGAACCACGTCATGGCAAGAACAACTAAACCACCTGACTGAACTTGATCAGGACAGTATCCCAGTACCTGGCACCGAGTATGTGCTTAATAAATATTTGTTGACCAAAGAGTTGTGGGGGAGGGCATGTTCAGAAAAGCTCAAAGCCTGTGTCAGACCCGGAGAGGTGAGGTTCAGATATGAAGAGTGTGTGACTGGCATAGATAAGAGCGACCCCAGCTGGGGTATAAGAAGAAGAATTTATTATTACTTCTACTGCTACTGCTTGTTATGGGCGGAATTGTGTCCCCTGCACCCAATTCATATGCTAACATCCTACCTCATGGTACCTCAGAATGTGACTGTATTTGGAGACAAGGCCTTTAAAGAGGTGATTCAGGTAAAATGAGGTCATATGGGTGGGTCCTCATCCAATATGACTGTTTTCCTTAGAAGAAGAGTTTAGGACACAGACAACATACAGACTGAGGGACGGCCATTGGAGGACACAGCAAGAAGGTGGCTGTCTGCAAGCCAAGGAGACAGGCCTCAGAAGAAACCAAACCTGCCAACACCTTGATCTTGGACTTCTAGGCTCAGAACTGGGAGGAAATAAATTTGTGTTATTCAAGCCACCTGGTCTGTGGTCTTTTGTTATAGCAGCTGGAGCTGACTAATACATTACCGATCGTTTAGAACACATCAGGCTCTGTACTAACTGTTCCACATGCATTATCTCCTTAAATCCTTGCGCTGGTCCCCGTTGAGTCTGCAGGTCCCCTGCAGCCTGATCTGACTCCTTTCAATGGGAATCAGCCGTGTCATTCCTTTTTCCAAACCTGGGCTTTTCACCTCACTCAAGGTAAAAATCAAGGTCCTTATAATCACCCAAACTCATCATACAAACTGGCCCCCTGCTGACTCTCTAATCTCACTATTCTCTTCTTCTTTCAAACTTGCTGTGCCCATGGCTGGCCAAGTGTACTCCTGCCTCAAAGCTTTTGCATTTGCATGTCTCTGCCTGGGATGCCTTCCCCCCAGATGTCACCTGGATTGTTCCCACACTTCCTTCAAATCTTTGCTCAAGTGTCACTTCATCAGTGAGGCTTGCCTTAAACACCAGATGTATCAATACAAGGTAACCAGGGACCCCTGCCCAATGCCAGGCTTTCCCTAACCCCCTTTCCCTGATTCATTTTTCTCCCCACCAAGTATACTGACTTGCATATCCATCTATGGCCTCTTTCCTTCCACTAAAACTTAGGCACCACGAGGGGAAGGACTTTCTTATGTTTACTGCTACATCTCTAACATCTAGAACAGTGCCTGGCACATAGTAGGTACTCAGTAAATATTTCTTGAATGAATGAATGGGTCTTCACAACCTCTTTATGCAACAGCTATTATTATGATGCCCATTTTACAGGTAAGGAATTGAGGCTCAGAGAAGTCAATTCCCCCATTCAAGGTCAAATAACAAGGAAGCTGCAGGTGGGATTTGAGCCCAGTTTTCTTTGCCTGCAGTTCCCACGCTCTTAAACACCAGGAGGCCTTTGGAGAACTCCACCGTGGGCAGAGAGTGAGAATAACCCCATCAGTTCACAATTCATGCCTTTTCTTGCTGCTCTATCTAGCTCCTTTAGCTCCATCACATGGGCTAGCTGAATAGGTCTTGGTAATTTGACTCTAGAAAGAAGAAGAAAGGTAATGGCCACTGGGAACCATCTCCTTCCATATGATGTCATGGATCCAGCCTTGATCTGGGACTGAGCTGGGGGACCCAGACTCGGGTCTGGCTTTGCCACCCTCTCCAGGTGTATGATCTGGGGCAAGCTCCATCTGTTATTTCTCTAATCTCCAGTTTCCCCAACTGTAAAATGGGGGTTCTAACACTTGCTTCACAGCACTGTGGTGAGGGTAACATACCAGAACATTTGAGAAAGGGAAACTTTGAACACTGCAAAGTGCTATGCACACATAAGGCAGTATTCAAGCTGCTGAGTTCAAACATTTGTCTACGAATTGCTGGCATTTATTGTATATTGTGGCGGATTGTATTACTGTTCTCTGTTCTTCTTGCTTCCTTGTGTCCACTCCCTTTGTCATGTGACTCTGTAGTTCCTCCTACTAGGGGTAGGCTTATTTCTCCACCCCACTGGTGTTGGGATTGGCCATGTAACTTGCTTTGGCCAGTGGAGGGTGGGGGGAAGTGACTGTGTTCCAAGCTTAGGCCTTCAGGGGCATTGTGTGTTTCTGGTTGTCTCTCTTGCACTTCGACCATCCTATGAGAATTTGTCCTGGGAAGCGGTCCAAGGAAATGAAGGCATGTGAAGCAGATCTAAACCCAAGCCCGGCTAGACTCAACCTAAACAAGCTGACTCCCTGTCAACCTGCAGATGCATGAGTGAGAATAAATGATTAACATTTTAAGGCACTGAGTCCCGGGGTGATTTGTTACACAGTACTATTGTGGCAATAGGTGACTGACATACCTACTTGCTAAATGTCACATTAGGACATTACCCCATGAAATGTGTGATAGGTTCAATAATTATCCCCACTTTAAAGATAAGAAAACTGAGAACAGATGGCTTCAGAGGTTTGCTCATGGTCTAGCAAGAAAGTGGCATAACTAAGCCAAAAACCACGGAACTGTGTGAGTACAGAATCCTCTCATTTTATACTCCAGGCTATGCTATTTCCTTTCACCTGTGAAATAGAAACCAAATTGTATCCAGATTATTTAGGCTAAAGAAATGCCATATTCTCATTGTTCTGGATATTTCAAGAGAGACTGGATAACAAAGAGTTTAGGCACCATGCTGAAAGTAAAAACAAACAAAAAAACCCAGTAACAACAGACCCCAAAGAGACCTGGGTTCTGATCCCAGTTTTTCCACAAACTGTGCGTCCTTGGTCAAGTTCTCTCCCTTCTCTGGGCCTTCACTGAACAATGATGAGACTGGATTCTGAAGCATTTATGAAAATAACTTATGTCATTAGCTCTAGCATGTTTCACGGGCTGTCTCATTTAATCTGTCCAACGATCTTTCCAGGTACTGATGACAACCTGAGACAAAGACAAGTTAAGTAACTTGCTAAAGGTCACACAGCTGGAATTCAGAGCCAGACCTCCAGACTAACCCCAGGGCTCCAGGGTCCCTTCCAGATCCAAGGTTCCCTGGATGAGCTTCAACGTGGATAGAAGCCGAGAGATCTCCTTTCGCTGGCTAAGGGGTCACACTTGTACTTTCCTCCTTCTCCGCCAGGGGTATAATGGGAATAAAGACAGGAACTATGCTTCCCCCTCGCTCCGTCCAGGCCGGGCTGGGAGGAGATAAAGGGGTCCTGAAAACCAGCCCTGGGATAATTAATGGTGCCCAAATCAGGCCTCTTTTCCCCCTCGGTGGGTCACTGGGATTGTTAATTCTTTTCTTTATAAAAATAATTAGCCTCAATCAAGACAGGAGCTCTTCAGAATTACAACTCATTAGCTGTGTGTGCATTTTTCAGTTCTAAGAAAAGTCTGGCGGCACTGATGAAAATTACAGGTCCCTGGAATCAGCACTGGAGTAAATCCAGCCCGTGCTCCCCGCCGATTACCATCAACCACGTTGACTCGGCTTCTGTAATTACAGATGGAGATGGAGGGTGTGTCTGTGTGTGTGCTTGAGTGTGTCTATCTCTGCGTGAGTGGGGTTGGGCGGCGGTGACAAAGGCCTGGGAGTTCCAAAGTCTGGATGGCAACACACTCAGCTCTTTCTCCTTCTCAAAAGGAGGCATTTGCATCAAAGATGAGGCTAAGGGTTAATTCAGAAGGAACAAGCTACGGGGGGTGCTGGCAGTGGGGATGGAGTGGGGTGGGAGATCTCCTTGGGCAAGTGTGGCATGTGGGAAGATTCCTCACCCAGGATTCTGGAGTTTTGGGACATCTTGAGCCAGCAGGCAGGTCTGGGTTCAGATACCAGCTCTGCACCAGCTGCTTGTGACTACGGGTGTGTCTAGTTTTTGGTCCTCGGTCCCCACATGCATATAGCTGAGCCCAGTGACATTAATAACGAGAGCTAACCTTTATCTAACACCTACTATGGCTCAGACCCTGATATATTTCCTCTGTATCATCTCATCTGATATTCGTGAACAATCCAATGAGGTAGGAACTGGTGTCATTCCCATTTCAAAGATGAAGAAACTGAGGCACAGCAAGGTATTTAACTGGCCCAAGTTCATAAATAGCAGAACTGGGATCTCCACCCAGGCATTCCAATTTACAAGGTTTCTATCATAACCACAGCGCCATACTGAGTTTCTCAAATTCCAGCTAAGGAGAATCTTCCCAGCTCTGCTGGGCATCTCAGTGCCCTCTTTTTATTAATAATGAAAATCATAACATATCAAGCATTTAGTATGTGCCGGGATTCTTCTAGATACTCCCCACATATTTTCATCTCTGTGGTGCCTCGCGGCAGCCTTACGACATAAGGCAACGTTGATCTACATTTCGCAGAAAGTGCGGCTCAGAGAGGTGAAGGGTCTTGGCCGAGTCCGCAGGACTGAGTCTGGGTCCAGAGCCTATGCTCACAGCCACCGCACGACACTC
>NW_006791849.1:178987-195810 GCF_000442215.2 Lipotes vexillifer | reverse complement strand
CTCTTTCCATGGCCTGTTGTGGGAGCTCCAGCCCTGATCCGGGAGGAGGGATAAGCAGCCTGGGAAACTTCGCCTCTGACTCTGTCCTCCTCCCTGGGCCCCCACCTCCCCATCTGTGAAAGGCTCTGGGTCTCTGAGGCTCTGAGATGCTACCAGTACGCCTCCCCGGCCCCGATCTCCCCCTCATCTCCCGGGGAGGTGGCCACAAGGAGCTGCTCAGCTGTGCTCCGACCCCTGTCATGCAGATGGAGACAGAGCCAGTGACCTAGAAGCAATTCCTTTGCAGGGGACTGGAAAATAACCTGGAGCGTGGCAGGCCCTTGGGGCCACCCTGGTGTCAGGAGTTCAGAACATGTCCAGCCGATGGGTCCCCAGGGGTACCAGGAGATGTGCCCATGACGCGGCTCTGAGTGCAGGGGTGGGTGTGGGTGTTTGCAGCTCATTCTTCCGCTAGACTTTTCTCTTCCCCCCTCCCCTTGTCCTCTCTCTCTTATTCATTCTTTCTCTTTGCCTCTCCTTGTCTGAGCATCTGTCCTCCATCCCCTCCTGACTTCCTCGGTCTCCCAGGTCTCCCTGACCTCCCCTCTGCTGTGTTTATTTTTCCCCTCGTTTCTGCTCTCCCCTCAGTCTCTCCCCACTCCCTGCTTCCCCTCCCACCTCTCTCTCACTCTTCCACCTCCAGCCTTCTTTCTGGCCCTTTAGCTATTTTCTCTCCATCTCCTCTCTTTCCTCAGCTCTTACCTCTCTTCCCCGTCTCCTCTCTCCACCTCCCTCTACTGTTTCCTTTCCCCCCCCCCCCCACTCTAGGGCCTGCTGTTTGTTGCTGTCTGCAAAGGCTGGCAGTGTCCTTGGTGGGCGGTGGATCACTCACATCAGAGGTTTGAATCAAATCAAACTGCAACTGAATTACACTAACAAACCAATTAAATGCCATTCAAAAAGTAATTTCCGTAGCATCCCTCGTATTTGCGGCTGCAAATCCCGTTTCTCTCGTGCCGCTTTCTCTCGTTCCCGCCCCACCTCACCCCTTCTTCCTCAGTCTTCTCTCTTGCTTTCTTCATCCTCAGACGCTTTCCCCTTCCCTCTCTCACCAGCTCTGCCTGCTTCCCCAACCTGGGATTCCAACTACATTCTAGGCAGTTGGTCAGATGAAAAGAGAGCTGAACTGGGAGTCAAGAGACTTGAGCTCTAGTTTTTGGCTTCGCCGCTCACTGACTATTCTGGGAAAGTCCTGGGGTCTCTCTAAGCTCTTTTCACCTGCCCAATGAAGGCCCTGGACCAAGCTATTTCCAAGGTCATTCCTAGCTTCTGAAGTCTACAGTTTCATGGCCAACGCTGTTGAACGATGTCAATGATTCCTAGAGTTGAGAATCCTGAAGACACCATCTGGTCCCACCTCCCTGCCTTGAAGCAAGATCCGTGGTGGAACCAAGCCAAGCTGAGCAGAGAGATCTCAGCTCGCTTTGACGGCCATTACTCACTCTCTCCTCTCACCGAGAATGCTCTTTACCCTCAGACCACAAGCCAGAGCATCTAATCACCTCTGTCCCATTATTCCCATTTTGCAGATGGAAGTCTCAACACTAGATGATTTTCAGTCAAGAACCAAACGAGGCATTGGTTGGGCTCCATTTGTACACATTGCACCTCAGATCCCCCTCAGTACACACAGGCATCTTACAAAAGCTGAGGTAAACAGGGATTTTGGTCTGGGGACAGACTTCACCCTATCACTTTACTTTCCTGAGTGCAGCTTAGAAATGTCCAACACTATTGCTGGCACTTAAACTTATGAACGAATTTGATTCAGTAGGCAGCAAGCAGAAAGCAGCTTTCCTCTTCCTCCCACTAGAAAAAAAAATTTTTTTTAATGTTCATGGGCTCCATATCACAGGGCTGTCTTCTGAAGTTGTATGGTTTGTTGTTTTATTCTTGAATTGAAATATCACTGATATTACAGAAATGATGTAAAAATAGCTTATATGAGTAAGACTAGGAAAGTACTTTCACAGCTACCATTTCACTGCATCTTTATAACATCTCTGTAAGATAGTCAGGGGACATTATCCTCACTTGGCAGATGAGGAAACTGAAGCGTAGACACCTTAAGGGGCTCCAACAAAGTCACACAGATTTAGATTTGTGACTATAACCCAGATCACCAAATTAGACCTAGATAGAACTGGATTTGAATCCAAGCTCTGTACTTATTATCTCTTAGGCAAATGGTTTCACCTCTCTGTGTCTCAGTTTTCACCTTTGAATGATGGAGGTTAAAACGAAATCCCCTCAAAGAATGAGGATTACTATGACGATCAAATAAGCTAATATATGTAAGATGCTTAATATGATGCCTTGATCACAATGAGCAAATCAGTAAAGAGTAGCCACTGTTACTATTGTTCTTACTGCTACTGATGTTGGGACAGGTGTCTTTCCCCCGTCCTCACATTTATGCCTTGCCCCTTAGGGGAGGTGGCTTCCCCGACTCTCTCTCCATTCCTGTAAAATTATAAGGAGCATTTCTGGCCTCCTCTCCACTCCAAAATTCACTCCTTTCTGGGTGAAGGTTGTCAGTCCAGTTGGTCAGAGTAGGGAAATAACTAGGTCATGCTTTACTGGGATGGGTAGGGTCGCTGTGTACAAAGACAATGCACGTGCTCTATAGGCTGTCTCTTCCCGCTGTGTCTGCGTGGGTGAGAAAAGCTCTCTCACACTCTCCAGCCACATCTGAAAAGGTGGCTCTCAAGGTCCAGCACTTAGTTCAGGTGTCAAAGATGAATGTCTTCACTAAGCCTCAGAGCCAGGTCACCTTTTCTCCTGCAGCTTTCCCAAATTCTGCCCTGGCTATTCACATCAGTACTCTGGTTTTCATGTGGTTATTTACCTGCCACACTGCTTATACATCACATTGGTTGGATGGCCGACCATCTCGGTCTGCCTGGGACTGAGGGGGGGGTTCCCTGATATAGAATTTTCAGGGCAAAGACTGGGAAAATCCTGAGCAGACTGGGAAAATCCTGAGCAGACTGGGAAAATCCTGAGCAAACTGGGACCACCTGGTCACCCTGAACACTGGTTCAAACTTTGAAGTGATGAGTGACATCCCAAGCCGCTTAAACAAGTAATAATAATAACAGTCATAGCAGCCATAAAACATGAAGACCACAGAACATTTGAAACGTGTAAAAATATTTGAAGTCACCCCTAATCTCATCACTCAGGGACTCCTCCAGCCAGGCCCACCAGGAGACACTCCCGGGTGCTCTCAAGGGCACACACTTTACCTTGGCCTTAACACAACTGGGGCCTTCTTGGTGCTCGGCAGTGTGTCACCGCTGACCACAGCGTCACCAATCTTGTTTTGTGGCCTTTTCTCCTGTGTTCCGAGGGGAGCGAACAGCAGAACAAGGAGTGTCTGTGGTGCTGGTTGGTGACGAGAATTGTTAGCTTGCTGTGTTTGAGCCAAGTCCTGCCCCGACCTCCTCAACTGCCTCAGCTTCCTGCTCTGTGCTTTTGGACTTGGAGTGCTGGGATGGAGGATGGAGGCGGATGAGACCTACTCTCTCTCAATCACTGGGGCTCGTTATCAAGAAAACAGCTGGATATTGAGAGGCCAATTCAGCTCCTCCTTTTTCACCCCCTGGGCTCCTGTCTTCAGAGAAGGTGAGGGAGAATTGTAATGGCTTTCCGGGGGGAGCTGATAATAAACTGGGTCTAAGTGGGCAGCAGGAGTTCCTATTAGCAAATTCCCGGGGACACCACCCTCCCGTGGCATTCCAGGAAGACGTGCAAATGAAGAGGATAAAAGAAGAAATGCAGAGCATGAATTCAGGACACAGGAGATAACAGAGCATGATGAAATAATGAAGAAAACTTTGCTGAGTTGAGGAACAACTTCTGTTGGCAAATCAAAGAGACGCAGCAAATTCCGGGAACAAAGAATGAGAAAAAACAAACACCTAGAAATCTTGGTAAATGATTTGAATTTCGAGAATAAAGAAGCAAGGATGCAAGCAAGGCAGGGGAGAAAGGTTAATTATCTGCTTGGCCACTGGATTATGAGTAGAGCAGAGACAGTGGCGGGGCTCACCTCAGTCACAGCTGTGTCCCCAGCACCTGTCAAAGCGCACGGCTCATGGTATTGTAAGATGTTACGGAAAAACCCAAAGGAACTTTTTGGCCAGCCCCATAGCTGCTGAATAAATGTTTGTTGAATGAATTAAGTAAAAGCATGTAATAGCATTATTAACGCTTGCCCAAGTTAGTCACTCCTACAGTATTTCAGCCACAATCATACTTCACTGACCCGCTGGACCAGCAGAGAATACAACTACCCTCGTTTTACAGCTGAGGAAAGTTTATGTATCCAGCAATGGATGGAGCTGGAATGGGAACCCAGGTGTCTCAATCACCAGCCCTGGACTCAGGTCTTGAGGGCTCAGAGGCAGCCCAGATACACTTTCATGTCTTCTCTCTCCTCTTCTCTTTAGCAAACGTACTGCAGGGCTTTTACCATGTGCCTGGGCAACACATATACAAGCCAGCTGTCCCTGTGGTGAACACAGTGTGGAAGGCCTAATAGACACCCACACACAGGGTACACATATAAATAAATCAACCATGTTGACCCATGGAGAAATTCCATGTGAAAACGTGGCCCTTGGCAACAGAATCCTGATTCACGCAGCTCTATTCTCCTTGGTGGGCCTGGGATAATTTTTCACCCAGACTGTAACGTGATGGGGAGGCAAACAGACATCTTATAAAACATTCAACAGAAATCCAGTTTTCATTCGGAAGGGTTAGTGGTGCCCTCTCTCTCTCCTTATCTCCTAGTCTCCCCTCCTGCCTCACCCACAAGACCCCTACTTTCTGTTTTGCATTTGGGATAGAAAAATCTGTTTTCTGATAATGGTCCTTAACTCCCAGGGTATACTTCCCCTCATACGGTATGGTCTTTTGCAATCTGGGTGGCATGCATTCTGAGATCTCTGTCGTGTGTGTGTGTGTGTGTGTGTGTGTGTGTGTGTGTGTCCCTACCCCCCTCCTTCCCTCCCTCCCTTTTCCCTTCTGCCTAGCATTCCCATTTGACCAAGAAACACCAAAATGGTGAGCTACCCAAGAAAGAGAGGTGGAGTCACTTCTTGTTTTCACCAGCAGGGGGCGAGGATTTCCCCCTTGCCTTCAATATCCCCTGTTGATGCCACCACAAATAATTTCTAAGACCTTTGGAGAATGAGACCAAAAAAAATTTGGGGGTGCCCTCTTTCCCCAGAAGAGTGTGTGGCAGAAGTGAAGAGAGCTCACCCAGAACAGCATCCAGAGCATCAACATGTTCCTCAAATACCACTGGAGAATCTGGGACCACTCTAGCAACCCTGGACACAGTTGGCTACAGCAATGTGAGCTATCACGAGGCACAAGTGGGCAGCACAGGCCGTTCTGTAGCTTCGTCCTCCTTTCTGCCCTGTGTCCTCCCCCCTCCTCCTTGCCCTTCTGCATTCAACTGCTTCTTTGCCTCTTTCCTTCTCCTTTAAACTTGGACAGTTAACTTGCTTGAGCACCATTCGCAACCCAACTGGCAATCAGGAGCTCCCCAAAGGTGTTATCCATGTCCTTCCACTTGTGGTCCCTACTCTGCCACGGAGATGACCAAGAGACTACAAACACGGAGAGAAAGCTGTCCTCTTCCTTTATTCAACCACGGGACCTTCTGTTTATGCTATAGACGCTGAGGAAGGGCAACCCTCACAAGCCAGAGGAAACTGACGAACATCAGCAAGGTGCAGGCCTCACAGGGAACGCATGGACGAAGGCCCAGGCCGGGCTTCCCCGGTGGCGCAGCGGTTGAGAACCCGCCTGCCGAGGCTAGGGGACGCGGGTTCGTGCCCCGGTCCGGGAAGATCCCGCGTGCCGCGGAGCGGCTGGGCCCGTGGGCCGTGGCCGCTGAGCCTGCGCGTCCGGAGCCTGTGCCCCGCAACGGGGGAGGCCACGGCAGTGGGAGGCCCGCGGACCGCAAAAAAAAAAAAAAAAAAAAAAAAAAAAAAAGAAGGCGGCCCAGGCTCAGATACAGGCCACTGTGTGCTCAGAACAATGGGTCTGGAAGCAAAGGAAGAGACTCTGGCTGGACCTCACAAACACCTGCTGGAGCCAGCGTCGGCCACAAAATCACCAGGGGATAATTCTGGAACCCACTGGTACCTCTGGAAATTGAAGTGGAGCCAGTGGCCACACGAAATAGCACTGATTCATACTCGGAGTGTGAGAAAAGGTAGGGCACTGCTGGTATCTTGCTGGCTTCCCCACAAACAAGAAAATCTTTCACACAGTCAAAACTCCTCACCAAAGATATCTTTGGCCCTAGCTACTACCTCTCTTCTCTCTCCAAGCAGCTGAATCTATAAAAAGGAAAAGGCAAATTGCAATAAATCTAAACGTTTCCCTTTTCCCTTCATCTGGCCTGATATATCCAATCAAAGATCTACTAAATACCTCTTAGAACCTGTACAAGCTTCCAATTTATGATAAGCATGTACCTCACTCTATAAGCATGAACAAACAGAATAATGTTTGGCTATACGAAAAGACTGAAAAGTTTAGAAAAAGATGGTAAAGAAGACTCAACAATATAGAGATACTACAAGGAGAAAAATTCAGAAATTTTCTTGATAAGATGAAAGAGGGTGTTGCATCTATGTAGATAGAAGAGATAATCTGAGAGGGATACCTAAGAAATCTGGAAAAATGCCATGGAAATGAAAAACATATTGGCTGAGTTAAAAATAAAATTGCAATAGAAGCATTAAAACAGTAGACTGCATATTACGAAGGATCAGATTTTCTGAAATGTAAAGATAAGCTCAAGAAAATCTCCCCTAATTCAGAAATATGTAAATGAAAAAGAAAAACGAAGAGACACAAAGGATGGATCCACAACATCCAATACTGTAGAATGAGAAGGAGAGGCAAGAGAACCAAGATATAGTGACGAAAACTTCGCTGATCCAAAGAGGACATCGAAAAGAAGATGTGCTACATATATACACTGGAATATTACTCAGCCATGAAAAGAATAATGCCATTTGCAGCAATATGGATGGACCTAGAGATTATCATACTAAGTGCAGTAAGTCAGAAAGAGAAAGACAAATACCATATGATATAACTTATATGTGGAATCCAAAATATGACACAAATGAACTTTTATCTACGAAACAGAAACAGACTCAGACATAGAGAACAGATGTGTGGCTGCCAAGGGGGATGGTGGGTGGGGGAGGGAGGGATTAGGGGTTTGGGATTAGCAGATGCAAACTATTATATAGAGAATGGATAAACAACAAGGTCCTACTGTATAGCACAGGGAACTATATTCAGTATCCTATGATAAACCATAATGGAAAAGAATATATAAAGGAATATATATATATATATATATATAAACTGAATCACTTTGCTGAACAGCAGAAATTAACACAACATTGTAAATCAATTATATGTCCACAAAATAAATTTAAAAAAACAAAAACAAAAAACAAAGAGGACATCAAAGTGGCCAACAAGCCCATGAAAAGATGCTCATCACTAATCATCAGAGAGATGCAAATTAAAACCACAATGAGGGACTTCCCTGGTGGCGCAGTGGTTAAGAATCCAGGAAGATCCCACATGCCGCGGAGCAACTGAGCCAGTGTGCCACAACTACTGAGCCTGCGCTCTAGAGCCCACGAACCACAACTACTGAGCCCGCGTGCCACAACCACTGAAGCCTGTGCGCCTAGAGCCCGTGCTCCGCAACAAGAGAAGCCACCGCAGTGAGAAGCCCGCGCACCGCAACGATGAGTAGCCCCCGCTCGCCGCAACTAGAGAAAGCCTGTGTGCAGCAACGAAGACCCAACACAGCCAAAAACAAATAAATAAACAAATAAATAAATAAGTTTATTTTTTAAAAACCCCACAATGAGACACCACCTCACCTCGGTTAGAATGGCCATCACCAGGAAGACAAGCGATCACAAGTGCTGGCAAGGATGTGGTGAAAAGGGAACCTCTATATGTTGTTAATAGGACTCTGAATTAGTCCAACCACTATGGAAAACAATACAGAGGTTCCTAAAACTTGTTTTAAATAGATCTACCATACAATCCAGCAATTCCACTTCTGGGTATACACCCAAAGGAAATAAAAACAGGATTTCAGTAAGATTTACGCACACCCATGTGTATTGCAGCATTATTCCCAATAGCCAAGATACTGAAACAACCTGAAATCCCATCTATGGATGAGTAAATAATGTATATACACAATAGAATATTATTCAGCCATTAGAAAGGAAGATATCATGCCATTTGTAATGACATGGGTGAACCTTGAGCATATTATGCTAAGTGAGGTAAGACAGAGAAAGACAGGTACCGTAGGATATCACTTATATGTGGAATCTGAAAAAGTCAAACCTATTTTAAAAAAGAGAGTAAAATGGTGGTTAGCAGGGGATGGGGTGTGGGGGGATATGACTGATGGTGTTTAAGGATACGAACTTATAATGAGTAGTAAAATAGACCATAGATATCTAATGCCCAAATCATAATTTTATTAGAATATTTTAACATACTTCAAAGAACTAAGTAGGTAAAAATTAGTAAGTCTGAGTAATATATATGCATTAGGATGTTTTCCCTTCTGAAGCATGAACAAGATTCTTGAACACAGGTGGATAATTTATGAAAAAAATAAATCCCCATACTGGTAGGGGTTGGGATGCCCTGCCCAGATTCACCTTTAAGAGTGAAGGGTGTAGGGCTTCCCTGGTGGCGCAGTGCTTGAGAGTCCGCCTGCCGATGCAGGAGACGCGGGTTCGTGCCCCGTTTCGGGAAGATCCCACATGCCGCGGAGCGGCTGGGCCCGTGAGCCATGGCCACTGAGCCTGCGCGTCCGGAGCCTGTGCTCCGCAAATGGGAGAGGCCACAACAGTGAGAGGCCCGCATAACGCAAGAAAAAAAAAAAAAAAGAGTGAAGGGTGTATTCTCCCAGACCCTGGAAGTCCTGCCAGCTGCCAGCCCTATCAGGGATTGCCCCCACTGCAGAGTGCAAAGCTCTGCCTCTTCCTAAGGCAGCCTGCATCCAATGATTGACGTGGTAGGTAAGGGTTCATCCTCTTGCCCCCAACTCCAGACAACTCTGAAGGGTCCTCTCTGCTTCAGAGCCCTCTGTGGGGTCAGCTGCGGTCTCCACTGAGACTTCTTTGCAGACTAACTTTTCCCTCTGTGCATCCTGCTTCCTTCCCTTCCCTTCCTTCCCACAAGTGTCACTTGACCCCAAAGTCATTTCTCGTAAATTCCCTGCATCTGATCTCCATCTCAGATCCTGCTTCCCAGGGAACCCCACCTGCAAAACAGACCTGTGACTTGCTTCTAACAGACAGAATATGGCAAGAGTGATGGGCTATAATGTCTGTGATTAAGTTACGTAAGACTGTAACTTCCATCTGGCAAGCCGACTCTACCCCTTGCTGGCTCTAATGAAGATGGCTGCGACGCTGTGAGCCATTCTATGGAGGTGCACACGAGGCAAGAAACTGAGGGAGGTCTCAGGTCTACAGCTAACGAGGAGCTGAATCCTGCCCACAACCACCTAAATGAACTTGGAAGCAGATCCTAGCTGGCCCAGTCGAGGCTTTGAATGAGACCTCAGCTCTGGCTTACACCAAGATTGCAGCCTTGTGAGAGATCCTGAAGCAGCAGAGCCAGCTAAACCTGATCCGTGGAAACCGTGAGCTAAAAAATTGTGTGTTGCTTAAGCTGCTAAATTTGCGTTATGTTAATTTGTTACATAGCAATACATAACTAGCGCATAAGGATTTACCATCAGAAAATGGTACACATCATGGATGTGTGCAATGATCTGGACACAAAGAAGTTCACTGCAAAATTTTTACAATTGAGAACATTTGGGAACAGTCTAAATGTCAATGAGTATCAGGCTGGAAAAATCAATTATAATACAGGTGAACCGTATGAAATTGCCATTTTTATAGGTTAAAAAAGGTCAAATATCACTAATTTTATGTCTCAACCTAAGGTACTCATACAGTATAGACATTAAAAAATAGTAATCGTAGGGCTTCCCTGGTGGCACAGTGCTTGAGAGTCCGCCTGCCGATGCAGGGGACGCGGGTTCGTGCCCCGGTCCGGGAAGATCCCACATGCCGCGGAGCGGCTGGGCCCGTGAGCCATGGCCGCTGAGCCTGCGCGTCCGGAGCCTGTGCCCCGCAACGGGAGAGGCCACAACAGTGAGTGGCCCGTGTACCGCAAAACAAAACAAAACAAAAAAAAACCATGAAGAATCAAAGGTACAGAGAAGGTAAGTAACTTGCCCAAGTGATTCAAGCTAGAAAAATGTACCGAAAAAAAAAAAAAAAAAAATAGTAATCGCAAAAAACAGTTTTCAATACGGTGGGAAAACCTCATGAAAATTTCACGACATATTGTTAAGTGAGAACAAGTTTATAAAACTATGGAAGTATGATTTTCATTTTGCAATAGAGAGAGATGTACACATACGCATGTGAAAAAGACTGCAGGGATATCAATAAAAAGCTAACCGTATTTATCTTTAAATTATGGGATTTGAAGTGATTTTTATTTTCTTTCTTTCTATACTTTCTGCCACGGACATATATTATTTTTAATGATCAGAAAGCACGGTTAATTGATACACGTCAAGTCAACAACGGAATAAATTCCTAAACCAGAACTAAACTTCCTGCTTAGAACGCTGGACGCTTGTTTCTCACAAATCATTCTGCCTGATTTCCTGGCTTTACAGAATCACTGGGAGTGTATTTGTTAAGTGCCCTGTGATATCATCAGCAGCTCTGCCGGATTAGCTTGCTGGTTTCTGGAAATTTGTCACCCCTCCCTTGTGGATAGATTCTTCCTCATCTCCGTGGCATACCCTAGGTTCTCTGAGTTGCCCTTTACAAATCCCTTGGCTTTTGACATTTCATGGTGCCAGGCAGTCCAGGGAATTTTGAGGAAAACATGTGTTCTAAAAGAATGTGGAAACTCACCATGTATTTTTCTCTCCTGTTTCAGTTACCTCTGCCCTTCTGTCCACTGTTCAGTTTCATCTGTTACCCAGCTAATGGCCCTGTTAGAAAGCCAAAAGCTCCCCAGCTTCGTGGTGAATGGCTGATGGATTTTCTCTCCCAGATCCCAGCAGTGCCTTGGGACAGCTGTGTGGGCCCCTGAGGGATGGGCCATTAGCTGGGAGCTCTCCCTCACTGAGAATTATCCCCTTACATCAGAATGCGTTCCTACCCCCTCTACTTGGTACAGTCTGCTTACTGTGTCCCTGACCATGTCGTGTCTGCATTGAATCCAAGGCTCCCACTCCGTGGAGGAGACAGGATTTGAGTGATGCGGTTTTGGCAAATTTCATTACCATCAAAGGCATGTGTTATCGCTGCAGGAAGAAATGGGGGTGTTAGGAGAAGGGTTAGTTGGTGACTATCCACATTTTCTCTCGCTGACAAGGGACTTAAAGTACTTCAACTTCAAAAGAGCCTAAGTTTTAACAAGATGGATTCAGGCCAACCGTGAAGACAAGAACCATTTCTGTTCGATTCACCAAGCACCTAGGACCGTCCCTGGCACACACTAGGAGCCCACACTCGTGGGCTCCTAGTGGATGGCTGTCGAATGACTCAGGGACTGGATTAATGGACGACATCAAGAATTGCTAGCATGCTCCTTTTGTAGTCTGGAATTCCCACCGATTGGTCCAACTTCTAATCTTGGCAACCACACAGAATAGACCTTCTCTCTTTTGCATATCATTTTTGAAATGTTTGCTCACAACGCTTGTGTCTTCATGTCTGCGTTGACTTGTTTCCTTGAAGCTTAACAACCCCGGTGGCTTCAATCACAGAACATTACCATTTTTCAATCAATGACAAAGGAAAAATCTCTGTCCTTGTCCTTTGCTTTGATTAAGGAAATTAGAATGGTAATAAGGGAGCAGGTGCTGGTGGGAGTAGATCCAAGCCATGTTGCTCATGAATGAACGGGGATGGTGTAATGCCTACCCATCCCCTCACATGAAAAAAGATATTGTAAGTTGCTCCTCCCCTTTGGGTATGGGGCATAGTGTTTTCCCACCTGTGTTTACCTTTTTCGGTGTTGGTCTCCTTAATCAGCTCCTTCCTGCCCCTCAGATCCCTGCTATTTTCCTACTATTCTGCCCAGACCTCCTTGTATGGAGCAACCCTCACTATGTGTCCTCACCGCAATCCTCCCGCTACGCGGAAGTTCAAGCCAAGAGTGTTTGCACAGCTATAAACGCAGCAAGTCAAGCGTTCCTTTGGTCATGGCTGTAGCCTAGGATGGCCAACTTAAACTCAATTTTTTTCAAGGTCTCCTCCTCCCCCTCCAGGAAGCCTTCCCTGAGCATTCCAGCCCACAGTGTTCCTTCCTCCTGAGTTTGAGATGCATTTCTATCTTGAGGTAGCACGGTGCAACAGACAGAACGTGGACTTTGGACCCAGCCTGAACCAGGTTCAAATTCTGAGACTAGCACTTACCCACGGTAAGGTGTGGGCAGGTGAGTTTTCCCAGTATGGTCCACTTTCTCCATTTGCAAAATGGGGATAGTAATGAGGGATACTAATCCCTCATCTACAGAGGGACTCATTCTAAGGCAGTGGCCCTCACAGTGTGGTCCCCAGACATTCCGTATCACCTGGGAACTTGTTAGAGACGCAAATCCTGAGATACCTCCCCAGCCCATATCTGCTGAATCAGAAACTGGGGGTGGGTCCCAGCAATCTGTGCTTTTAACAAGCCCTCCAGGTGATTTCATTGCTCAAGTTTGAGAACCACTAAAGATTAGCAATAGCACGGGCAAAGCATCTGCACATATGTGTTTAAGAATCTTCACTACTATCAACCTGTACATCCGTCACTCAGCTTGATGCTGCCTTGCACTAATGAATGTCTATTACGGCAGGCAGTGTAGCACGGTGGTTAAGAGTACAGGCTCTGGAGTCAGAAAGCCTTAAATTCCATTTATACCAGCTTTGTGGTCTTGGGTGAGTTAGTAATCTCTGTGCCTCCATATCTGTAATATGATGACAATGACAGTAAAAGAAAATACTCTGTTGTTTGTTGTGAGGAATATCTGTGATAAGACGTGTTGAATACTTATCCCATTGTCTACCATGTAATAAGTGACCCTTAAAAGTGATCGATGGGCTTCCCTGATGGCGCAGTGGTTGGGAGTCCGCCTGCCGATGCAGGGGACACGGGTTTGTGCCCCGGTCCGGGAGGATCCCACGTGCCGCAGAGCGGCTGGGCCCGTGAGCCATGGCCGATGAGCCTGCGCGTCCGGAGCCTGTGCTCCGCAACGGGAGAGGCCACAACAGTGAGAGGCCCGCGTAAAAAAAAAACAACAAAAAAGTGATCGATTATTCTAGTCTTCAATTATGCTCATTTATCCTCAGTTATACCATAGACTCTTTAAGAGCGGGGCTAACATCTAGGTCATTTATGTCCTCCACAATGATTTGCATCGTGCAGAGTATAGAGCAAGGGCGCAACTAATGCTTGTAGATCTCTCATTGCCCCATATACTAACATCATACAGGGTAAGAGCTTGAGCTTTATCATTATCAGGTGATTTGAGTTGACATCAAAGAGGAAAACTGTCATTGAAAAAGGAAAGTGATCTTGTAGGAAAACCTGGGATTGTGTCCTTACTCTGCCATCTATCAGCTATGTGACTTTAAGATTCCACTTCTTTATCAGTAAAACAGGGATTATGCTTTGCTTGAGTTTAGAAACAGAAAATCCTGACTCAGATTGGTGCAAATCATAAAGAAATATATGATCTGAATTCTAAGAAGTCCAGTGGTCAGGTGGGCTCCAGGACTGGTTTACTCAGTGACTTGATGATGTCATTCAGATCCCAGGTTCTTTCCATATTTTTGCTCACCCATCCCTGGTGTGAGGGCTGTGCTCTCAGGCTGCACTGTCTTGATTCCAGATTGGCTGCCTGTCCCAGACATTCCACCCACACACCAGAATGTCCAGAGAAAGAAAAAGACTGTCTTTAAATGTGACTCCTTCTTAAGAAAGGAGAAATCTTTCCTGAAATTTCCCCAGCAAACTTCTCGCTATGTCTCATTAGCTTAGACTGGGTCACATATAAAACATCTTAAAACAACTGCAGGTGAGAGAACGGGATTGGTTTAGACCTATCACCTGGGTTGTGTGGCTGGCTTGGGGGTGCATCAATGCCACTACATAGAACCAAATTTACAGGGTTGTTGTGGCAATTAAATGAGACCATTGTACCACACACTATATCCAGCACACAAATGACACGTGATGGTGTCCTCTTTCCGTCCCTTCTTTCACCTCCCCCATACATCAACCAAGTTCTAAGCATTCTGCCTCTTTAATAATTCCAATTTGTCCATTTCTCCATAGATCCCATCACCCCCAAGTCCAGTCCACATCATGTTTGTCTTGAACCTCTGCAATTGCTCCACTCCACACTTTAAAAAAATAATATTATCGACCTCTTCTTACCCATCCTCTGCACAGCCACTAGAGTGATTTTGTTAAAAAAACATAAACTGCTTAAAACCTTATTGGGCTCCCAATTCTCCCTAGAATAAAATCAAATCCAGATGTGGGGGTCATGAGAATGTACTCCCCAGATCTCCAACCAGAGGGAGCATAACTGGCCGAAGGCCTCCAATGCCGAGCTCTGACCTCTGCGGAATCAATGGCTGGGATACCAAGGCAGGGACGCAAGAACCTCCTCTGCCGGCTGCCGACTTTAGCTGGAGGGCTCCCCAGGAACCTTGCTGAAACTTCCTCAGACTGCACAGCAGGCTGGGATGCTTCCACTCGACCTTTCTTCCTCCCCTTTCTCCTCTGTTTAAGGTCCGATGCTCTCCCAGCCTTCCCTGCCCCCAACCACCCCGTTTGGCTCCTGGGCAGGTCCCCTAGTAAAATCCTTATGTAATCCTGTCTCGGCATCTGCCTCTCGGAGGACCTGGGCTCACAAGAGTGAGAACCTCCATGATCTGATCCAGCCTCACCTCTCACTGCTTACCCCCCCGCACTAGATGTGCCGGCCACCGTCAAACACAGACGGCTCTCCCTTACCCCCTGGTTTTGCACACGCTGCTCCTCTGCCCCAATGCCACCCCTTTTAGTCTACACCCCCTGTTTGACTAAAGTCTCATTTCTTCTGGAAATCTTTACCCTCTGTCCCCGCCCCCCTACACACACACACACACACACACACACACGATTACATGCCTGTGCCGTGGACACCCACACTCTTCCCAGATCCCCATCACTCCTCAGTGTGTGTTATAACTTTTGTTTTGTTTTGTTTTGTTTTGCGGTACGCGGGCCTCTCACTGTTGTGGCCTCTCCCGTTGCGGAGCACAGGCTCCAGACGCGCAGGCTCAGCGGCCACGGCTCACGGGCCCAGCTGCTCCGCGGCACGTGGGATCTTCCCGGACCGGGGCACGAACCCGTGTCCCCTGCATCGGCAGGCGGACTCCCAACCACTGCGCCACCGGGGAAGCCCTATGTTATAACTTTTGACTCAGGTGCCTCTCCACAGAGGATCAAGCCTGCAGGGCGCAGGACCATGTCTTCTCATTTCTGCTATTTGTCCAGCACCCAGGACAGGACCTGCCACACTGCACGTGTTTAACAGCTAATGGTCTCCTTCTCCTCCTATGGCCCCAGTACATGGCTGGGAAGACACAGAGAGTCCCTATAGGGCCCTGAAACACATGCAAGTTATATCCCTAGCATCAGCCTGGTTTGGACGTAGAGGAATCAGAAAAGATCCAACGGCCCCAAGATCCAGCTCAGAGACCTGGCCAGCCTGCCTCGCCCTCTGTTTCCACAGGAACAAGTCTTTGCCCCAGGGAGGCTGAGTTTACACGCAGGTCAATCACACTCTGGCAAATCCTGGATTAAAAGATCAGGGCTTCCCTGGTGGCGCAGTGGTTGGGAGTCCGCCTGCCGGTGCAGGGGACGCGGGTTCGTGCCCCGGTCTGGGGGGATCCCGCGTGCCGCGGAGCGGCTGGGCCCGTGGGCCGTGGCCGCTGGGCCTGCGTGTCCGGAGCCTGTGCTCCGCAACGGGAGAGGCCACGGCAGTGAGAGGCCCGCGTACCGAAAAAAAAAAAAAAAAAGATCAAAGCTGACAGGCTGCCTGTTCAAGGCAGGGGCCAGCCAGGACATACAAGGAGAGGTTGGGTGTAGAATACACACCAAACCAGGGCTTGTGAAGAGCAGCGTTTCTGTGTGTGTGCAGTTGATGAATTACCCAAAGGTGCTCAGCCTAGGGGGCTTATGGGGGCTGAACCCCGCGCAAATTCCTTCCACCAGCCTGTGTGCCCAGCTGTCAGGTTGCATCAGCCAGAATCCAACCACCTAGAGAGGGCACCTTTGGTGACTGCACAGAGATACACCATGAGCCAGCAGTAGCAAGCCGGAGTGTGGTGGGGCCAGACTCCAGGAAAGAATCTGAGGCCAGAAGCCATCCCAGTTGGGAGACCAGAGCCTAGCGCGCACCAGGGGCTCAGTGCCTGTGGGCTGCTGTTGGGATGACGCTGAGGCCTCTAACTCTGCTTCCCCAAGACACAACAAGCAGCCCTTGGCCATGTGACCTGAGACCTGTGACCTTTCCCTTTATCATCTGGCTCTCAGTGGGGACCAGAGGAGTTGCTATGCCTTATGGGATCTTGGCTGTCACAGTTCCCCGCCCCTCCCCCCTCCCCCCCCCC
>NW_006791849.1:174686-178977 GCF_000442215.2 Lipotes vexillifer | reverse complement strand
CCCCCCCCCCCCCCCCCCAGCTAGGGGAGCTGTTGGTCTAGAAGGAGTGAGAGAGGAATAAACACAACCGCACCAGCAAATACTAAGCTGTTGGCAGTCTCATCCTTTTGCAAAGGCACCCAGTTGTTCTCCATGTTGTGATCCAGGAACGTGTCCTTGTTAACCAGAATCCTGATTCTGTTCAGGCATTTGGTCTGCAGGAAGAGGCTGTGCCTCATTAGGGAAGGCTGGGCCCTTCGGCAGCACCACAGAACGAATGTTGATTAATCAAAGCCAGTCACGGAAAGTCCATTCTCCTTGCCGGTGACGGCTTAGGTATAAGCATGTGATAGAATTCTGAGAGGCCTCGAGGGAATTCACATTGTACTATTCCTGAAATAGGACACGAGAGAGGATGCTCTGTCTCATTGTGTCTGCATGCAGTGGCTGGAGATGCTGCATCCTTCTTGCAGTGTGGAGGGGAAATATCATTAACACCCTGAGAATGGCAGAGCCAAACCTGAGGTCTGGTTGAGTTGCTCAACTAACCTACCCTCCTCCCTCAGGACTTCTGTTAAGTGGGAGAATACATTTCCCTCATCATTGAAGCCATTTTCCATTGCGTTTCCTGGGACCTGCAGCTGAATACACCTTACCTCGCACAGGTTCTCTGGGCCCACATTTGAGACAAATATATATATGTGTATATATACACACACACACACACACATATATATATATATAAAATGCCTTATAAATTTCAAAATCCCTCTGCCAATATTATGTAGGTGATGGCTAGCAACTCAGCTCCATGATATATGAAATCTATGTCCAGTAAAGCTTCCCTCCTTCATATCAGGTAGATGTTCAACTAATTATGCAGTCAGGCTGCCAGGAAGTTCTGCCTGGCATCTGGCTTACATTTCTACTGCTGCTTTAGGGACTCTCCCTGTGCAGCAAGTCCCATGGAGATCATCTCTTTGCCTTAAACAACCACCTAGAACCTTGGCCCCCATGGGATGATAAGCTTAGCTGTGGCTGGATCCCTAGCATCTGGACCAGTGCCCAGCACAGAGTGGGTCTTGAAAAAGGGTTTTGTAAATGAACAAATAAACATGGGGTCTTCACCAGAGGGTCGAGCGGAGGCTTCACCATACGAGAAAAAAACAAGCGTTCTCCTCTTCTGACTGAGTCACAACCACGTCCCTTTCTATTAACTTCAGTTCAGGCACGGTGTCCCTAGTGCGGCAGGACAAAAGCCAGAATTCTCAGCCCTTTATGAGAGGGAGTCCAGCACTAGTGGCCACTGGGGGGCAGTGGTGCCCACACTCCCTCACCTGTCTGATCCTTGGGAGGTTCTAGTCTACTCAGGCTGATCCAAGGTGTCCCTAAAGTCTTCATTCTCTGAAGCCACACGGTGATGAACGTACACCCCTCCCCTACCTACAAATCAGCTGCTCTCTGCTGATTGTTCTGCCTCAATTCCAAAACTCCTGTTATTGTCAGCCTTGAATTTATAGGTAGTCATTTGCCTACAGATTCCACCTCCTCTACAAGCACAGGTTAGTTCTTTTTCTTTTTTTAAGTAAACTTCTAAGTGAAATATAACAGCCCTACAGAAGAGTTCCCAAATCATCAAGGTACAGCTCAACGCACTTCCACCAGATTAAAGAAACAGAATTTTTCCAATACCCAGACCCCGCCCCCCTCCACCGCCATGTTCACTCCTGGTCACTCTCTCATCTTCCTCTCCTGACTTTTCTGACTTCTAGATGAGTTCTGCCTGTCTTGGGGCTGAATATTGTTGGGGAGGGGAAATTTCTCCCTGTATCCCTCTTGAGTTCTTGTGGCTGGACTGATAATAAAATTGACACAAGGCAGGTTAACAAGAGAAAAAGACACAAATTTCAATTCATGCGCGTGAAGGTCTCATAGAAACGGGACCTAAGAAGTGGCCAAAGCAGGCAGCTTTTATACTTTTTAGACAAAGAAACAATAAATTTGTGAGGAATTGACAGGACAAAGAAACTTGGGTTTTGGGTGCTTAATTAGTAAGAAGCCTAAACAGAGTTTGGGCTTGAATTAGTTTTTTTTTTTTTTTTGCGGTACGCGGGCCTCTCACTGTTGTGGCCTCTCCTGTTGCGGAGCACGGGCTCCGGACGCGCAGGCTCAGCGCCCATGGCCCACGGGCCCAGCCGCTCCGCGGCATGTGGGATCTTCCCGGACTGGGGCACGATGCGTCCCCTGCATCGGCAGGCGGACTCTCAACCACTGCGCCACCAGGGAAGCCCTTGAGTTAGTACATTTTAAAAGTAACAAGGTTTGTTTGTACAGGCTCCTCATCCCTATATCTCCGGTGATAAGGGCATCCTTCTACCTCCAGAGGCAGGGAGTGCATCTTGCACATGAGAGATTTATTTCCTGCTTTTGGGGAGACAGAAAGGAGGGCCAAAGTTTCCCTCTTGCATTGGCCATTTCTTAAAATAACTTTAATTCAAATTAATCAATATGCCTTTGTGGCATATTTTGGGGCGGCCTGCTCTGAGCCCCAACAATATAAATGGAATCATACTGTAGATGCCCTTTTGTGCCTGGTTTCTTTGGCTCAACACTAAGTTTGTAAGATCCATCACTGTTGTTGCCTATAGAAGTTTGCTCATACCCGTTGTACAGATAAGAAAACTGAGGCTGAGAAAGAGGAATCACAAGCAAGGTCCCCAGACAACCAATGGAACCCATAGCTCCTCTCCACTGTCTCTGTGAATCACTTTCTTGGTGCCATGATAGCTCCTCTCTGTGGGGGGATCAGTATCGCCTTTTCCTGTCCACCCAATAGGACTATTTCTCTTTGAAAAAGACGAGCTTAATCACCCCCCCTTTTCCAAAAGCCTTTCCTCATTCTTGGCTACAAGATAAAATCCTCTTTATTTCTCCAGCTCTTTCCTTCCTGTGCTCTCGATAGAAAACCTTTCTCCAGCTCTGCCTGCAATTACCACCGAGAGAAATCTCATCTGTTTTGGGCAATTCATTTGCGCTTTCACACCGGGCCTGTCTTTAACACACCTGAATGGTCCTCTTCAGGACAACCTTCCCCTTTGAGCTGCACTTTTTCAATGCCACCAGCCCTGACTCACGCCCTTTCCATCCCGACTCTTATCCTTTCCATGATTTCATTCCTTGCACTGTTGGAAATGGATCATTCAACCCAGACTGTGCTGATAAGATGGATAGCTCTTCCCTGCTTGGGGCCACTGGGTTTAACCAACACCTCAATGCAAGCATCTTCTGCAAGGATTTAATCTAGATATTTAGACAACAGATTTTTATCTACCACACCAGTTGCTTTGCCTCTGAGTAGAGTGGGGATAATCCTTTGGCTTTAACCCGGAGGTAGGTGAAAGGGTCTGTGTATGTGGGGTGCAGGGGATAAAGTTAGAAAGGCTGAGCGTCAAGACTCTCATCCCATGTACCTGACTCACCGTCTGACCTTGAGAAAGTCAATTCCCCACTCTGAGTCTCAGGGTCCCATCAGTGAAATGAAGGGGTTGAGTGTTAAATTGGAGAGGGGGTGATCAATCCAGCAGGGAGTCCACGCAGGGCCACCACTCTCAATTGTGCAAGTTGCTGCCTGTACAGGGATACCCTGTTAAGGGGCTAAGTTGAGGGCGGAAGTCCACCCGGAGAAAGGGGCTCCCTTCCCTAATTCAAGGTGCCTTGCTATTAAGCAGCGGTCCTGGTGCTGCTGTATGTGCATGATTTTTCTGGGAAAAGCATCCATAGCTTTCCAGCTTCTCAAGGCATCCCAGTCCCCCTGAAGGATTCAAAACCATTCATTTGCATGGTCTCTCCAGCCCCTTGCTTCCCTGCCTCCAGTGAGTTTGCTGGTATTTCCTTTCCCCTTCAAATACCCTCACTTCTAGCTCTGAAATGATCCGTAAGCACAGAGCCCTACTCCTCGAATAAAATTGCTGGAGAGGGGAGGTTTTGTCTGGGACGACTGCTTCATTTCTCAGTGAAGGAGTTTGACCCAAGGGAGGTTGAGGGAGAATGCTCAAGGGCAGAGGAAGGAGCTGTTAGGGATAGTGGGGTAAAACAGTTAATTAAATGTCTTATTTGGGGAGGAGGTAACAGGGTACAAAGGCAGCCGCTGCCAGAGAAGGCAAAAAGCAGTTGCTGTTTGGGGTTCGGGGCTGAGAGTGAAAATTTAAAACAAACTCAGCTGAGGTGGGTGGATGGTGGGAACATGCTTGGGGGAATTCAAATCCTGGGAAACTTCAGGGATTACTTGAGTCCCTCTTTTACCCATGCTGAT
>NW_006791849.1:156283-174676 GCF_000442215.2 Lipotes vexillifer | reverse complement strand
TCGGAAGAAGGAAGATAACAGGACTGGATCTGCAGGCGGCCCCTTTTCTGCAGGCAGAAAATCCATTATTTCCACCTAGGGGTGGCAAGTGTGTCTGTGATTAGGGCTTAATCGTCCACATGGCACAAAGGATTTTGTGCTCACCTTTTTCTTTTTTTGATATTTAAGGGGCTGGCCCCCAGAGCATTTAAATTAGGATTTGGTTTACATCAAATTGGTTTACTTATCACCTTTGCCAGTCAGGTCCTCTCTTCTGGGAATGTGGAAATTGGGGCAAGGAGATTCAGGGCATCATTGGTGGGGTGCAGATCTGGAAGATTATAGAGAATTGAGGGTTTCATCTGGCCATTTGGAGCAGTTGGGTTCTGGGGTGTTTCCCTGTGATAAACCCTTCTCTACTTGGGCTTCACTGAGTCAGTTTTGGTTTCTTGCAACCAAACCATCCTTAAGGAGACACAAACTTCAGCCACCACTGGGTGGGGGGTGGTGGTGAATGATGGCAGGATAGATGCTCTAGAATCTTCAGTGGGGCGCTCATGACTCCTAGGTGGCTTGAGAGTAAGTATGCCCCACTTTAAATCAATCTAGGGTATAAAATTCCAATTTACAACAAAGTAAATTAGAGTAATTCCTTCCATTACTCTAGAGGATTCCTCTTCCATCCTGGTGGCCCCCCCAGTATTTCCAATTAAACCCATTCATTCTAGCTCTCATCCAGAACACATGCATTTCTCTCTCCCTCCCTGTCTCTCTCTCTGCTTCTCTTTTTCTCATGATAAGTACAATGGCTGTCATGCTTGGAGCTCATACTATTTCCTAATGCTGTGCTATGCCTTCTATTGACATTGTTTTAATAGTCACAACAACCTGCTAAGTTATTCTTCCCCACGTTAATGATGAGGAAATTGGGGTTTAGATGAGTCAAGTAACTTGCTGGAGGTCACACAGCAGGTACGTAGCAGAGTCAGGATTTGAGGCGAGGTCAGTCTGAGTCCAGAGGATGGGGCAGAGCAGAGCCGCTCCTCTGCTGATAGGTGGGAGCAGAAGGGCTGAGGGGAGGGGGGCAGAATGAGTTCACCAGTAAACTGGCTGAGCCTGGAGACGGTGGGGAAGGGGAGTGTTGAAGGAGAGCCTCTGCTAAAGTGAAGAGGAGATGGACACCCCGCCCCCCGCCCCCCCATCCTACAGTAAAGGATGCCAGAAGCCTTTACTCTCGACTCTCCCTTCAATGGACTCCACTCATTGTTGCTTTTAAGAATCTCCAAGTCCCTAGGTTCTTGTCTCCAGTTTGGCTGGCAGAGCAACACTCATCCACGCATATCTCCGCCCCTGCTTCCCAGAACCCCTCTACTCCTGCCACCCACCCTCCTGCTCCCCCTCCCATCTTCCCCAGTGCAGGGAATGCAGCAGCTGCCTGCCCCTGAGCGCATGCTGAATCCGCAGCCCAGATGCCGAAGTCCACAGTCGTGAGGGAAAAGCTCCAGAGGAAAGTATCCAGAGTCAGGGCAATGTCTCAGCAAGGAAACAGCGTGCTGATGCGCCATTTCAGGCACAGACTCAGGTAACTTTAGAACTGGAGGAAACCTTAGAGGTATGTCAGTTTCAAGATGGGGGGAGAGTGAAGTGCAGAAAGAAGGAATGACTTTTCTACCATCATGCACTTAATGGGTGGAAAACCTGGGTTTCATTCATTTGTTCATTTACTCATTCATTTGCTCACCCAAGATTTATCAAGCAGCTATTGTGTGCCAGTCACAGGAGCTGGAGATACAAAGTGGAATAAAACAGTCTCAAGGGGTCTGCAGTCTAGGCTGTAGATGGTATGGCTCCCACGTTAAGGAATTTTCTAATTCGTGAGGATATTAAAGTTGGCTACATATTTAATAAGCATAATAATACTTACCATGTTCTGGACCCCAGAGTATTTACAATTATTATCTCATTCAATCCTCACAACAACCCAATGAGGTAGGTACTATTTTATCCCCATTTTGCAGATGAGAAAACTGAGGTACAGAGATCTGAAATGACGAAGGCTACACAGCTGCTAAGTGGCAGAGCTGGGATTCAGACATGGGCTGCCTGGCCGCCTGCTGCCACTTTGCCGTTCTCAAGCACTTCCATAGCATGTTATTATATAAGGGAAAAAAAAAAAAACTGCCCATATGCTGCTTAAAACGCCATAAAGTAGGTAAAAATACAAATAAAGAATACGAAATCAGTATTAAGAAAAATAAATGACACTCAGTAGTCAGGGGTGATGGAGGGGAAAACAAAACAGGGATTTGTAAGGTACGTGTATTCTTTCCCAGGATTACTAGTGTTGAACCGCAAATTTGGACATGAGTCTCCTAGCAGATAAAACATAAATTAAAAAGTCTGTTATATTATTTTCATAATTTCTGATTGGAAAATTTAATTTCTTATAGGGAAATACAACAATCTGTTTATTTTTTCTTTAAAAAAATATCTATATATATATATACACATATATATGAACTGAACCCTGAACTCTTGAGGGCAAAGACCACGTCCTGCTCATCTCTATGAAGGGTCCTCTGACAGAGAATAAGGTGAAAGGTGTTACTGTATTGGGTGGGTGGGTGGGGTGTGTGTACCTGTTTCCTAGAGCTGCCATAACAAGGTAGACAAACCAGGTGGCTTAAAACAACAGACATTTAATTCTGTCACAGTTCTGGAGGCCAGGAGTCCAAAATCAAGGTGTTGTTAGGGCCAGGCCCTCTCCAAAAGCTCTAGGGGAGGACCCTTCCTCGCCTCGTCCAGCTACTGGTGGCTCTGGCTTTCCTTGGCTTGTGGCAGCATCACTCCAGCCCCTGCCTCCACCTTCACATGGCCTTCCCTCTGTGTCTGTGTCTCTTCTCGTCTTAGAAGGACACCAGTCATACTGGATGAAGGGCACACCCTACTCCAGTACGACCTCATCTTAAATTACATCTGCATTGTCCCTATTTCCAAATAATGTCACGTTCAGAGGTTCTGGGTGGGCTTGAATTTTAGGGGGGACACTATTCAGCCCATTACAGGTGGTAAGAGAGAACGTTTCTGAGGAGGTGACCTTTTTGCTGACGTCTGAAGAATGAGGAGGACCTGGCCAGGCACACACCTGGGGGAGGAACAGTGCAGGGTGAAGTGTGAAGGCCCTAAGTCTGGGATGAACATGGTATGTGGGAGGGCTAGCAAGACCCCTGTGGCTGCAGCAGCATGGGGAGAGGGAAGAGTGGGGGGAACACGGAGACACAAGAGGAGCTAGAAGGAAGCTGGGACCATTGCCAGGAGCTTGGATTTTATTCATAGTGCAGCAGGGCAGGTCTTGAGCAGAGGCGTGACAATGAAAAGGTTTGGTTTTTAAATGATCAGCCTGGTGGCTGCATTAAAGCACAGCCCAGAGAAGAATAAACAACTGTAAATGGCAGTGGGGGATTTGGGAGACTGTCCCTGTGAGTCCAGGTGAGAGAGGATGACAGCTCTGACTAGTTCAGGGGCTGTGGGGATGGAGCTGATAGACTCCCTGACGGATCGATTATATGTTGGGGAAGGAAAGATGATCCTGCTGTCCTAAGTATTATACTATACATATGTCCACCTGCAGCTGGCATTTTCACTCAAACACATGCCCTCTTTCCATGCCCAGACTTGGAGTTCAGCCTCATTCCTTTTAACGGCTTCACTGCCTTCCGTATTTGGGGTTGATCACAACTTATTATTTCTCAATTCCCCCATTCTTGGGCACTTAGGTTGTTTCTGATTTCTCACAGTTACATCAGTGCTACAATAAACATGCATCCAATTGCTCATGCCTTCAACAAATTTCTGGAACAGAATTTGGGTGTGTGTCTGAGGCTTTCTCCACGCTAGAAGGGGTGTAGCTGGGTTTTAGAGTACTCCCACTCTAACGGGATTATAGGTTTTTGTCAAAAGTATACTCCCATGGGTTCAGTGACCAGAGATGTGCTGTTTCCTCACTAAGCAGAGAAAGCCCATCCCTTCCCCACCTTCTGAGGCTCAACAGTCCTGCAGGAGGCCCCCATCGCACGCCACCTCCTCACTTCCTGTGCTTCCCTAAATTTAAAAATTTCAGGGTTCCTGTAGGCCATATGCTACCTTGTGTCTGGTCTTTAAAACATGGAGTGGCATTTGGGGAATGGGACCAGGCTGCCAAGTGTAGCTTGGATCTGGGAAATGGCCAGACTCTCCTTGCAGATGGCTTTTCTTTTCTCTAATACATGCCCTCACTTGAACGCAGGTCCAGCAGGAGAAGAGGAGATTAGATCCTTATACCTGTTCTGACTCAGGGCTCTCCATCTGTTACAGCAAAGCATTCTTGGGAGAGAGAGAGGATTGCGGGGGCGGGGCGGGGAGATACAATCTAGCTTCATTTCTATCCTTTTTCCAAATGCTACCTACAATTTTTTTGTCTGCTCTAAATCTCTATCCTCATCAGAAACAAACAAAAAAACTGTAAGGGGTAACACACATGACAGATAGAAGAATAATTTGCTTAATATGCAAAGAGCCCTTACAAATTAAAAAAAAGAAAAAAAGAGAATGACCTAATTCTATTAAATGGATGAAGGACACCAAGTAAAGCAATCACAGAAAAATACAAAACAGCAAACAAATCTGCAAAGATGTGCAGCCTTGCTCATTATTAAAGAAAGGGGAATTAGAACAGGCACATACTTGCTAACTCTCAGAATGACATAGATGAAAGAGCCTGACCATTCCCTATCTTGTAAATGTCAACACCCTTGGGAAGGGAGGGTGCAAACTCTGGGGAGGGCAATAGGACAGTATCATTCTCTTTGCCCCCACCCCCTTTTCCTTTTTTTTTTTTAATTAAAAAAAATTTTCTAGGGCAGTATCTTATGCTAGGAATATTAACAATTCCATTTCTAGGAATTTATTATAGATAGATAGATAGATAGATATAGAGATAATGAACTCCAAAGAGGGCAAAGATATACCAAAATTCTTATTATAGTGTTTTTTAAGGGAAAATTCTGAAAACTGAGTGACTGTGAATCAACAGGACATTGACTAAATAAAGAATGATACGTCTATACAAGAGAATACAATGCAGCGATTAAAAGAAGAACAGGGCAGCTCTAAATGTACTAATACATTTTAAAACCCAAGGTACAAGGTTCAGAAGAAAAGGCAACTTTCCTGGCATAATGCATTGTATTTTCATATAAAACATTTATGGAAAAACGGATAAAAAAAGCACAATAGTGATTGCTTCTAGTAGACAGGAGTAGAAGATGAAGAGACTTTCACTTTTGTATACTGCTTTTTATAAATTATTATCAAATGTTACCTTTACGATTAAAACTTGTTTAACAAATATTTAGCAGAAAGCAGATGATTCAATAGCGGACTTAAAATCTGGAAAGTGGAACATTTGAATCCTAACTCCAGCTTATGTTCTGTTTTCACCTGAGTTACATCAGGTAACACAGGTAAATCTCTGGACCTGACTTTCTCATCATTAAACTGGCGATGTTATGGGTTTCTTGGTGCTGGTGTCACTGTTGATGTCCTCTATGCCGCTGGAGTGACAAACTGGTGCAGAAAAGCAAGCAGCTTAACTGTTTGGCTCCAAATTTTGTTTTGTTTGTCACTCACGTGCAAACATCAATCTGATATTCTTGGAGATCGTGTCACTTACTTAGTTAAAGAAGTAATAGTGATGCATCCCGGCCGTGAAGGCGTATTGGAGATGTTAGAGGGCCATCCAATTTCACCCATCCTTCTGCTAATTCCACCTGTAGCCTAGTGCATGCTGGGATTAAACAGCATCACCTCCCGGGTTGATGTAAAACACCCGGCGAGATTTTTCTCATGCTTGCCTTCCCTCAAGTTGAGAAGGTAAAATTGGGTCATTCTCCATCTGGGGTAGGAGCAAATAAAGACATAGTAAACGTCAACAAAGGAAATCACTAAGCAGGGGAGATATTACTAATAGGGACAAGAAAACTAGAAATGCTTAGGTGAGAGGTAACTGGAAAAAAAAAAAACAATAAAAGAACTTTGCAGGGTCTTTGCAGAGAAATTGCAAAGGATTGTGGGTTAAGGAACGAAGATGGAGGCCATGGTGGGGCAGAAGGAAGGTGGCTGAGTCAGCAGGAGTGCAGCTGAAAAGGGAGGGCCTCAGTAGCAGACCAAGAGCATCTTGGAGGCGTCCATTGGTTGATTAAAAAAAGGGAGGTGGGGACAGACAGGTTGAAGGACAGGGAGAAGGAAACTGTTCTTAACGACTATAATCAACTTGCCCTACAATCCCAAAGTGGGACAAGGAGGACAGGTAGAAAAGGCTGACTCCAGAGGCCGGGAAGACAGTAAGCTGAGAACAGTTCACGGAAAGCTTTGTCTCCGAGGAGTGTTGCTAAGTCAGGGGGTGTCCACCTGGGAATTATGTCATGGGAACCTTGGCTAGAAAGACACTGGGTGAGTCCCAGCTCGGACACCCTGTTACGCTGGCGTGTTGGCGCTCCCCATGGGCGGGTATCTGTGTTTGATTCATCTCTATCCAAAGGAAGGGGCCCGTCGTGAGCACGTGGTGAATGCTGGCTGCACGAATGAATGTCCTTCCAAGGAGGTGAAAGGAGAGACTCTAACCTTCTTCCCCAGGTGACTACCACTGGCTTATATTAGGACCTTGGCTAAAGTACAGCTGACAAATGTCGCCACCCTAAGCGGCGTAGCCACAGTGACTGAGCACTTTGCCACATCAGGACACTGTGAAGTGCTTGCGGACATTCTCATAGGTAATCCTCGAATCCAACCTAGGACGTGGGTGTTATCCTCACGCCCCTTTTACAGATGAGGCAAGAGCTTAGAGAGGTGAAGTGGCCTGCCTGGGGGTGCCCAGTTGGGATTTGAAACCAGATCTGTCAATTCCAAAGCCCAAGAGCTTCGCAACGAGATACCAGAGAGTGACAATGGCCCATGTGGGGGAGGCCCTCGTCTCCCTATTTTACAGATGAGAAGACTGAGACCCGGGCAACAGAAGTTCAGATTGTCAGACTCCAATCGTGAGCTCCTTCCGCTGTGCAACTCTGCTCCTCTCTAATGCCATGGGAAGGCGGGAGACGTGACTCAATGTGGCTTTTTTTTTTTTTAATTTCCAAAGCCTTCCAAAGTTGAACAGTCCTGATTTTCCAGCCATGTCAGATATTTCTGACTGGATCAGTGGGTCTCAACCAGCAGCGATCTTGCTCTGCAGGAGACATTTGGCAATCTCTGGAGACGTTTTTGGTTGTCCCAACTAACTGTGTGTTTTGGGCGGGGGTGGGGGTGGGGGGAGCAGTGTGGAGATTCTACTGGCATCTAGTGAGTAGAGCGCCCAGGGAAGCTGCTAAATATCCTACAGTGCTGCTTATGTACCTCCACCTAGTCCTTTTTTTTTTCTTTTTTTAATGTTTATACACATAACTAATACAGGGGGAAATCTTGTAATTTACGAAAACCTTCTCATTAAATACATAAGCCACAGAGACAAAGCTAAACATCCACCCACTCCCCACCCCCCTTCATCAGCAGTGACACTGTCAGCAGTTTGTGTACATTCTACAGTGCAAAGGAAATTCCTCACAATGAAGAATATATCATTCTTTTTGAAGTGGACAGACCCCTCTTTGGCCTCCCTTTGAGGCTGGTACTTTTCACCCTCAATCGCTTAATATTAACTTAATCGCCCAGGCTGTCTGGGCGACTCATCCCAGAAAATATTTTCTGAGCACCTACTATGTACCAGGCGCCGAGCCTGAAGCTGTTCTGATGCAGAGAGAATATCTCCCACGGCACAGTCACGAAACATTAGAGCAAACAGCTTTGGCCGTGACACACACCAGCTCAGGAACTAAGAAACAAAGGGGGAAAATGGTCTGACTGACAAGAGCGTAAGGAGAAGCATCTGGAAAAGTTGCTTGTAGCAACTGCTCTTTGGGCCCTATTCACACCTTATTTTTTTATCAGTTGGTTTCCTTGTTTATTGTTAGCGCCTCCCCGCACCCCAATCTGTCACAGGTTCTCTTATATCTCTGACTCCTAGCATAGTACCTGGTATACAGCAAGCACTCCCTAAATATGTGCCCTTTGAATGAATGATATTATCTCATTCAAAAACCCTGTGAGTAGGTATTGCTATGATCTCCATTTTACAGAGAGGAACCTCAAGGCTCAGAGAGGTGAAGTACTTGGCCTAAGGTCACACAGCCAGCAAGGAGCAGAGGGCCAATTAGAATCCAGAGGCGCAGAATCCAAAGTTCTGCTCTTGACACCAGGCTTTAGAAGGCAGCCCTGATGGCTTAGTGAGTGAAAGTCATGCAGGGCAGATGGATTCAGGAAAGAAGAAAACTAACGTTTGCAAATCTTTTCTTCAACCTGTGGATTTGAGAAGGTCTGGTTCTTTGGGGCTGGGATCGCTGTGAATCTCCTCCATCATCCCTCCCCAGTAGCTAGTGCATCCCATCCCTTTCTTGCCCCCCGATTCTCCCATTTAATGGTCTTTCTCTCCCCTGCCTGCCTCCCTCTTTCCCATCTCGTCCAGTCCCCTGGGGCTGCCAAAGGTGCCATTCGGTCAGATAATTAAAGTTCCCCTCCTGTTAGCATCTCGCTCCTGAGCCCTTCCAGCAGCTGTTCAGCTGGAGCGGGTCTGAGAGAGTGCACAAAAGCTTTACCAGTAATTGTGTCTACAAGCTGCGTGTGCGTGCGTGCGTGCGTGTGTGTGTGTGTGTGTGTGTGTGTGTGTGTGTGCGCGCGCACGCATGTACACAGCCAGCATGCGCCTGGCCTCACCCCAGCCCCTTGGGCGGGGGCCACAGATTCATTACAGATTTTTCTTGGCGGCGTTGAGAGGAGGGAGGGGAAGGGGACCAGATGGCAGACAGGCGGGTGGCGGTGGGCCCTGCCTCCTCTTCCTCTCATCAAGCAGATGCCCTAGGAACAAGGGGCCCGGAGGCAGAGGCAGGATTAGAGGGTGAAACTCCGTATCAATTAGTGTCAAAGGCCGGGAGACTCGGTGGAGGAGGGGCAGCCAGTTGGCTCTGGCCGGTGGGGGAAGGAGAGAGAAAGAGAGAGCACTGATGCAGGAGAGGGGACCAGACCAGCCCGCAGCCCACAAGGGGTTAACATGCATCCTCACGAGGAGCTGGGAGTGAGGACAGAACCACCCTCAGAAATCACCAAGGGCAGCACCGCACTTTCAGGTGGGTAAACTGAGGCCCAGGAGAAGAGGCTCAGCGGGAAGTCTTACAGCCCCTGCACTGGGGTTAGTACTGCAGTTAAGAGTTTTAATATTATTAGATATTAGATAATATTAGATAATAATAATAGATATTAGATAATATTAATAATACTAAGAACACTAGTAATATTCTTCTCAGTAGTAATATCAAAAATCCTAGCAGCAATGAAATCGTATTAGCCTCACTGCTGAGCACTTACTTTGTGCCACATACTTGCTGGACAATTTCTTACCTAATCTAATCCCCCCAATGGCCTGATAAGATAGATCTTAACAGCCTTGTTTCATGGATGAAGAAATTGAGGCCCAGCGAGGGGAGTGAGGCTGCCCAAAGTCACAAAGCAAATAAAGATGGGGCTGAGATTCTAACACAGAACTGAGCCGAGTGAACAGTCAACAAGCACGGCTTGTCTGGACTTGCCCTTGGAGTGAGCTTCGGTCCATGTTGGTTTTGAGGAGCAGCGTTCTTAAACCCTCACTTCTTTTACTCTAAAAAACAGAATAGACTTTAAAGTTCCAAGACCAAAATTCAAGTTCAAGCCCTTACTGACAAGCTGTGTGACCCTGGGCAAGTCACTGAGCCTCTCTGAATTTGTTTCCTCCTCTGCTCTGTGAGGTTATCCAACAACGGTGGATAGGAAAATTACTTCTGATTAATGCCTATAATGGAATATTATGCCGGCTTTTAAAAATGACGAGGTGGATGGGGATTTACTGACATAGTAAGATACTCAGACTGTATTGTTAAATTAGAAAAAAAGATCTGAAATTAAAAAAATGCCCAATATTATCCCAAGTTGATTAAGACATATAGAGAGAAAGAGTGAGATGAGAAAATGAGAGAGAGAGAGAGAGAGAGAGAGAGAGAGAGAGAGAGAACAAGAGTGAGTTAGTGAGTCCAGAAGGATGAACTCCAAAATATTCATAGTGGTTATTCTCTGTGCAGTGATACTTTCTTTTTTGTACGTACGTGTTTACAAAAATTAGTATGAATACAAGTGATAATATTAAAAGTTTGTTCCGTCATCAGTCTTGCCCAGTCCTGAGTATTGTGAGGACCAAAGAGTCTGGCTCTGCATACTGTAAAGTACCCACACATCCGAGGGATGGTTTGTCTCCTGGGGCGTGATAAGATGGGGAGGGGAGTGATAAGATGTAGGTCAGGGTCTTGTCTACAGCTCAGTTAGAGACCCAACAACATCAGTGGGTCAGGTCAAAGTCATAAAGAACCAGCGTCTGAGGGCTGCTGGGGAGGGAAGGGTTAATGTGCAAATCCATAAAGCTGACCCCTGGGTGGCCCGCTTAGGAGACCATCTGCCAGCAGGCCTGCAGCTGCCAATCCAGGCAGGCCCTGCCTTCTCGCAGGCTCCTCCCAGCCCGCACAGCTCGGAGCAGGCCAGATGCCTCTGCCTTGGCCTCTGACTCCAGCCAGGGGATCTGGCCTGGCAGAGTTATCACATCTCTCTCCCCATGCCCAGCAGCCGCACTGGCATCCGAGGCAACAGAGGTTGCCGACTTGCCCACTTAATGGTCTCACGTGACTAGCAGACAACGACGTGGTAGTTCTTCCCATTGTACAGCTGAGGAAACTGAGTCTCAGAGGCAAAGGCGCCTGGCCAAGGAAACAGATTCTTGGAGACAGCCCAGGTTCCTGGGGGAAGCGGCGAGCCCCGCCCCATCCTCTGATAGTCTCCCGTGGGCAACGACTCCTCCAGGAGCAGTTGAGGGGCCAGGTGAGGCTGATATTCTAGAGCCTGTCACCAAGAGCTTGGGGCGACGGGGCAGGCATGGAGGTGAAGCAGAAGAACACAAGATGGGCGTCTTCAGGAAGCTGGGTTCGAATCCCTGCTCTATCTCCCCACTCTGCCTCATCTGCTGGTCTACCTAGAAAGTCTTATAGGGACCTTCCAACTCCCCCATTTTGGGGAGTCCGAGACCTCTGACTACTTCCGGACCCCCAGGAAAAAGAATAAGATGAGCAACTCTTCTTCCCATCATGGGCACCCACTCTGGAGTCAGATATTGGTGCTGAGAGCCAGACAAGCGGAGAGAAAAGAGTTAACCTGAGGGGCGGATGGAGAAGGGACAGAATCCTCTCTGGAACCTGCCCACGTGTCAGACTGAACAGCTCCGGACTGACGGCCAAAAGATGCAGAGAGAGACCCAAAAATTCCCAGAACAGATGGGCCAGCCCGGGCGTGTGGGGGATGAAATGGCCGTCATAATCATAACATCTCAAATTCCTCTGGTGCATTCCGGTTTTCAAAGCTCATTCAAATCCTTATCTTATTGGAATCTCACGACTCTTCTGGACAGTAGATGGCCAGGGGCTACAAGACCCATCTGGCAAGATGAGGCAACTAAACTCAGAGAGGCTAAGAGGTTTGCTCAAGGTCACACAGCTCGTGTGTGGTCAGAACAGTCAAAAAGAGAATCAGGTCTCCTGAATCCTAATTCACCCATCAGTGGACCTGTGATTTGATCCCCTCATTTTCTAACTTGGGGGCTTGGAATGATGATGTATGTCAGTAATAAAATAGCAACAACAAAAACGGTAATAAAACCAACGTGCACTGATCACTTATAACATGATAGGCACTGCTTTAAGCACTTCATACTATCTCATTTAATTTCCACTTTGACCCTGGATGAGGTAGATATTACCATTAGCTCCAACTTACAGATGGAGGAGACAGACTCACATGAATGAAATCACTTGCGCAAGGACAAAGTTATAAAACACTGTAGCTAAGATTCAAATGTAGATCACCCTGTCCCTTCACCACCATGCCAGTGGTTCCCAATCATCACTGCAAATTAGAATCACCTAAGAAGAGTTTAAAACAGCACTATGCTCAGACGTCACCTTGAATCAATTAAATAAGGGCGTCCAGACATGGGGCCCAGACATCAGTATTTCTTAAAGATTCCTAGGTGATTCCACTGTGCAGCCCAGTTTGGGAATCACCATACTACACTCTCCCCAGGTACTGTTCCATTGATCATCTCAGAAGAGCTCTGTGACAGCTGAGTTTCTCTCAGTTTCCCTACCTGTAAAATGGAGCCCCTCTTAGCTTTGTTGACTAGGGTCCATGCTCTCCAGGCTTGGGGCGGGAAAGTGTCAAGGCCCCAGAACTTTGAGCTGAGAGCTCTAGCTGCTCCCCCAGAGTCAGCTAGAGCGTGGGAACCCTATACCCACTTGACCCTGCTGTAAAACTTTTATTATGTTTATTTCAAATCAGGCTTTTGTGCAACTGCAAACACTGGAATTTGTAGCAACAGGGACTGTGACGCTGCTAGCCGCATTCTTTACCTTCTCTGGGCAAACCCCTTCAGTGTCCCCTCCAAAATGTAGTGAAATCATAATGGAGGGGGAGCCTGGGGCACCACCAAGGGAACAAAGGAAGACAGATCCTGGAAGAAGGGGCTGTGCTTGCTGGAAACTGGGACAGTGGTTTTGTTTTTCCCAGACTCTGGAAATCATCTTCACTCCTGCCTTTGAAATCATCCCCCAGTGACTCCTCAGAAGGAAGCAAAGTGCCTTCTCTGTGCCTGCTCTCCTTTCTGAGTCTGGGGGAGCAGAGTGTAGAGGGAAGGTGGTCTCTTCCCTGGGTTCAAGTCCTGGCTGTTGGCTAACTTGTTGCACGGGCTTGGACCAGCCGCTGGCACGCTCCAGCCAACTTCCCTGCCTGTAAATAACGAGACTGGAGCCCCTCCTGACCTTGACCTACCTAGTTCTGTCATCAGATCTGTCAGCCGCAGGATGGATAACAGAGAAACTCAGACGCATGTAGAAATGCAAAGAAAATCAGGCCTCCTCCAGAGCCCTCTGCTCCACCCCCCTTGCCCTCACCAGGAGAAGGTGCCATGGGAAGACGTGGTGCTTTCCTGAGCTCCTTGGAACTCGCAGTCCTGGTCCACAAATGCTTTGGGCTCAAAGCTGGGAGTTCCAGGATTGTGAAGTCTAGGATCAAATGTCCTGATGAACAATGTCCCAGAGGAGGCGGGAGTGACCCATCGGGCTCATCAGATGACAGGTCTTGGACCCATGGAACATAAGAACCATGGGATCCTATGGTCTCAGAATCTCAGAACCAGGGGCATGACGAGGTGTGTGGGGCCCAAAGCTTACGCAGTTGGGGGCCTTCTTTAAAAACACAGCCTGAAACACTTCTATCATACTTTAATTTACACTCTAGACTTTTTGGTTGTATATTCCGACTGCCTCGTCACATGACAATTTTGTAATATCGTCAACTACAGAGAGAATAGGAAGGTAATGCTGCATTTTCTTCTGTGTTGGTTGTTTAGGAGCACTTGGAGACCCACGTGGTTGAGAGGTCCAAAGGTCCCAAAGAGATGTGAAAGTGAAAGGAGTCCACGGCAGTGACCGACGTCAGGCCGTCCGGCAAGCCTGAAAGGGGCTTGTGAGGACAGGGGTGTTCCAGGGTCCCTGTGGTCTTTCTCCTGCCCGTGAAGAGGGCTTCCTTTTGAAGCTGTGCTAGGAGCGGTATCTTAGCCACACTGAGCTCTTCATGCATAGAAGATAGCTCATTTTTAGTTGGTTATCTCCCCTCATAACTTCTACCAGCTCTCCTACTTAACAATCCCACACCCTTGGGGGAAAACAGGAACAGAAAATACATGCAAAATGGCCCTCCATTTTGATAGAGATACACACAGTTGCTGACTTCAATCTTTTTGCAGCAGGTCCCTGAGAGAATCAGGAATCAAGGATGCCACAGAAGCCTGGGGACTGGGGCTCAGGACACACCGGAGACGATGAAGGTACAGAGCTCGGAGGTTTAGGACTTGGATTGGACGCTGCTGTTGCTGGGGGGAAGGGAAGACAGGGAAACGTAGGCCAAGTCAAAGGGTTCAATCTACTTACCCCTGGCCCTGGATCCCAGGCTGTACAGCAAGCCTAGCAAAGCCTTCGCACAACTCCCCTCCTGCCCGGGACCCTGAGACGATGGGTAGCAATGCGGTACAGTGAGTCAAATCCCGATTCACCCTTTACTCGCTGTGTGACCCTCCTCTGACCTCCGGGCTTCTCAAGTGTAGGACGAGCATGATGAAAATGTAGCCGCCTATGGAAGCCGTACAATTCACACGCCGCTGTCAGCACAGTGCCTGGCACTGGGATAAACACTCAGCAAATGCTGGGCGTTACGATTCCTGTCCAGCTTTTGGCCCTTCTCGCCACCAGAGCCCAAGGAGAGACCCCTCCCTTGCCCCCGATCCCAGGGAAGGGCTGAGATTGGCCCTCCTAATATCATATGCTAGCCCTGCACCGGTTATAGCATCTAGAGTAACTGAGAAATAGAATTGTGCCTCTTGCAGCCCTAATGGGTATGGAAGTAAGGCTCTATACGGGAAAGGAGAGCTTCCTGGAAAGACCCAAATAAAAATAATATGGCCCTTTACACCTGCCTACTGACTAGGTTTGCCTCATGAATGGGATACAGATCAGAACCCCTCAGTCAACTGAGTTTCCGTCCTATCCCAACGGGCCAATCAGACCCCAATTTTCTGACAACCCTGGTGTCCTTTCTCAGAATGTCTAAGAATTCTGGGAGAATAAATCCATCCCATGTCATAACTCTGCTCCTGGAGAGCAGAGACTTTAACCAGTTCATTGTCACAACCCAAGCATCCGGCACCAGGTCTGGCACGTAAAACACACCCGATAAATATGTTACTGAATGTGAGAGTGAATAAATGGAATACTAAATTTTCAAAGGAAAGAACAATCAAGGGAGATTACTTCCCAAAGATCAAAGAGAAACCCTCTGACAGTTGAGTATTTTTCCTTGTTTTCTTTTTTGTAGCAACATTTAATAAGCATTAATGGCGGTCGAGGCACTGACCTAATCACTTTGTCTATCACTGCATTTAATTCTCCCAACAACACTCTGAAAGTTGCTCTTAACATAGGCAGTGTGGTCTGATGGTTAAGAATACGGGCTTTACAGAAAACGGGACGGCCCTCCATTACCAAATACCACTTTTGCGACATGCGTCGCTCTTGCCGCAGTTCTGGCACCTTACCGTTTTATTAAGGACCTTGTTGTGTTTTTACCAACTTACTACTTGAAATGATAATACAGCCTGTCTGTTTGCTCTTTCAAGACTGTGATATATTTTCCTAGTGGTTTGGTTTTAAAAAGACGTAAGACTTAATTTTTCTTCAAAAAAAAAAAAAAAAAAAAGAATACAGGCTTTAGAATTAGACCCATGTTCAAATCCTAGCTTCAGCAGCTTCTAGCTGTGTGATCTTGGATCAATCACTTCTCTCCTTGAGGCTTTCCTTGTCTATAACATGGGAATGACAATATATGCTTGATGGAGTTAATATTTATTTTTTTTTAAAAAAAAAAAAAAAAAAAAAGAATACAGGCTTTAGAATTAGACCCATGTTCAAATCCTAGCTTCAGCAGCTTCTAGCTGTGTGATCTTGGATCAATCACTTCTCTCCTTGAGGCTTTCCTTGTCTATAACATGGGAATGACAATATATGCTTGATGGAGTTAATTTATTTAAAATGGTAATGCATGTGAAGACTTTAGCACAGTGCCTGGATCACAGGAAATGCTCAATAAATAGCGACTGTTATTCTTCCGGCCCCCTTCCTCTTACATGGAGAAAGAGCTTATCAGAGAGGCCACAGATGCTCACCGCAGGATGTGATTCCAGGAATGAAAGGCATTTCCTGTGTATGGGAGAGGATGGCACCAAATTCCCTTCCCTTTCCACCCAGACCTGCTACTAGATTACCTTTCTAGTTCTCTTAGCACCTAGGAGGGACCCTGTAATTAGCCTTCACCAATGGAATATACACAGAAGTAATGGGTCACTTCAAGGCAGTCGCAGTTAAGAGCAGGTGTGACCTCTCCACCTTGGTTCACTTGCCTCGTCTTCCAGCTGGATCATGCCACATAGCACGGAAGCCACGTTACGGAGGTGGGTCCCTATACGGCTACATGAAGCAAAGCCCTCCTCCAACCCATTTAGGACTAAGATACAAACAAGAAACGATTGGTTCATGTGAAGCCACTGAGATCCCACATAGCTGCTACCTCTTGCCTACCCTAACCACACTATTTTTATTTAATGATCTTCTTGTAATATCCAAGATGATATCTATTCTGCTTATTCTTTAGGTCTAATGGTATAAGTAGCCAGCAGATGTGCTCTCATGGTGAGAGATTATGTTCCTTGGAGAAAAAGAGCACTGGGAATCGATTCCAGTGGTCTGAGGGATTCCTAAGAAAGAACATGAGATGTGAAAGGAAGTCCCCATCTCTCCAGTGGCACTGCCTTCCAGGTTCCCCCACTGGGCAAACGACCCCATGACTATGGAGAGTGCTAAGCTTCCACTTAGGTTAGGTTCTGGCAGAATGTCTTCATCGCCAGCTGTTTCTTTTTTTTTTTTTTAATTTTTATTTATTTTTGGCTGTGTTGGGTCTTCGTTGCTGCACGCGGGCTTTCTCTAGCTGCGGTGAGCAGGGGCTACTTTTCGTTGAGGTGTGCGGGCTTCTCATTGTGGTGGCTTCTCTTGCTGCAGAGCATGGGCTCTAGGTGCGCAGGCTTCAATAGTTGTCGCATGAGGGCTCAGTAGTTGTGGCGCACGGGCTTAGCTGCTCCGCGGCACGTGGGATCTTCCTGGACCAGGGCTCGAACCCGTGTCCCCTGCCTTGGCAGGTGGATTCTTAACCACTGCGCCACCAGGGAAGCCCCTCTAGCTGCTTCTTGAGAAAACTCAGAACAGCCCAAGGATAGGACTGTCCATGGCTAGATGACTTGTAATCACAAAATCTAGGTTCTAATGGTAAGGTGTACTTTCTATGTTCTCTTTGCCTCTCTTTTCCCAGAGATGTCTCTCGCACCTAGAAACAGTTTAACCCAATCCTGGCTAAAGCTCTGGTCTGGCTTTGCCCAAATGGTGACCAACACCACTATGGACTTTAATACAGGACCAGTCACTGGAAACACAGGGTCCACTGGAGTTAAATATATTGGAGATCCCATGACGCCTGGGCCCAAGTCCCTTCCTTTCCCGTGACTAGCTGTTGCAGGGGTGAGGAGAGGATCCTAGGAGTAAGTGGCGCTCCTCTTTAGCTACAGGTGACCACGCCAACTCCCGCCGGTCACCTCCCAACTGTTCATTCCCGTCCTTAAAGAGAACCAGCAAGAGAAGTCTCTGCTCACTCCTGTAAAATGGTAGACTCCCAGGTGTGCATCTGGGTGCTTCTTTGGAGTGCCAGATGTGCTAGGCTCTTTTCTAATTTATCATCTCCAATGCTCACAGCAACCTTGGAAGAAAGTTATTTCCCCCAGTTTAGAGAAGATAAAATTGAGGCTTGGGGTAGTGAAATATAGTACCATGCTGGGGTTACCTGGCTGTGCTATTCAAAGTATCACACGTCACACACATACTGTACAAAGTACAGTCCGAGCAGAGCAGAAAGTACCTTCCAAACTCCCGGCACCATTTTTGATGTGTCAAAGGATGTGAAGAAAAAGGATACCTGCTCCACCCGCCTTATAGTATTAAAGCCCTAGAGCACAGCTCAAAGGCACAAATATACACAAAGTATTTGAAAAATGTAAAACACTATATAAATGCAAATTATTAATTAATAGGCTAATTAATTGATTGACAAGGAGTCTGTATAGCATGGAGGTTAAGCGCAGTGGGCTCTGGAATCAGACAGGACTGGGTGTGATGAAGTTTTGACCTCCCTGAATCTGTTTCCTCTTCTTCGAAACAGAGATAAGAATATTTCCCGTCTCACAGGGCACTGTGAAGCTTTAATGAGTCAGTATATACGAAATGCTTAGTGTAATGTCTGACTCACACTGTTACTGTTTTTACAGATAACTCTATTAGTCTCAGTTTTTTCTTCTGTGAAATGGAAAAAAATAATTCGACCCATCGCATGGTGCTTTCATAATTTGAAACTCTTTTAAGAATGCAGTATGCCAGGGCTTCCCTGGTGGCGCAGTGGTTGAGAGTCCGTCTGCCGATGCAGGGCACACGGGTTCGTGCCCCGGTCCGGGAGGATCCCACGTGCCGCGGAGCGGCTGGGCCCGTGAGCCATGGCCGCTGGGCCTGCGCGTCC
>NW_006791849.1:137018-155971 GCF_000442215.2 Lipotes vexillifer | reverse complement strand
CGCCCTGCTGCACAGCAACTCGGGCGCTCCAGACAAGACGAAGCCGGCCTCCATCGCCCTGGCTCTGAGTCCCAGAGCCCCGGCAGCAGATCTGGCTCCTGCAGCCTCCCAGCACAAAGCCAGAAATGGCTCCCTTGGTGCAGGACACCCCTTCCCCTCCTCGCCCTGCTTCAGCTCCCTGACTTGCCTGAGGAGATGGGGAAATGTGTCTGCTTAGCCTGGCATACTGTGCATCAGCAGTGGGCAGGCTGGTCCTTGAGCCCTGTCTCTATCCAGATTGTCTTGTCTTCTGAATCTCTCCCAGTAGCCAACTTCTCTAGAGCTCGCTGATTCAACAAATACTTACTGTATACCTAGTTTGTGCCAAGCACTGAACTAGATACTTTCCCATTACAAGCGCAGCCCAATCTCTTCGCTCTCTAAACCACCTCTCCCGGGGTATATAACACAATGCCTGTTCACAGCTCTAAGTAAATATGGATTGGGTATCAGTTGTGTCCTGGGTCCTGTGCTAGTGGCTGGGTATATGGAGAAAAACAAGACAAAGCCCTCTGGCCAGATATATACATTCAGGCACTAACTAACAGGTTCCGGGATTGCTCTTCTATTGACATTTCTATTCACCAACCTAATGGTTTATGTATTTAACAGTAGTTATCAGAACTGGTTAGCCACTGTCTAGCTTCTTTAGCCTTGGGCAAGCGACCTTCCCTTTGTGAGGTTCTGTTTCCTTATCTGTATAATGGGGGGAGGGGGTGTTTTGTGATGAACATTAATTGAAACAGTGAATGTAAAAAGCATAGCACCAACAGCAAGAATACTACTTGATCTGATCCTTCCCAAAGCTGTAGCATTCCCTTCCTGGGAAAGATAAATATATAGCATGCATACTGCCACCTTCCCTTCTTGCACCAAGGACAGACATCACTAATGAATCAAAGCATTCTTTGTTACTCATCTCAGATGTAGCCCCAGAAGCCTTCTCAGCACAGTGATTCGGGCACATACTACTAATTGATTGAAGCTGTTGACATTCTCTATGGAACTTTTTTTTTTTTTTTTTCCGGGTACGCCGGCCTCTCACTGCTGTGGCCTCTCCCCTTGCGGAGCACAGGCTCTGGACAGGCTCAGTGGTCATGGCTCATGGGCCCAGCTCTTCCCGGACCGGGGCATGAACCCATGTCCCCTGCATCGGCAGGCGGACTCTCAACCACTGCGCCACCAGGGAAGCCCCTATGGAACTTTTTTTTTTTTGCCATCCTGCCCTTACTTCACTCAGTTGCATAGGTCTGTAGTTTAGCTGACACTCTAATGAATATCTCTTTCCTCTCTGAACTTTACTCTTGGGTCTTGAGTGTAACCTCCTTAGAGACTGAACTACACGGGCACAGGCCCAGATGCATGCAGGTGGTGCCCATTATATGTATGTATTGACTGATGTGCCTCTGATCAGCAAATCTGGCTCCCATTCTGCTGACTTGTTGAATGATCTTGGGCAAGTCAGTTCTCATCTCTGGACAATTTGGGTATTATTTTCTCATAGGTAATGTGTTAGCAGAACATAGTGGTTAAAATCTTGACCACTGGGGTCTTACAAGCTTGGGTTTGAATCCTGGATCCACTTCCTAGCTGTGTTACCTTGGAGAAGTCACATAACCTTTCTGAACTTCAGCTTCCTCATCTGTTAACTGGAGATGTCTTAATAGGACCCACCTCAAAAGCTTAAAGGAAATACTGCATGTTAATGGGATACTGTTTTGAGATCCTGATCTACGTGTTTTTTTTTCTCCCTGTATTTTCCCCTTTTCTTTTTTACCACGTAAGCAGATCATGGGTTCTACCCTCCTTGCCTCGGGGGAGGCATGTGTCAGGGCTGAAAACAGGAAGAATATGAGAGTGTTTTCAGCTTTTGCTTTTTGGAAAACTCAAAGCCTTTAGGGGAAGAGGATTTACGGACTTAAGGAGAGCGTCCTGAAGAAACACAAAGGAAGAAAGATTTCTCCAGAGCAGAAAGAGATTTGCCTCTGCTGGGGAGTGGAGAGGAGAGAAGATGGGAGGGCAAGGGAGAGGATGAGAGGGGAGGAGGGCGAGGTCTGTAAGACCAGAAAAGTCCCATGTGGGCAGAAATGATGGGTGTCTCCATGGTAATATGTGTGAATTGATGGCCAAGCTGGGCAACCCTGGGCAAGTAAAATAACCTCTCTGGACCCGTGTTCTTACAATGTAAGGCTGTTTTTAATCACCCTACAAGTTTAGTGCAAGGAAATGGGACGTCCTTGTGCTTAACAAGTATCTATTCTCCCATGCCCTTCCTCAACACCAATGATTCCACTTGAGATCCTCTGCATTGCCATGTTTGGATTTAGCTCTGGGCAAGAAAACACACGGTTAACTCCCAATATCTCTTGTGTCCTTGTTTTGAAGGGTTGCCCCTCTTCATGGATGGTTCGATAATCCTCTTGTTGGGAAGAGCACTTCTGGCATGAAAGGCACTTCCCACTGGCGGACTCTCCTTCTGAGTAACTGCCCCGTGTGAAAAAGGACCATCACTACCCCCAGGCGACCCCTCAGCCAGCCCCATGAGGTCAGCCTCACTGCTGGGCAGTCCCTTCCCTCTCTGCTGGAGCCCAGTCTCTGGGTAAGCTTGCACTGAAGTGATCATCTAGAAACTTGAAAGCAGGAGAACAGCTAGGCCTCACCAGTGACATTCCCCATATCTTGCCTACGGGGAAGCAAGAGTTGGGTAAGAGAGAAGACTGCCAGCAAGTACATCTGGGTTATAACCCTAACTCTGACCCTTACAAGGTGGTAACCTTGGCCAAGTTGCTTAAAGCCTCTAAGTCTCACTTCCACCATCAACAAAATGGGGACAATGCTATCTACTGCATAAGACTGGGGGGGTGAATTCAGTGAAGTGACATCTACAAATGGCCCAGCATAGAGCTTGGTTTATAAGCAGGCAACATCTAAAACTGCACGGCATTACAACTAACTGGCTGATCTCTGGCCAGTCGCTTTACCTGTTCAGACTTTAACTCTCTTTTCGACAAAATTGACTCCTGCCATGCCTGCTAATTGCTAGTTATTAATAGACATGCCTCTCCTACTAGAATGTAAGCAACTCGAGATATCTCTATTCATTACTATGCTTTGCATACAGTAGAAGCTCAGCGCTGGGTGAAGGTATGAATGGATAATCAGACGGGATTTCAGATGTGAAATCCCCTTGCACAAGTTTTAACAAAGGATCATAGCAGTTGTGATTCTTTGTTTCTGACAAGAATGAATAAGTACAATCATTTAAATCTCAATAGCAAAAGGCCTCAGAGAAAAACCAACAAACCTAAAGCGCCTAGATTCCTTGGGGCTACAACGTTTTAGGTGTCTTACCAAGAACTAAGATCGGGAGAACAATTCAACCAGGCTTTATGCCTGTAAAGGTCTTAGAAAATAAATGATCTCAGCTGCCATTTCTTATCATCTGTTAAATGAAATTAATAAACCTTACTTTACCATAAATATAGGGAAATGGTCAAGAAAGGCACAAAGTAGATGCTCAATAAATGTTGGTTGGGTGGTTGATTGGTTGGTTGAATGAATGGATGGATGGATGGGAGAAGCAAATAGCTGGAAAAAGGATGAAGGAACAAATAGCTGGAGAATAGATGAAGGGATGGATGAAATAATGAATAAATAAACGAATGGTTCCTTGATCAATGGATGGATGTAGGGTAGATGATGGATGGATGGATGAGTGACTACGTAGTGGATGGATAAATAAACGAATAGAGGAATAGATGATGAGTCAATGGATGGATGGGTGGGTGAGTCGGTCAAGTTCGTAGCAAGCGTTAAGTACTGTGCCTATGAAGAGTGACCGTGACTGCACAACAGATGCACCTAAACGGGTCGGCTTGGGGTAGGTGTTGCAATCAGAAGCCCCACATTTCTCACTCAAGAAACACTTATTCTCCTTGTTTCTCTCCCTCCCTTCCCTAGGGAAACTTGCTTCCAGGAAAGCTGCTCATTAATGTAGCATCAAACTCCTTCAGTGAGTTTGTTCACCCCAAAATAAAACTGGGCAGTACTAGTGGACATACGTCTTGAACTATGTTCTCTCTCACGCATCACTGTGGCACTGGGACGGAGCAACGTTAACACAGCTTGCCAAGAACTTCCTCGTTTCCCTGTGGTGCTCCTAACTTTTCTGATCTTTCCTTCCTACACCAGGAGATTGGCAGAGCAGGCATTTCCAGCAAGAGCTAGTAAGAGTTACCAGCACGGGATTCAAATCGCATCTCTGACATCACCTAGCTGTGTGAGCTCAGACAAGTTACTTACCTTTCTGATCCTTAATTTTCCCATCTACAAAATGGAAACTGCCATAATATCTAACTACTTTAAAGAATGGTTCAGCGGATTAAGTGATGTACTGCAGATAAAGCATTTTGCTCAGTGACTGGCCTGTAGTAAGTACTCAGAAACTATGATCAGGACTATTGTTAAAACTTTGACAGGTTAAGAAGTTGAAACACTGACATTCATGAGGTCACTGAGGCAGAGAAGTAAACCCTGGGAGTCAGCAGACCTGGGTTCTGATTCACTATTTGACTTTGGGCAGGTAAGTACCTTTTCCTCTCTGAGCCTTTCTTTCTCTACCTGTATAATAGGGAATGGAACCCATGAGCTTGGAGATTTAGGGGTATAATCGCAGCGCCTTTTCGCCCGCCCCCCCCCCACCAAACTGATTCTCTTTTGAACATGAACCTTAATGTCCAAGGGCAATCACTCCTAATAGGTAAAACCAGGAATCAGCAATTATTCAAGTTAGAGACTTCTGTCACCCTGATACAGATGAGGCTCAGGGTAGCAAAGTGACTGGCTCAAAATCACACAGCTAATAGATGGTGGGATAGGATTCAAACCCAAGCTTATCAACCACAGAGCCAGAACTCATCCAACTATGCAACCCCTTTCCCTTGGCATGTGTCATAACCGCGTTTGCTTGGTGAATGGGAGGTGATGCCTTCCTGAGGGCTGGATGGGCAGGGTGGATGGAGGAGTATGCTGAGCACCCAGAATTTCCACGGAGAGGGAAGGCAACGGGGTCTTTTGGACCAGAGTGGGGACAGCAAACATCAGCTGGCTGTGATGGCACCTAGCCCAAGCGACAAGATGGAAAACATCAAGAACATCTAGGAGCACTTAGACCAGTCCCCAGTTCCTGCATTCAAACTATCACTGGGGATAGATTGAGAGTTGACTTGCTAAAGGGCCATAAATGCTATAGGTCCAGGGTGGAAGAGCCAGTGTTTTGGGGCGCGGTTGAGTACAGGCAGTGGATGGCAATCATATTAACAGCCAGTGTTTTGGGGCGCGGATGAGTACAGGCAGTGGATGGCAATCATATTAACAGCCAGTGTTTGGGGGCGCGGATGAGTACAGGCAGTGGATGGCAATCATATTAACAGCCAGTGTTTGGGGGCGCGGATGAGTACAGGCAGTGGATGGCAATCATATTAACAGCCAGTGTTTGGGGGCGCGGATGAGTACAGGCAGTGGATGGCAATCATATTAACAGCCAGTGTTTGGGGGCGCGGATGAGTACAGGCAGTGGATGGCAATCATATTAACAGCCAGTGTTTGGGGGCGCGGATGAGTGCCCCCCCCCCACCAAACTGATTCTCTTTTGAACATGAACCTTAATGTCCAAGGGCAATCACTCCTAATAGGTAAAACCAGGAATCAGCAATTATTCAAGTTAGAGACTTCTGTCACCCTGATACAGATGAGGCTCAGGGTAGCAAAGTGACTGGCTCAAAATCACACAGCTAATAGATGGTGGGATAGGATTCAAACCCAAGCTTATCAACCACAGAGCCAGAACTCATCCAACTATGCAACCCCTTTCCCTTGGCATGTGTCATAACCGCGTTTGCTTGGTGAATGGGAGGTGATGCCTTCCTGAGGGCTGGATGGGCAGGGTGGATGGAGGAGTATGCTGAGCACCCAGAATTTCCACGGAGAGGGAAGGCAACGGGGTCTTTTGGACCAGAGTGGGGACAGCAAACATCAGCTGGCTGTGATGGCACCTAGCCCAAGCGACAAGATGGAAAACATCAAGAACATCTAGGAGCACTTAGACCAGTCCCCAGTTCCTGCATTCAAACTATCACTGGGGATAGATTGAGAGTTGACTTGCTAAAGGGCCATAAATGCTATAGGTCCAGGGTGGAAGAGCCAGTGTTTTGGGGCGCGGTTGAGTACAGGCAGTGGATGGCAATCATATTAACAGCCAGTGTTTTGGGGCGCGGATGAGTACAGGCAGTGGATGGCAATCATATTAACAGCCAGTGTTTGGGGGCGCGGATGAGTACAGGCAGTGGATGGCAATCATATTAACAGCCAGTGTTTGGGGGCGCGGATGAGTACAGGCAGTGGATGGCAATCCTATTAGCTCTTTTCCTCTCCCCTGGAACCCACTGATGCACTATAAGGAACCCACTGTCTCTAGCATTAATTGCTCGTGAGGCCTTAGGCAAGTTACTTAACTACTCTGGGCTGGATTCCTCCCATAAAAGGAAGTTAGGGAGGGTGGGATGAAGAGACTCTTAAGGCCACCCCTAACTCTCTTAGTGGCACGACGTCCTTTCTTGGGGGAGCGGGGTGGTCACACATAACCTCCCCCATGGAAGGAAGGTTTCCAGACGCCTGCTCCTCCCACTGTAGTTTGGGGCCTGTTTCCCCTCAATCAGGCCCCTGCAATGATGGGGTAAATTTCTTCCTAAGGCTCCTGAGCTCTGAGCCCCCCAGCTGTTTTGGGGTCCTACTCCAATGTCTCCCTCCTCCCTTGGCCATTAAAAGGGATGTCACTCTAAGGGATGTCTCCACTTAGGAAAAGGAGCATACACAGGGGGCAGCTGTATGAGGCATGAGGCTGGTACACTTAGTGTAGAGAAAGAAGGGGGCTTTAATGGGGGTAACACTGGCAATGCAGGCTGGTCAATGACCAGAGGTGGTCACACCTTTCCTCCCCTTGCCTGGTGGATCCATGCTCAGTGCACAGGCTCCTGGGGGTCACACATTTTGTCTGCAGTGGGATGGGGACACTGAACTTGGAGTCAAGAGACCCGGGGGTTATTCTGGGTCTTTATAAGACCTTGAGCCTCAGTTTCTTCTTCTGAAAAATGGACATAAGACTGGCACTTAACTGTTGTGAGAATCAAATGAGGTCAACAGTAATAGTTAAACCACCACCACCACCACCACCACCATAATGTATCACGATTTCATGGTGTGACTTTTGGCAAGTCATTTCATATCTCCGAGCCTCATTTGTCCTATTTGTAAAATGGGAATACATTAATTTTTATGCCCTCTTCTCCAAGGAACTCTGAGCAGTGTGGTGTCTTAGAACTGGGTGTCAGGTGGCCCGTATGTCAGCTATACCTCGGGCGTTAACATTCTGATGCTCCACAAAGTGCCCTGTGTACGCTCTGTGCCCCTGTCTCCCCATCTATAAGATAAAGAGGCTGTATTCGAGTCCCTCCAATGTCCCCTCTGGCCCTCCCGTTCTGACTGCCGACTAAATGCCCCCGTGAGCTGACACTGGCTAATAAGGAGCTGATCACTGGGATGTGCTATTGTGGTGATGGTTTCCTGCTAGAAAAAACCGTCCACACGGTAAAGAGTTGCCCCGAGCCTACCTACCCGCTATGGGAGTGGGCTGGGCCCCAGAATCACCTGCCACTTGGCCTTGGAAGGGAGGCTGAACAGGGCAGCTGGCCAAAGAAAAGCCTCCTTAGTGGCTGAAAGCTCTGAAATATGATCCCAGGAACAGCCAGGCTGAGTACAGATGGACATCTCATCAGGATCCCCAGACCAGGCTTTGGGCAGCATATGCCACAAGAGGTCTTCATGGGGCAGGAAGCCATATCTCACAGCGAGGGGTTGGGGGCAAGAGAGAGCAGTGTCTGATCTCCTGATCACAGCAGGGAAGCTCACACACAAACCCTGATGTTGGGCAAACACCACTTCACCGAACCCAGAGCTCACCCAGGCTGACTCAGGCTACGTAAGGGCCTTGGACAAGTCCTTCCCCTTTTGTGGGTCTCAGTCTCCCTATCTGCAAAATGAGGAGCCGAACTCCACAAGCAGGTCCTAGAGACCTTCTGACCTCTTAACTCTCTCAGTAAGAAGTTTTGAGAATGAAACCCTCAGATAAGTGTATTTATAAATTATATCTGTACAGTTGTTCCAATACATTCTAAATATTACAAAACATATCTTTCCGTCCTCCACGTGTAAAATGAGGAGATCGGATAATCTCCTAAAGGTCCCTTTAGCTCTAAAATTCTGACGATGTATGTCTGTAGGTCTCTGAGTTTCCTCATCTTTACCATGCACTTCTATCTGCATACCCTCAATCAATTCATTCAACAAACATCCAAAGAAAATGGGCCAACCACGGGCCACTGTTCTAGGTGCTGAGATACAGCAAGGAATGAGACAGACATGGTCTCCACCCTCAGCAGTTCAAAGAGTTCTCCTGTGAATCAAAGGAAACACTGCTGTTTTTGAATATTGGAAATTCCATGTGGTTCAGACTACTAGGTATAAGGATGATTTGACGAGGTGAAATTGCTACAATTCATGCATTCAGCCAACATTTGTCTGGCCCCCTGCTATGTATCAAGTGAAAGAGGTAAACCAACGAGCAGATTGACACAGTCCGCATCCTCATGATGCTTTTGGTCTATCAGAAGAGGTACACTTTAACCAATTATCCCGTAAGTCAGTGTAAAATTACAAATGTGTTGAGAACCAAGAGAGGTGCTACAGTGATGAGAAAGTCTGTAATGCCAGGTGTGACCTAGTCTAGAGCATTGTGGGAGGATTCCCTAAGGAGATGACATTTGAGTTGAGACCTGAAAGCGGAGTAGGTATAAATTAGGCACCAAGGGAGAGGAACAGCTTTCTTGGCATCATGTGCAAAGGCCCGGCGGCAGGAAGGGCATGGAAAATTTGAGTGACTAAAAGGAGGAATGGGATGCAGCTGGAGCAGACGGAGTGAGAAGCAGCATTTTAGAAATGATCTTGGGGGAGGTAGCCAGGGGCTGTACCATGGTAGGGAGTCACCAAGGCCTAAAGTTCTGCAGACCAAAGGACAGTGATGCAGGGCTTTAGACGAGGGTAAGGAGGGTGTATATGGTCTGAATTACTTTTCAAAGAGGTTCTTCTAGCTCGACATGGAGATGGGTAAGAAGGGTAAGGACAGAGGAAGACAGTGTTACTGACAGTGGTGTGAGATGGGATTATAACAATGGCAATTGCCTAAGCTGACTGGACGTAAAATAAGTTGATTAAAACAACACAAAAACACCCATGACCTTAAAATCCAAACCACAGTGACAGGATGTATAGCAGGTAGAGAAGAACGTACTTGCCATTGAGCAGACCTGATTTCAGATCCTGGTTTCGTACTTACGTACTATGTGACCTTGGACAAGCCACACTTCACCTCTCTGGTCTCAGCTTTTCCTTTTCTGCAGAGTGTACTAGACTATAAACTTCTCAGTTAAGAGCTCTGGGTTTTTGTTCCAATTATGACTCACCAGCCATGTTCCCATGAGCAGGTCACTTCTACTCTCTGAGCCTCAGTTTCCTCATCTGTAAAACTGGGTCTTCAAAATACCTCTCTCCTAAAGTTACCGTGAGGATGGAATCAGACAACAGATGAAACGTGTTTGGCACAGGGCTAGGCACATAATAACGTAAGGAGCTCGGCACACACATTCCCACCGTGAGCAAGTGCGCGCACACACACTATGAATGCACACGCATCAGGCCCAGATGGCACCTCTCTTCCCGTAGGAGTGGTAACTGCCTTGTAAAATCCCAGCTCACTTGCCTAAGCTTCACTTTCAATGAAGCCAGAGAACAGTGATCCGCTGGTGTTTCTGCTCAGCGAACCTGTCAGCGGGATGTAAGCCCAGGGAATTCGGCAACGAAGGGATTCTCCTGATGAGAAACATTTGCGTCCAGAGGATCTTAATATTTGTTTGCAACAGACACATGCAGACGTGAATTACTTAATGACTGTTTTAGGGTTCGGCATTGTTCCTGGATTTGGTTTGGCTTTGTCTCTATGACATCTTAATTCTGTGTTTTATTTCTCGGAGCTCTACATACAGGCTGTGGCATATGGGAGCTCCCTCAGCAAAATCTCCAATGGAGATGGGGGAGGGAAGGAGAGAGAGAGAGGGAGAGAGGGAGGGAGGGAGGGAGGGAGGGAGGGAGGGGGAGAGGGAGAGAGAGAAAGAAAGAAAAAGAAAGAGAGAGAGAAAGAAAAAGAAAGAAAGAAAAAGAAAGGTGGAGTCAGAGGTGTGGTGAGGGGCTCTGGAGAAACAGGACAGGGGGAGACAGAGACAGAGACGTGCACACAGGAGACGGGCAGACAGACACACAGACAGAAAGATACAGAACGGGTCAGAGGCAGAGAAAAGATAGAACAAAAGAGAAAACACAAAGAGGCCGAGGAAAGACGAAAGTGAGAGAACAAGAGAGGGAGAGAGGGCAGAAACTCATTGAGAGCAGTAGGATGAAGACAAAATATCCAGAGAGAGTCAGAGAGAGACAGAGAGGCCACCGGGTGACCTGGAGAGAGAGGCACACAGAGCAAAGTGCCGGGGGGGGAGGCAGAGACAGTCACAGCTCTCAGTCCATCTGCCATCCAGTAGGCGGCACCTGGCACAGAACCTGCACATAGTAAGGCATTCAGCCAACCCACACACGACCTGGCACCTGGTTCCTCCCCCAGCACAGATCCTGGCATAAGCTCCCCAGTACAGGACCTGGCACCTACTAGAGATGCCCCTCCCCCAGCACAGATCTGGCCTATGGTAGGTGGCCCCAACTAGGGGTGGGTGGGACATGATGTTTCCCTGGTGGGCTGGTGGTTAAGACTCAGGGCTTCCACTGCAGGGGGTGTGGGTTCAATCCCTGGTTAGGGAACTGAGATCCTGCATGCTGCGTGGCAAAGGAAAGAAAGAGAGGGAGGGAGGGAGGGAGGGGGAGAGAGAGGGAGAGAAAGAGCGCGCGAGCGCAGACTGTAGCTTCAAGGGTGTGTGGCAAAGGGGGCTGTGAGGTGAGAGGGATAGTATAGATTTGCACCCATGGGTATGAGAGATACACCAAACCCTCACCGTCATGGGAATAAGATTTGCCACTTCTATTTGGAAGTCTAAACAGTGTCTTTTTCAATTGCAATTTCCTAATCTGATTGATCACAATCAGAGCGATGTGTAAATTTCATGTTTGTCCATAACTCATGGAGGGGCCCAGCTAAGCTTCTGACTCTGCCGTTCAAAGTCATCCCTGGTTGCACTAGAGTCGGGAGAGAGGAGCCAAGAGAAGCAGATCAGACCAGGGACCCTGAGTGAGAGGGTAGGAGCGCCCCTGCGACCCCCTCCATCCCCCCAGCCTAGGAGCTGAGGACCTGGGAAGTCCTTAGATGTCTTACAAGGCCCTGCTTGATCTGTTTCCTGCCTATGTCTAGGGAGTCAGCTCCTGTCAGTCTCCCCCTCACCCATTCTGCTCCAGCCACGCTGACTTCCTTGCTATTTCTCAAATACATCAAGCATGCTTCCACCTCAGGGCCTTTGCACCTGCTGTTCCCTCAAACACTTTCCCCCCAGTAATCCTCATGGCTGGCTCCCTCCCTTCTCCAGGTCCCTGGCCACTCCATCCAATAAAGCCATCCCCGCCCTCACCCTCTAGCCTTTTGCTCGGCTTCATTCTTTTTTAAAGCGCTTACTACCACCTGACCTTATATTATTTGTTTGTTTCTTCATTTACTATTTTTCTGCCCCATGAGAGCGGGGGCTCCATGCTGTTCACTGCTACACCAAGCGGGAGCTCAAGAAAATTGTGGAATGAACGAAGTACAGCTTTGGTTTTTAGCCACAGGCAGCTTCTTCTTTGTACATTCATTCCCCGGTGGTTTATTTTCTCTTTGACATGTATGGGCTCACTCTGCTCTCCCCAGCGCCAGTGGCTGCTTGAGGAATGCAGACTGGATTTTGTTTTAGCCAGCACTGGACCATGAAGGACAAGAAACCTAACAGCCCATGCCTGAGTCTGTTATCCTTAAGCCACTGACAGGGGAGTTGGGAGATTTATATTATAAGGGCAGTTCCTTTCCACAGCCTCCCTTCATTAGCACTGACTGGGACTCCCCACAGATAATGCCCCCTCCAGAGTTTAACCTGCTTTTTCTTCTGGGAAAAGGAAAGCTCTTTCTTGAGACTCTATGGGGAATAAAGGCTGTATTCATTCTGATCACTCCTTGCATTTGTAGGTAAAATTGACGAAGAAAAAGAATCATTCCCATTTTACAGATGAGATAACTAGGGATTACTGTATGATAATAAGCAAGGGACTCCAGGTCTCACTGAGGGTCCCTTCTTCCTCTGGTTTTCCACATCCCCCTTTCTTTATTCCTACCTGCATTTATAGTACATCAGATGATCTGCCTCAGTCATACACACTCCTGTCTGCGTCTCCCTTTGCTGCTAAATTCCGAGGCCCTCAAATGGAAAGACTGCATTTCATTCATCTTTTCCTCCCTGATGGGCCTGACACGTAGTAATAATAAAAACGATCATTTATTATCAATAGCAAGAGCTAACACTGATGGAGCCCTCACCGTGTGCCAAACAGTGCTTTCCATATATTAGTTCATTCAGTCCTCCCAACAGCTCTTGGAGGTGGCTGCTATTATTAGTCCCATTTTATGGATGAGGAAACTGATATTGAGAAGGTCAAGTTGCTTGCCAAAAGCGTCGGAGCCAGTGAGCGTCTGTAAACAGTAAAAGGAAACACTTCCTGCGATTAGTTTGCCTTCAGGTCCTGTCGGATTCTTAAAAACAGCTCTGTACAAATCTCCAGTGGCTCTTTTAGGCGACTGTAGCGAGAATAACCTCACTACAACTCCGCGAGATGAATATTTCACCGATGGGGAAAGTGAAGCGTAGAGAGGTGAAGTGACTAACAGATTCCAGAGCTGGGGAGTAGCCCAGCAGAATGTCAGCCTGGGTCCATCTGACTTCAGAGCCCAAGCTCTTCACCGTTCTACCTCTTCCACCCCAGAAATATTCTCTCGCACCTCAGAGAAAGCCTTACTAACAAGCAATTGCAGAACTCCGGTTTTGTTAGGCCCCTGCGAACTCTTCCACCTTGCAGGAAGGTTAAGTCCAGCCACTCTGAAAGAAAGGATATTTTAAAAAATGTACTGTGCCCCTGTGCGATGACTGAGGTGCCACGGAGCAGAAGGCACCTGACCCAGGCTTCCGCCCTTATAGGAGGTAGGCCTTTAGGGACGTGGCCCCATTCTGGTGGCCTGGAGTCGGGGTGGAGTTAGCGGAGACTGACACGGGCCTGGAAAGCACTTCCAAGTGACGTTAAGTTCGACCTCCTGCCCCCGGACAAGCCGACATGTTCACTCACCCAGCCACACAGACATCGATATCTAGAGAGCTTCAATCCTGACACTAGTGAGAGTCAAATCTATTTGCAGTGTGTGTGTGTGTCTCCCAGCCGCCCGGGTTGCACTGAACAGCATCCTCAGATTGTCAGGACCGGGGTGGGGCTGGGAGAGGGCTAATCTGATGCTGGATCTGGACCATGTGTACTCATTCAATTAATGCATCCAACTTCCACTGAACATCTACCGCAGCTCGGGTCTCTAAGACAGCACAGTTGCCAGGTGAACGTGGCAGTGTCAGAAACGATCCCCTCATTGACCCTGTACACCATTCAACCAATTTCACCTTTCAGAAGGAGAAAGGTTTGACCCAAACAGTAACACTCCCTTTCCAGAGAAAATGTTCATTCATCGCCAGGGCAAGCACTTTCCCTGACCCTCGTCTCCTGGCTCTTAACCACAGGACATCGCCTCCCAACAGCCCCTCACTCTGCTCCTAGAGGCAGAGTCAGCACAAATGTGCTAACTGATCTCTTGGCACGAAGGGGAGACTTGAATTAAGTGGTTCAAAGGCATTTTCCCTGCCTTACAATTTGGCCGTCTTTCCCTTTATGCAGTAAAATCTCCCATAGTTTGGAATTTATATGATCCTTTGGACAGGGACTGGGCTGAAGTCTGCTTCTGGACTAGTCTACATGGAAAGGATTTTCGAAGAAAATTAATAGCTTGTCCAAAGAATGGTAAAGGGAATGCATAGTCTACTTAAGGGGGCCACCTCTCTAGCCCTTCACAAACACTCCTGTATCTACAAACAACTGATATACTAATTACAAACGATAGTTACGTGCTCATTAAGTCCTCAACTACTCTTTGCTGATCAGAATATTACAGTTTGAGTTGGCCTCCGACACTAGGCTTCCCACTTTGAGCCTAAACTTCTTAGGTGAAAACTTTTCTGGGCTAAGCAATTAAAAAAGAGAATTACTTAATGCCAGGAAAACGACTATACTTCTTTGGCAGGAACAAAAGAGGGGGTCTCGTACACTCCAAGTATCTTACTGATTCATGCTGGATCTCTTCCAGATGGTACAGGGTGAGGTTTGCCTGGGATCGTTCCCATTAGAGCTTCTATCCTGGAATAGCCAACCACCCACAGGCAACCCTTTTCACTCCTGATATGAACTACAAACTTATATAGTCACTCTAGAGTTGATGGGCTAGGGATTAAAACTATGGTTTTCAAGGAATTTGAGCCTTGGCTAGACTGGCAGTGCTTGGTCATCCCTATACAAAACAGAATAATATTCCATAATGGATTGGATGTCGTACCAATCCATTCTGAATCCAGGCAATTCTTCACCAGCCCTCCACCCCCTAACTGAAAGCATCAGATCCCAAAGCAACTAACCTCCCCTCAGGGAAGGAAACATAGGACCTCAGGGAGGAAAATATGGGACTGCTCTCATCCCACCCACCCCACCTCAGTCCTGTGGCCTGTCAGGAGCTGAACTCTCACAATTTTTACGGTCAGCATTATTAGGGCGAGAAATGCGCAGGCAGGAAAAACACAATACTGGAAGGAACTGTAGATTTCCTTTGGCCATTATAGCTCTGAGCTGTTTGTTTTAGAGGCAGTGTGTATTAAACAATCACCCTGTCCCTCGCACTGTGGGAAGTGCTTTACCTGACTCAGTCCTCCTAACTCACTGCCTGAGACAGCTACGATTATTGTTTCTATTTTCAAGCTGACCAAACAGGCTCAGCAAGGTAGAGCCACTTGCCTGAGGCACTCCGCTAAACGGTAGAACCAGGTACTGGGGTTCGGGGGAAGCTCAGCTCTGAGCCCTTAAGCACCGCCTCCCACACTGCTACACCGGTTGGGACATTTGAGTCAGACATCTGCTCGCAACTTGATACATTATAAAGATATTGCCTCATCAAGTATGCCTCACAGAGGCAGAGAGGGAGGGACCAGGGGATGCTTTGCTTGGAGTAAGGTTGTATGATGTATGCATATTGCTATGAAATCAACGAATTGAATGTAAGCTTCTATCCTGGTACTAAATTATCTTCAGAAACAGACTTAAAATATCCTGGGGAAGTTCACTCAGGGGGTAGTAGCCCTCATCCATAAACAAGCATTAAGTGTGCAACCAACAGTACTGGCTGGTTCCTCCTCCCCCTCCCCCATCTCCCTGTAGACAGCTACTTGGGCAGATCCGCTGACTGTGAGCTGGGCCTCATTCACAGAACTAGACAACATTTCTGATGAGACCAAGTCCCCAGACTGCCTGCAGAGGAAGCTGCTGATGCTAAGCTCATGCCTCTGTCCCTTTCCTTCCTAAGAACTCTGCTTTAGAAACATGGTACTTTCACCCTTAAGTAAGCATAGAACCTTAAAAAGGAGGTAGAAATTGACCATCGCTGGATGTGGCTGGCGTGGGTGAAAATGTGGATGTTTCAGGCTTTACAGCCAGTCTGCTAAAAGACAACTCCAACCCAGCCCCACCTGAAGACTTAAACACAAAGTGGAATCTATCCTACAGAGAGGCCACGCCTGTTACAGAAGTATTAAAGAGGGTCCTTTCAGCACAACATCAATTAGGGACTAAATGCTCAGACTTTCACCTCGGGAGTGGTTTTCAGGGGGAAGGAGACTCAGGACGTTAGAAGACACCAGGAGTGAAATGATGCCTGGGTGGGGAGGGTTGGCTATTATAAGGGTCTCATATGGATTAGGTCAGGATTTGCACAAAGCTGCAGAAGCATGCGGGGTGGGAGACCTTGTGAGCAATTCATATGACTGAGAGTATGACCAGGAAGAAAGGCACGACAGTAACAGACTGACAGGCAAAAGGTGAAGTTACCAAGCAAGGTGGCCGTCAGGTGTGCTTATGTGAATTAAAATACCACCAGGAATCTGCTCTCCTCTCCCTGCACCCCTGAAATATATGGAACACTCGGGACCAGCTGCCACACTTCTAGTTTCCAACGAAATTTCCTCTAGTCCCTTCTACAAGGGCATATTCTTTGGCCAACGCAGCACCTGATTTGCCAACAGGAGGTGCACTCCGAAGGTGGAATGGATGGCAGAAACCCAGGAAGATAAAACCACTGATGTCAAAGCTCTCCACAAAGAACCTCCTTCCAAGCAGAGCAACGCCAGCTTCTGTTGGCATTTGGTGTTACTGTTCCCCTTCTCCAGCCTGGGTCAGAGGATGTCCCCTCATCCCAGCCACAAATACTGGCTGCTGCTGCCGCCACTTGCCGCCTGCTACATCCTGCTGGCCCGTCATGTTTCTAGACCACCCATTCCCAACGTGGGGTACCCGTTTTTCTTAAAGACCTGTATGAGCCGGGTCTCTATCAGACTATGAAAAGTTCTCCAGTCTGAGTTTGAGTCTTAAAATATAACTCCCCCATCGGTCCTCCACCCCACACCCACTGGAAACTTCAGATGCAGCTGTGCCACAACAGGCACTCTGTCCGAAGCACTTTCCCAGACATGCTTTCAATCTACTCCCTAATGCAGCCTGCCAGGATTAATAAATCCTCCAAGTGGTCTCCCCTGGTCCACTTCTTTCTTTTTCTCCCACCCAGCCACTCATCCAACACCAGCAAAAGAAGAGTTTTCATTCAGCCTTGGTTTTCGCTGACGGAGGGCACAGGCTTCTTCCTTTCATTCTCGAGCTCCTCTAAATGGAATGACTTATGAAGACACTTGGGTCTCCTCTGTACTGGGAAAGCTTCTGTTCCCCACAACCTCCTCAGCTTCACCCCACATCTTCTTCGCCCTCTTTCTGCCTTTCTTTCATCTCTTCCCTCGTCCCCCCTCCATCACACCATTCCTATACCACCGCCCAAGGATCGGTTCTTATGCCTGAGTTCAAAGCAATCAGATTCTTTTTGAAAAACCAAGTAAAACTCTCCTGAGACCATCTGCACGATCTTGGAAGGCTCCTCCCTGACTCTTGAGCTCAGACTCCTGGTTCTGCGTGCTGGAGACCAGATAATTCAGCAGCAGCCGCCGCCAGGAAGGTGTGGAGGAGGGTGCTGTTTAGGGTGTATTTGAGGGAACAGCATATGGGCTTTTGTCAAAACAGTCAGAGCTCACTAGTTTCTGAGCTGAGCATGGAAATGTGCCGCTGTCTCTGAACAAGGCTTGAGCTAGTTCAGTCCTCCTCTCTTCTTGTACAACACCGCTAACTGCCTCAAATCCACCATTCCTTCACCCCCTGTCCTCGGAGCCCTGGGATACCAAGAAAAGTTTCTCAGTCATCTCCCACCTCCACCGCCCACCCAAAGACAGCAAAACCTTTCAAACAGCAGCTGCCAGGTCAGCCGGTTGAGCGTTGCTCCCCTTAAAGACTCTCCATCTCTTCCCACCAGCTGCCACCTCACACAAGCAATTTGTTCTCCCATGTTCCAGTGGGAGACACAGAGTAGTGACGGGAAAAGACAGGCGCTCTGGCCCAGCTGCCTGCCTCCACCCCGCAGGGCTCTGGGGCACAGGCCAGAAAGGGGGACCATCAGGGTCTCCCCTCTCAAGCAGGAGGTCATTACCTTGGCAGCGGCTTGCGGGCCGTGATACTGGCGACAATGATGCTCTCGGGACGCGGGGTGGCCACGGCTTTAAAGGTTCCTCGCCAGAACTTCTCAAAAAGCTGTTTCTCTCCTTGTTGAACGCTCGCCATGGCCAACCAAAAGGGCCCGGGGCTCCCGGGCGCTGTCCGAAGTGCTGAAACGAGGCTTCCGAACGGGGGCACACCCGGCCCCGCTCTCTGTCCGTGTGAGACCGAGAAGGGTGGGGTGGGAGAGACAGGGGCTCAGGGCGGGGGATGGGCGCCTCAGCCCGGGCCGGCAGGGGAGGAAGAAGGCTTGTGCGCCGGTTCTCTCCGCCTTCTGGGTCGGCTCTGGGCTGCGCTCTGAGCTTGCAGAGCCTCGGCGCCCCAGGACGGGAACGTTGGGCTGGCTTTCTCGGCAGCGCCGGAGAGAAGAGGCGACGGGGTCGTCCGTGTGTGCGTGCGCGTGTGAGCCCCGGAGCGCCCGGGTTTTGTCTCTCTCACAATGTGACGTTGGAAAAGGAGGCTGGTCGCGCGAGCCGCACTTTGCTCCCCCCTCTCCGCCTCTCCGCCGCCCCACCAACTCCCTCCGCCTCCTCAGCCTCCAGCCTCCATCTGCATAACAAAAGCCCGCAGGTCGAGGGAGGAGAAAGGGCGGGGCGCGCCTGTCACCGGGGCCCCGCGGCTACGGAGTTGCCGCGCTGACCCCTGAGGAAAGCACTCGCCGCACCCCGAACTGAACCGGGCGTGAGATCCTGCTTCCCAGCCCCCTCGCCTCCCCCGCCGCCGCGGGCCTTCCCCCTACCCTCTGCGGCGTGCTCTCTGGGCCCGCCGCCTCCCTCCCCAGCCCCTTCGCGAGTCTTGAAGAAGATCCTCTCTCAAGGGAGAAAAAAAACTTAATCTATCCG
>NW_006791849.1:133696-136908 GCF_000442215.2 Lipotes vexillifer | reverse complement strand
GGTGGGGGGGCGTCTTCGGAATTCCTCTTTGCGCCTGGGTGCTGCGAGATCCCCACCACCCGGAAAGTGCCGTTTGATGGACCATCCGTCAACAATTCGGCCTCTCGCCATCTGCCGAGCCGGCCCCGCCCGCAGAGGGGTGCAGCGTTGCATCTGTGCACGCGGCTCTAAGGGCTATCTCTTTTGTGCCTCACTGCCAGCCAGCCCAACGTCCTGCTGCCAAACCCACCCAAAGGAAAGAGTGCCCACACTCCACCCCACCCCATCCACTCCTGCGGAACTCTGCTGCAGCCGCTTTTCCTTAAGACAGCTTGTCTCGGGAGAGGAGTCCGTTTTGGAAAGGAAAGCTTTGGAGGGTGGGTTTTGACGGGGACATCGGAAGATTATAGGGGGATACTCTTCTGTCTGTCTCCCCATCTGCTACCCCTTCCCAGTCCAGCCCTAATCCCAGAAAGTGGAAGTTCCGAATCACAATAAAACCTAGACGCAGAGGGTCTGGGCAGAATTTCTCTCCTTCACGCCCAGGGTTTTCATTAAGGAAAAGAGACACGGGACCCCTCAGCCCATCTCTCCCTTGGAGTCCTTTAATCTCAGCAGAGTTGCTACTTCCACTCCCCAGACTTCGCATTCCTGGAAGGAGGCTTCGCCAAGTCTTAAAGGCCTCCCAGCACCTGGCACTGGGTCTTGGCCACAGTGGGAATAAACTTCTTGCTGATGGTGATAGCGATGGGGACCAAAGGGACCAGGGCACCAATGTGAACTTCCGAAATTCGCTGAAAGGCAACAGGAGGGGAAGAGGAGAGAAGGGGGAGGAGGAAGGCAGAGAGAACTCTGGGGTAACCGAGCATCCTTCCAGAAGTGTATCTACATTTGGATTTTTGGGTATTTGGATATTTGCGTGCCTGCTTGTGTGAGCGCCTGAGAGCACTGCTTGCTCTGCAGTGACCCCTTCTGGTCAACAACTAGAGATGCATTTGCTGGCTTCTTGATGTGGGTTGCCCCGCCAGCAGGTGGAGGTAAGGGCTGGGGAGCTTGGAGGTGAAGGAAAGTGGAGGCTAGGCCCAGATGTGTTCCCTTCTCTCCCTCCTGCCCCAAATTCCCCACTCTCCCATCACTCTCAGGCACTATTTCCCACTTCCCTGAAGTTGCTGTCATTTGAAATGCCATTGAGAACTGGCTCTTTAAGTAGCCCGGGACATTTGACACCATCCTTAGTCATGACACCGTGGTCTGAATTGAGTCACATGCAGGGGAGAGGTAGAAGGGATCCTACCCCCACCAGATCAATCAACATTTCCCAGCATGTTCCTGTTCTAAGTTCTTAGAATGTTGATAAAGTTTCCATTTGCACAATATTGTCTCTTTTGAACATGAAAAGCAGCCAGGTAAGGTGGGAGGGGAAGCTGTTGTTATTGCATTTTAAAGGTGAGGAAGTTGAGGTGTAGGATGGTCAAGTGACTTGCCCAAGGTGATTCTATGAGAGCAAAGGAAGTCTGTACAAAATACAGTTTCTGGTTTTTCGTGGTGGATAGGGGATCTTGGGATACCAGGCACCCCAGGGTGGCACACTGTGAAAACTGTCAGATACCAAAGGAGCCACATACTGAGAAGCACACAGTGTTTAGACTTCTAAGCTGGGAGTCTTGGGTGATAAATTCAGGGCCTTGAAGCCAGACTGCCTGCCTGTGTTCAAATCTCAGCTCGGCTATTTCCTAATTGTGTGATCTTGGAAGAGTGACTTCACTTGTCCGTGCCTCAGTCTCCTCATCAGTCACATGAAATTCTACAAAAATCAAATACCATGTGTGTAAAAGGACTTTAGGTCTGGCTTCTCCAATGCGACTCAAACTCCAGTTCCTCCGTCACTTCATCAATGCATAACCACCTTGTTCTCATTCCCATAGGATATTGCTCTCTGTTTTACCAGGTGCAATCAGTCACCATGCTGAGACCTTTCAGTATGCTGGTTAATGAATACAAGCATGTGGCACAATCACTGCCTATCCTCTGTGCTACGCCGGTGTCAGCACTCTTTCTGAGACAAGACCTCAGGATCCTTTTCAACACATTCTTTAGATAGCCACCACTAAGTGGTTGGAGTTGGCATTCCAATTAAAATCAATTTGCTGGCCAAGTCTAGAGAGTACTTCTTTACCTGAATGGCACTGTTCTTTCATTAGAAAAAGGGAGACCGGGGAGAAGGGATTCCAGGATTTGCAAACCCAGGTACTCTAGAGCAGGAGCTAAAGGGATTCTTAAACGTCCTTCTCTCTGATGATGCAAAAAGGCAGCACCACCAGCTCAGAGAAATAGCTGCCCCTCCTCCTGAGGCAGTTCAAATCCCACCTCACTAACATGACTGTGTTGAGGTAAACCCCTTACTCTCTCTGTCCATAAATTCTCTGAGTATAATATGGCTAATCATTATCCACCATCATCAAGGGACACCAGGGTACTTGACAGTCTGTATCCATTTCCAAAAGTCCAGTGAACAGTGAATGATTCAAACAATTACCGAGATAATGGGAAATATGATAATGAGACCAATTCATCTATCTTTGTGCCCTTAAACAGGATCATGCTAAACTAGTCAAATTACAAGATTCTGTATTTTTTCGTACAGACTTTTAAGGAGAAAAAATGATTCTATTACTCAGGGCTTACTAATCCTTACTTCTTGAAAGTTCTACTTTATGTTTAATCTGAATCCCACCTTCTCTGTTTAATATCCATTTCTCTTCTAGAATATTGATATAAACTGCTCCAAATGCTCCCGGACCAACATGGATAAACCAGGAGTCCTGCTTCCCTGGTTGCGTAGTTCCCAAGAGTCTATAAGACAAATACATTCATTGCTGTCTCAGATAATAATAACTGCACTTATCGAGTAAGTGTTACTATGTTCTATGTTCTAGTCACCATTTGTGCTAAACCTTTGATAAACGTTATCTCATTTAGGGCAGAGACCTAAATAGACATTTCTCCAAAGAAGACATCCAGATGGCCAACAGGCGCATGAAAAGATGCTCAACGCCGCTAATTATTAGAGAAATGCACATCAGAGCTACAATGAGGTGTCACCTCACACCAATCAGAATGGCCATCATTAAAAAGTCTACAAATAATAAATTCTGGAAAGGGTGTGGTGAAAAGGGCACACTCCTGCACTGTTGGTGGGAATATAAATTGATACAACCACTATGGAAAACAGT
>NW_006791849.1:121161-133686 GCF_000442215.2 Lipotes vexillifer | reverse complement strand
CTTGCACTGTTGGTGGGAACGTAAACTGGGCCAGCCACTATGGAAAACATCACGGAGGTTCCTCAAAAAATTAAAAACGGAGTTGCCATATGATCCAGCAATCCCACTCCTGGGCACATATACAGAGAAAACTCTACTTTGAAAAGACACATGCACCCCAATGTTCACAGCAGCACTATTTACAACAGCCAAGACATGGAAACAACCTCAATGTCCATCAACAGATAAATGGATAAAGAAGATGTGGTATATATATAAAATGGAATACTACTCAGCCATAAAAAAACAATGAAATCATGCCATTTGCAGCTACATGGATGGACCTAGAGATTATCACACTAAGTGAAGCAAGTCAGAAAGAGAAAGACAAATATCATATATCATCACTCATATGTGGAATCTAAAATATGATACAAATGAACTTATTTACAAAACAGAAACAGACTCACAGACATAGAGAACAAACTTATGGTGACCAAAGGGGAAAGGGGGAGAGGGATAAATTAGGAGTTTGAGATCAGCAGATACAAACTACTATAAATAAAATAGATAAACAACAAGGTCCTACTGTACAGCACAGGGAACCATATTCAATATCCTGTAATAAACCATAATGGAAGAGAATGAAAAAGACTATATATATATATAATATTGGGTTGGCCACAAAAGTTCATTTGGCGTTTTCCATAACATCTTAATTACATCATAAATATAATTTATATATATATTATACGTAATCTAGTGTATATATATATATATATATATATATAACTGAATTATTGTATATATATATATATATATAATTGAATCACTTTTCTGTACACCAGAAACTAACACAATATTGTAAATCAACTATATACTTCAATTAAAAAAAGCATTATCTCATTTAATCCTTCTCAACAACTCTATGGGAAAGGAACTATCATTGTCTGAATTTTGCAGATTTGGAAGCTGAGTTTCAGAGTGGGAAGAGGATTCAGTGTGTGCAAAGACCACATATTGAAAGAGTTGGGTACACACAAAAAAGAGGCTGAAGACCAGAGAACATAGTTCGTGATGGAAGAATGGAGGAGAAATGGAACAGTTAGTGATGGAGGAATATGCTCCATGCAATGAAATGAGAGCACTGCCATTATCCTGCCCAATTTTAAAAGCCAATGACACTATATCATTATTTATCAAAGTAAGGTTCCTTGGAACCCTGGTGGCACACCCCCCCCTCCCCCGCCGCAGAAGGTTTTAGGTGGTACCCAGGCAGATGGAGTATTAAAATAACCTCAGAGTACATGGTCAAGTATGATGAGAAAGTATTCCTTTTATGACTTGCCTTCCTAGCTATTAGGTTACCTCCAGAAGTAAATCTCCATATTTTGATTTTCTGAAAATGTCTTGAACACATCTCTTAGGACTTACTTTTCAACAATGAGAAAGTGACTTCAGATTCAGAGGCATGGACAACTAGTATTTAGTAATGCTGCTTTGCCTTCATTGTATTTATTTTTATAGTTTTCTTCCATTATTGGCATGTGACACTAATTTTTCCTTTCTAAAATGTCCTCTTTAAGGAAATTTGTTAGGTAAAGAGGTGACTCACGTTTGAACAACTTTTTACTATAGAAAATTTCAAACATATTCAAAAGCAAAGATTAGCATAAAGTATCCATTTCTCCTGTGTACCCATTTCTAAGTTCAACAATTATCAACACATAGTTTGATGCTTTTGGTCTTACTCTGACCCACCTGCCACACTCCTAAATGATTCTGAAGCAAATCCAAGACACTGTATTATTCCAGTTGTAAATACCGCAGGATGTATCTCTAAATTGCTTTGTTTTTTTTTTAGTATAATGGTGATATCGTTATCACACTAGACAAAATTAACAATAATTCCTTAGTATCATCAAATATCCGGTCAATGTCCACTTTTCCCCAACTGTCTTAAGTGTTTGTTTTTTGTTTATTTATTTGTTTGAATTGAGATACAAATAAGGCTCATTCATCGTGGCTGACTGATGCTTCTCCTTCAGTATCCTCTTCTCTATAAGTTCCCCCCACCACGCACACACATATACATACATGCATTCCATTTCTCTTTCTTCTCTATTTTTGGTAAGAAACTTGTTTGTCTAGTGGAATTTCCCATAATCTGTATTTTCCTGATTACATTGATAGCATTTCTCTGTGCCCTCTATTTCCTGTTAAGTGATGGCTAGATCTAGAAGTTTAATCAGATTTAAGTTCAAAAGAAATTCCACCAGAAGGTTAATAATGTATGATTTTTTTCTTTTCTTGTAACGCTAGCTGAGACTGAAGATCTTTGCCTAATTTATTAGGGGTTGCAAAAACTGTGCTGTTCTAATCCATCATTTATTTTTATGTATTAGCTGGAATACTCCTATAGAGAAAGATCCCCTCATCAACTATTTGGGAAACTCGGGGCACCATTAGTATAGAAAAGGCAGAATAAATACTTGATCCTTTCCCTTTATTTACTAGTTTAACAATGAGTTGGTGTACTAATATTCTTTGAAAGTACTACTGAATTTTTTTATACTTACGATGAATTCATAGATTTAAATATATTTGATGTGCTTTGTTATTTTTTAAATAAAATTTATTTATTATTATTTTTTATTTTTATTATTTTTTTGGCTGAGTTGGATCTTTGTTGTGGTGCACGGGCTTCTCATTGTGGTGCTTCTCTTGTTGCGGAGCTCGGGCTCTAAGAGCAAGGGCTTCAGTAGTTGTGGCTCGTGGGCTCAGTAGTTGTGGCACCCGGGGCTTAGTTGCTCCACGGCATGTGGGATCTTCTAGGACCAAGGCTCGAACCCGTGTTCCCTGCATTGGCAGGCAGATTCTTAACCACTGCGCCACCAGGGAAGCCCTTAAGTGCTACTATTATCCTTACTAATGCTAAAATTGTTTCACCTCTAGCCAGGAGAGTCTATTCAATTGGTTCCTGAGTCCTGTGAAATGACCCTAGAAGCCTCTGATTACTTTCTCGCCTTCTGCTATGTCCAGATGTTCCAAGCTCAACTTACAAATTTCCTGACTGACCCAGACCTGGAATCAGCCATTTCTCCAAACAGCACTGGTTCCTTTTAATGAGTGCCAAGGTTGCTCATCCCTACTAGATTAGTCAGTCACTGTTTCTAGGACTTTTTAATATACAGACCTAGGAAATTTTATTTTAAGAGAAAAAAGTATATCATAATTTTCTACTGGTATCTCTGGCTCAAATAAGCGCTGCAGATTTTTCTCATAAACCATAAATCTCACATTTGTATTTCCTTTCTGACATGCCAAAAATCCAAGTTTAGTGACACCAACATAATTACTCATTTTCTCTGTCCCACAATACACACGCTTTAGAACAAGCATACTTATACGACCACCTATAATATGATTACTGAAATCAGTTTCAGGTTTTTTTTTTTTTTTTTTTTTTCTTTTGCGGTACGCGGCCCTCTCGCTGTTGCGGCCTCTCCCGTTGCGGAGCACAGGCTCCGGACGCACAGGCTCAGCGGCCATGGCTCACGGGCCCAGCCGCTCCGCGGCATGTGGGATCCTCCCGGACCGGGGCACGAACCCGCGTCTCCTGCATCGGCAGGCGGACTCTCAACCACTGCGCCACCAGGGAAGCCCCAGTTTCGGATTTTGTTTGAACCTCTCACTTGGGTGTATATTCAGGTTACTGTTTTATTTTGTTTTGTTTTGTTTTTTTGCGGTACGCGGGCCTCTCACTGTTGTGGCCTCTCCCGATGCGGAGCACAGGCTCCGGACGCGCAGGCTCAGCGGCCATGGCTCACGGGCCCAGCCGCTCCGCGGCATGTGGGATCTTCCCGGACCGGGGCACGAACCCACGTCCCCTGCATCGGCAGGCAGACTCTCAACCACTGCGCCACCAGGGAAGCCCCAAATTACTGTTTTAAAGTCAAGCGGAATAAAATCACATTCAGGTTTATCTATTTATATTTAAGCTTGATTTTTAGGGATTGTTTTTAATATAACTTTATTTTTTAATTATGTAAAATATTTACAGTGTTCTAAAGTCAAAACTTCCACAAAGTATATTCGGAGAAGTCTAGACACCCTGTCCTGTCCACCCTCTTTACGCTATCTCCATAGATAATTTAACTTTTTTTATGGTTTATCTTTCCATTTAAAAACTATTCCTCATCCAAAATTATTCCATTTTTCTTAAAGTGTCAAGACTAAGTAAGAGCACAGGTGAGACACAGATGCTACAGAAATCCTAAAGTAGTATTCAAACTACTAATGTTCAGGACATATTGTATCATCTATTTGTGTGCAATAGCCTGACCTGCCTTTTCCAAGGGGCATTGCCAGCATTTGACTCAAAGGCCTTTTTGCCCGGAGGTGTGTAGCAGAGCTCCTTTACTTATAAGCAGAAAGTATCTGGCATATGCACATGTGGGCATCTCATCAACTGCACTATGCTGGTGTAATATTTAAATGTGGACACACAAATCTGTGTTCTTCTCAACAGCAAGGTGGGAAAAGAACTTGCCTAAGAGAATCCAACTTTGCATCTAAAAGCATCCCTCCACCTGTCATGATGGCTCACCTTATTTAGCGTATGTGTGTGTATGTACTGTAGATTGCCTCTAGTGCCTTCTGTTTTTAAAGATAGGACGCAACTTCTGAATGTCTCTCGCTTTGTCTTGTCTGTTACTTCTTTTCTCCTGAAAGGAGCACAGAAGTCTCTCCTGGAACGCTTTGAAGCAGAGAACAAAGGCAACTGACCTTTGGTTTGGAAAAAAGAAAGGACAGAAAGAGAACACCGAGGCTGTTCCTATGCCCCTGCATGCCGCGGATCTCTAGGCAGAGCTGAAGCCAGGCACCTTCTGCAGCCAGGGCCTTTGGGGACAGTTCTGTGGCAGCAGGACCCTCCCTATTGCCTTGGCCCTGGATTGGATGTTGCAGAAATAGTTACCAAACAAACCGACAGTCAGTGTTGTGACGTGACCACAGTTGTTAATGCATCATCTCCCTCCTGGAAACTTCGTTTGCCTTACAGGCAGGCCAGATTCTAAGCAAGCTCCTGCCAACCCAAAGCCCAGAATAACTTCCAATGCATTTATTTATCTTTCCTCTCTGTGCAAGAACTTTACGAACATTTTCACCTTTTACTCCCTGCAGTGGCCCTTTGAAGCAGGCTCTGTAGGAAGCCAAGGGACTGTCTCAGCCAGAACGTCTAGGGGGCATTTCCCTTTTACTTTGTTTGGGGGGCATGATTAAAATAAATAAATTAATCAAAATAAATTTTGTTTTTAGAAAAGTGATAAATGCTATTTTTAAAAAATCCCTCTCAACTAGGCTTTATAGAGGATACCCTGGGTCTATGATTCAGGAAACTGAGCAACAAGCTTGACTCTCAGCCCCCTCTCCTTCAAGGGCTCTTCAGACGAGGCTGGGCAACGTACAGAAAGCTGGAAGGGCCAGGATTCCTGTCCTCATTAAACTTGGGCAACTCATTCCTAACTCTGGCCTCAGTTTTCCCACCTGAAGTTATACGGTTGGGTTCTCAGAGGTCTTCAACTGGCACTCCACAGGATGAATTTCTGGCCTACAGGTGTGTTCTGTTTGAAGCCCACAAGGTATTCAAAAATAGAGAATTTCAATGACTACAGGTCGAAGGCAAATGCTCTCCTTTTCGCCACAGACCCCACCATTCTTAACTGCATCTCACCCAGCCTTCCTCGGGCATAAAACATTTCCACCCTCAACCCAGTAGCAACTCCTGGACTTGGGCATCTCTAAGGGCCTTCCCAGGGGTGACATTTTATAGTTTCTTCACGATTTTGTTTGCTTGGAATAGTCATGACAGTCATTTTAATAACAGCAGAAATTCAGCATCTGTTGAGTGATTACTGTCTGCCTTTGCGTTGCGTTAAGCATGAATCATCTTGCTCCCCTCTCACAATAATCCAAGGACAAAGCGATTACTGTGGGCCACCCTTTGCGTATGTGGAAGCTGAGGCTCAAAGAGATGAGGTACTTTGCCCAAGGTCACACAGGTGGTGACAAGTGGAAGAACTGAGATTGAGGTCTAGGCCTTTCTGAGCCCAGGAGCGCTATTCAAAATACTTAACAACTAGGACAGCATGGAGCCGACTAACCAGATGGACGCTAGGCCTAGGGTGGCCTGGGTTCCAGGGAAATGGATGGAGTGACCAGGACGGTGCAGACAGTGGGCCCTGGAGGGGGAGGGGGATGAGAGGAGCAGCTATTTACTGAGATGCATGGAAACACTTCAATACTAAACATCCAGTGTGACTGTAACTGCTCTCTGGCTTCATGGCTGGACTGCTCTTGACCACACCACTAAGCCCGCTGCATGATGAGTCAGAGGCACCGAAAGTATCTTTAGCACATGTGTTCCAGAAACACACAAAAAACGGTGCTGAACAGAAGGCAACAACGCCAGGTGATTCTGGGGGACAGGTCTCCCGAGAGATGGAGAAATGGGGAGACAGAAATACAGACAGGCTCCCTGCTTTCAGACACTTAGAAATAAAAAAGAGAGGTGGAGCTGACCTGGAAAGACAGTTCTGTGGGTGTCTACATGAGTTGAAGGAGGCTAGAGTTAATATTAAGTGGACCACTTAATATGGCTCTGGCCCCAAACCACAGAGAGTGTAACTGACTCTTAAAGAAGTAATTCAAGTTATGTGCCCTTTCTAATTATTATAACGCATTTACAAAATTTATTGGGCACAGACTAAGTGCCAGGGATTATACCAAGTGCTGAGGTTTCAACAAGAAGTAGGAAACTATCTCTGCCTTCAATAAGCCCACAGTGCAGGGGGAGGGGAGGGGGTGTAGGCAAGTAGCCTGGCAATGCCTCTGGGTTGCGATCTGTGATATCACCCCTCAACTCAGAGGGCTGAGGATGCACACAGAAGGAGCACTCGTCTCTGTGTTGAGGGGGGTCAGGGAAAAACCAGACCCTAAGTGTAGGTTATCCAGGCCAAGGAGGCAGGGAGAGGGAGAGGCCACTCCAGGGAGAGAGCTCACAGGTACACAGACCCAGAGCTTAGAGTCCAGCAGCGATTCTCACAGTGGAGTCCAGGCCAGCAGTAGCAGCATCTCCTGGGATCTTGATAGAAATGCAAATTCCCAGGCCCCGCCCTGGGCTTACTGAGCTGCGCACTCTAGTAGGTAGGACCCAGCAATCTGTTTTGACGAGTCCTCCAGGTGAGGAACGCAGAGACTAGGATTTCCTCAAGGTTGAGGGTCGGAAGTGTGGCTGGAGAGGAGGGTGGGGCCGGGTCACAAAAAGTCTGTGTGATCAAGGTTTTATCTTTAGGGTAATGAGGCACTTTCGAGGATTTTAAAAAGAGCAGTGACATGACACTTGCTTTTTTTACCCACATAAATGCTCCTCAAAACTGCTCAGCTGGTTCCTACCTCTAAGCCTTTGCATTTGCTGATCCATTTGCCGGCAACCTTCTACCCGCAGACTTTAAAAATACGAATTCCTTCTCATTATTCAGATCTCAGTTCAAATACGAATTCCTCTAATCACCCAATAATAAATGGTCCTTCTGTTCGCCTCTCCCCCCCAACCCCCGTCAGCTTGTTTTAGTTTCTTATAGCTCTTATCTCCATCCATAATCATCTTGTTAATTATGTGTTTATTTGGCTATTGTGAATAATGCTACGATTAACGCTGGTTTACGTGTATCTGCTTGAATCTCTGCTTGAAGTTATTTTGGGCACGGGCCTAAGAATGGAAATGCTGGATCATGTGGTAATTCTATGTTTCATTTTTCTAGGAACCTACCCCTCATTTTACATGTCAAGGAACTGAAGGCTGGAGTGGGTACAGGATATGCCTAAATTCATAAGGCACTGAGTAGGTGGTAGAGCTGTAAACAGACTCCTGGACTCTTTATCTATCCCAGACAGTGGAGAGCAATAAAGGGAGAGGAGAAACCAGAGGGTCACGATCAAGGAGACTGGCAGGGGTTGGGTATCCGCTGGGCAGAAGGGTCCACTCCTGGGCAGTCAATTTTTCTAATACTGGGCCGATGGCACGAACAGCCAAGTCTCTATGATAGTAAGCCTAAGAGGCTGGGTAAGCAGGATAGAGTGGAAGAAGAAAGACCAGGAAAGAACAGAAATTACATTAAAGCAGTTTTGCCCAAGTGCTTGGGAGCAGGGACCTACATCTTGGGAGAAGGGAAGAAGCAAAGAGAATGGATGGGAACATCTTGGCTTGAGAACTCTGGGCTAATGCTGTCAAAGGCTTGCTCCTAAATAAATTACAAGTAAAACTGGAGGAACAAAATTCCTACCTGGGAGACAAACTCCAGCGCTAGTACAGCAAGAAATAGAAAGCTGAGAAAGCTTTGTAAGGGTGTGGGCTGGGAATGGAGCCTGCAGACCTGGATATAAATCCCCAGCTCTTCCATTTACCAACTTTGTGACTTTTGGTATGAGACAAGCCCTCTCTGAGGCCCTGTAAAATGGGACAGCGACAGTACCTACTCCCTAGTGAATTGATACAGTGATGGCGATGCACCTGCTGATGCTGAGGAGTCATCTACTCCCAGTGATTCTGGACCCTGGCCGCACACTAGGATCACCTGGACACATCTTGAAATTACTGATGCCTGGGCCGCACTCCCAAAGATTCTGGTTCAGTTGGTCTGAGGTTGTGCCTAGTAGTCTTTTTTAAGCTCCCGGGTGATTCTAATGTGCAACCAAAGTTGAAAAACAGTGTGTTCCATCCAGTACTTTTCACGAATCACTTTGGGATCTTGTTAAAATTTAGATTCTGATTCAGTAGGTAGAAGGTAGGGCCAGAGATTCTGCATTGCTAACCAGCTCCCAGGTGATGCCTGGAGATACTAGTCCCCAGACCTCACGCTGAGTAGCCAAGTTTTAAAAAGCCTACTCTGGGCCTGGTATGACCCAAATGAAGTGCTTGCTGAATGTCGGCTTAGACGCAGTAAGGACATTCAGTGGGTTGTGGAGTGAGGGGGCCTGATCCAGTGGTCAGAGTAAAAATCGCAAACATCCTAGAAGCAGCACAGGGCCTGCCGCCTCAGTGCGGGCTTTATGTGAAGTGAGTAACTCTTTCGGGTAGTTTCTGCTGCTCGCAGGGACGGGCGCTGGAAGGCCCGAGTGTAATGATAATTGTGAACCAGAGTCCCGTGGCTGCAGGTCAGCTGGAGTCTGGGTTCATACATGCAGGTTTGAGTCACACGGGAATCAAAGCCACCAGCCTAGGAAGTGACCTCTGGGGGACAAGGCTGGGGCACTCCATTAATTTATTCAGGTAGTATTGACAGAACATCTCCTGGAACACAGCGGTACTGGGCACTGGGGTCTAATGAAAACCACAGCCCCTGCTTTCAAGGAGCTCACAATCCAGTAGCTGGGGCACAAACCATTGAACAGGCAAAATTCAGAATTCAGAGTGATCGGCGCTCTAATGCAGACAGCTTTTGAGAAGGGTCCTTGGCCCAGCCTGAGGGAGTTACAGGAAGATTCTTAGAGGAAGCAACAGCTGAGCTGAGCCATAAAACAGAAATAAGAGTTCCCCAGGAGAGGAGGTGGGAGCAGAGAGTGTCCCAGGCGGAGGCAAGAGCACAGGCTAAAGCAGGAGGTGGGAGAGAACAGAGCCTCTTCCCAGAAATAGCTCACTTCGTTGGCGTCGGGGCTAGGGATAAGGCCAGAGGAGAAGCGGGAGCTGTGGAAAGGGCATGAACGTCACACTAAGGCATCTGTAGTTCTTTTTGAAGCCAGAGGTCTATGGGATTAATGAAACCCATGAAGTTCTCTGAAAAGTTTGTGCTTACATGTCTACATGCACCATCCTGGGATCAAACTACTGGGTCTCCATCAGAATGTCCAAGGGATTACGGATCCCCAGCTAGGTAAGAATCCCTGGGAGCTGCAGATGGGATTTAAGCCTCCCGTTGGGTAGAGCTCATTCTGTGCAGGAATGGAAATGTCACAAACACTGGGATGGAGGGCCCAGGGGGTAGAGGAAGAAACTACTACCCTGTTCTTTCCTTCCCCCTTGAATCTTTGCACATCAGTTCTCTGCGCTGGGATGCTTTCTCTTCCCCGCTGCCACCCACACCTCACCTAGTTATGTCTTACTCATCCCCCAGGTCTCGACTCAGAATCTTCCCCAGCCTTGGAGAAGACCGGCCCCCTCCCAGGATACACACCTGTAGCTCATTTGAAACAACCGCCACACACTGTGATTATATAATAAATAATGTAAGTCATCACTCAAAACTATCTGCACCCCTCCTATCTACTGGAATAAGCGCTCTTTGTTGGAAGATATCATCCACTGTGTTCATAGCTATAATCTCAACACCACGAATGGGTCCTGGCACATAGTGGAGACTCAAGAAACATTTACTGAGCGATGGCATGAATATTTGAGTGAATGAATGAGTGCATTCACAGAGTTGACCACTACCACCTGAATTCTTTTCCCTCGCAGCCCTAGCCCTAACTCCCACCCAGCTCCTCATTTTGTATTTTAAGCCCCTCTCCTCGCAGTCCAGTAGGTACGGTGGGAAAGAGCTGCAGGAGGGAATCAATTGGGCCAGGCAGGTTTCTGAAGCCCCTGCCCCAGTGGCTCCATATGGATGTTTTTAATCACTTAGTGAGCAGATGCACTCTATGGGTGAGAATCCAAGGACCTTTCCAAACTGGTTAGCAAACTCCATCACTGACCAGCAGCAGCATGGCATTCACGGCTGCATTTTGAAAATCCTGATATCCATTTTCTAATGAGCACGTTGCCTTGTTTGGCTTATTCCTTTTAAGCTGCCAGGAAGGTGGGAAGGCTTTCATTTGTTCTATGCCACCCTATGTGAAGAGAAGAAAAATACCCACATTACAATAGCAGTTTGGGGTCTAATATTATTAGAGTAAGGATGAGTAATTCTGAAGGCAAAGAGTGCAACTACGGGGAGTCAAGAAAGTCTTTTAATGGGTGTCACATTAGCAGCATCAGCCCCCGTGTTCTAACTCCTCCCCAAAGCTTTCACCTGACCTCATCAAGTCTAAACCTCTGTGAGCCTCAGTTTTCTAATCTGTAAAGTGGGGAGAACAGCATTTTATGTGACAAGATTGTTGGGAGGACTATAGGAGATGATGTATGCAAGGTATCTGCTGCTATATTTCCTTCTCCCACACTAGCCCACCCATTTAAGCAATTTTAAGATTAACATAACTACTGGACCCCAAATTCTAAGCAGCCCCTGCAACAGAGGGCAAAAATGTGAAGCTTTGGGTCAGGCGGGTTGCAGAACAATGGTCAAACAGAAAAGAAAGAAACTACGGAGAACGGCATTAGGTTTCATTAGCCCAAAAGGTTTGGTTATGTATCAGGGGGCTTTCTATGTCTTTTCCATGCTGTAAGCATTTTCCCTTCAAACTTTTTTTTTTTAAAGCTGATGGAACAGGAAAGAAGAGGGGAAAGAAGCCACTCTTTCTTTCGTTTCTTCAAAGGTAGCCCAAATTTGATCCCTTTAGTGAAAGATAAAAACTCCTCTCCAGTCTGCTTTCTGTGATTAAACAACCCTCTTGTTTGTCAAATAGCAGGAAGAGAAGAAAGGGAAACTCTTGTGGCTGCTAAGTGCTCTGAAACGTACTCCCTCCCAGCCCCCTCCGGTTAGGTGCGCCGACTGCCTACAAAGGGATTCTCGAGATGCGGGGCAAAGCTGAGGTTCAGCTGCACAGAACAGAAGAGAAAATGGGGATGAGGTCCCACAGGATTGTGGAATCCCCAAGTCAGGATGATCTAGGACTCTTAAGCCCCGCTCCCAACCCCCTGCCTTCCTCTTAGGGACATTGTAACGTTTGAAACCACCCTTCTGCTCCATGACATTCTCCATGTAAGAAATCATACCACTGAGTAACACTAAGACTGCTCTTTCTTTTTTAAGGGGTCGGAGGGGGCTAACCTAAATCCATCTTGCTTCGCTGAAATCTAATTTCGGCTCGACGTGATGAGAACTTGAGTTTCCACGGGAAGCAAGGACTTTTCACTCAAAGCACTGCTACGTCCTGTAAGTTCTGGTTGGGATGTAGATGTAAACGTGCTGGGTTGTTGAAAAGGTGGATGGACGTAGTCCATAAAAATACAGGACACCGATACAGGCCACCCAGTTAAATTTGAATTTCAGATGAACAATGAATGTTTTTTAAGTATGTCCCACGTAATGTTTGGGATATACGTATGCTAAAAAAAAGTTTCATTGTTTATCTGAAAATCGAATTTAACTGGGCATCTTGTATTTTATTTGGCAACCTCAGCTATTGACAATCTAACCCCAGCCTACATTTCCTTCTCATGTCCTTGTGAGCAGAATTGGGAGTATGGATAAGAGTGGAGAGCCACTGAAGGCTTTCTGAGGAAATTTCCAGGGTGGTTAAACCCATGGGTTTTGATATCAGGCAGGGCTAGATTCAAACCCCATGTCTGCCTCTTACTACGTGACCTCCAGCACGTGACTTTCCCTA
>NW_006791849.1:97748-120680 GCF_000442215.2 Lipotes vexillifer | reverse complement strand
TTCCCTACTGAAACTCCTTTCTTTATGGTAAAATGAGAATTGTAATATCAGCCTTACAGAGTTGTTGTTAAGATCAAAATGGGGTGACATCAAAGTACCGAGTACTGTAGCTCCCAGATAAATGGCAGCCCTTACAAGCACACCCCTCTACCTTTCCACTGGCAGCTCCTTCCTTGAATTCCACATTACCTACGAAGATTTCTCCATCTTTCTCTTCAGCCCAGGTATCTTTTCGTCTAAACTGCTAGAGCATAATGCCATGTGCTCTGAGGCACTGTATTGGAATCAGCATCAGTGTTCACAAATGTTTTCCCAGTCGAGACTGGATTTTTTTGGCATCAGATACCAAGTTTCCTTCACCTCTACAGGTCCAGCATTTAACACAAGGCTTAACACATAGGAAGAGCTTGATATTTCCTAAATGAACATGTTATGAAACCACTAACACCTTAGCATAAATCGCCCCTGACTGCGGTTTACAAATGGTAGCACAAGCGCAAAAAAAAGTAAAGTCGGTATAGGAAAAGTTTCTCAAGAAGCTGAAATTGTCCCATTCAACGGATTGTCTTTATTTGAGTCTATTCTTTCTTCTTCGTTTGGGGTTGAAAAAAAGTCACTTATAGAGTAAGTTTTTAAAGGTATTTATTTGACAAAATAGAGAGCTAGCAACCTCCACATTGAGACAAGTCCGTATCCCTATCTCTAGCCCAACAAGCAAGTTTCAACATTGAAAATGCACTAGTATCTGAAGTTCGAAAGTCTGAGGACCGCCACTTTATGAAATAACAAAGTGAAAAGCAGAACTGGAGGGAATGTAACCCACGACTGGTAAGTTCTGATGAGAAGAAATGGGAGAGGAAAGAACTACAGCATGAGACCCAACTACGGAGGTACATTTTCCCTGAATAAAAAGACCAAAAGGAGTTTGGAGGAGCAAGATGGTGGATGAAAAAAGCAAACTAACTTCCCCTACTTCCTCACTTACTTAGGACATAACCCCACCACCCCAGAGATCAGGATCTTCATTGACTCAAGTCTGAGGTCCCTCCCAATGGTCCCTCCCACAGCTGCTGAGGCCAACAACCGCCTTCAAAGGATAACAATAGAGTACAAGGAGGGATGTCGGATCCCAGTGACCTCCAGGGACCCTCCTGTCTTTGGAGTCCAAGTCAGGCCCCTCCCTCTGAATGAGAACAGCTGTACCAGTGCCCCATGCAAATGCTGGGAACTTGCCCTCGACTTGGCCTCAGAATTACATTTCTGTAAAGATAGTTCCTTAAACCTCTGTAGCTCTGTTGACCATGATTCCAGGCATTGTTTGGTCATGCCTCAGCCCTTCCTCCCTTTGTCCCTCCCCCTTTGTCCTGTCCTAATTGGACACATCTGTCACTTTCAGGTCTGCATTGCTCATCTGTCATGGTCCACAGCCAGGAAGAGACAAGGGAAAAGGCCAGATGAGTGTTTTGCCAATAAGAGGAAGATGTGGATGTTTTAAAATTCTCCACCTCTCAGGGTAATCATGCCCCTCATCCCCAACTCAGAAATAATAATAATAATAATAATAGCAACTATTTAACTACTTGTCGTGGGCTCACCATATGACAGACATTACACTAAGCACTTTACGGCATTATTTCGTTTAATCTTTACAAGAAACCCATGGGGGAGATGTTACCATACTGCAGATGAAGAAACTGAGGCTCATGAACTTAAATCGTTTGCCCCAGGAGCTTCTCACAGCTGTAAGCAGTGGAGCTGGGGACTGGAAAGCCAGTGTTCCTGATTCCAAACTCCTGTGCTTAACCTCACTTAATAGAGCCTCCACTCAGCCACCTTCGAGGACTCCTATCGGTCTACCCGATGGACCTCAAAATTCTCAGGAATATTGGGCTCTCAAGACCCTTCAAGACCTGGTCTCCATCTGCTTCCACAATCTCATCTCCCACTAATGCCCTCCTAGAATCCCCCATGGCAGGTATTTTGGAGTCCCTTTTACTAAGCAGTCCCTCACATCTGAGCCCTCTCCCACACCATTCCTCACCCCTTATCATGCTGTTTCCCTGACCCAAGTCTACCCATGTTGCGAGCTCGAGCTCGAGCCCCATCTTGCCCAGCACACCATACCTTCATCTCAATTTCATAACACTTAGGGTCTAGATGAAGCACGCGGCCCACGCCACAGATGACCCCGAGTTGCTGAGTCATCATCCCTCACGTGCGTGTTTCCTCTCCCCGTCTGGACGGCCACCTACGGGGAGGAGGCGCGTCACAGCCCGCGTGTCTCTTGTATTCTCTTACGCGGAACACAACAGGCGTCGAGCCAGTGTCTGCTGGCCGCCCTCCTTCTCCCCTCTTCTTTCGTCATCTCCATTCTCACGTCCTCCCCCTCTCCTCCTCACGCTTTCCTTTCGGGTTTCATCCTCTTCGCTTTGCTCCCCTCTGCTCCCCTTTGCTTTTCTAAGTGTGGCAGGCAGCTGCAGACGTGGCTCCCAATGCCCTCTGCCCCCGATACTCTCAGCCCTGTGTAACCCCCTCCCCTCTCCTCGGTGTGGGTGACTTGCTTCTAATGAACAGAATGCAGTGAAGGTAATGGTATTTCACCTCCATGATTAGACGACAGAGGCTGTGACTCTCCTGTTAGCACTCTCTTGCTGGCACTCTTTCTTGTCCTCTCCCTTGCTCCCTCTGACGAAGGCAGCTCCATGTTGTGAGATGCTCTGTGGAGAGGCCCACATGGCAACGGATCAAAGAAGGCCTCTGGCCAACAGCTCATGAAGGAGTGAAGTCTCCGTTCAACAACAAGCTGCAAGAAACTGACTCCTGCCAACAACTGCACATGAGCAAACATGACAGTGGATCCTTCCCAGCTGAGTCTTCAGATGACTGATGATGCAGCCCGGGGCCACACCTCGATGGCAGCCTCGTGAAAGACCCAGGACCAGAGGACCCACTAAACCATGACAGACTTCCGATCCACGGAAATTGAGATAATACGGATGTTGTTTGTAAGGGGGTGAATCGCTAAGCAGCAGTAGATGGCTACGACACTAAGCGTTCGTTCGCTCAAACATTTGCTGAGCATTTAACGTCATGTCCCTGTTACACGAGGGGATGGTTTGATGACTCAGGCATGGCTCTCTCATTTTCAAAAGCTCTAGTCTCATTGGGAGCTGGGAAAAGAGACAAGTTATCGGGTCACTGAAATCGTTTCGGTGAAAGGCCCTAACAGGGAAAGGAAGAGGGGACCAAGCCGAGATGTCATCTGCTTAGGAGAGTCCGAGAGGCTCCAAAGGCGGAGAACGTTGAGCTAGGCCTTGAAAACAAGTAGGAGGGCATCAAACTGCGGGAGTTACGCAGGAGGGAGGGAAAAGCATACCCGGCAAAGGGAGCACGATGAACAAAGACACAGCGGCATGGAAAGGCTTGTCATAGCTGGGTAAACAGTGAAAAGTTTAGCGCTCCCTATTCTGACTCTTCTGTAACAGAAAGAACAATGTGATTTGATTCAATGTTCACTGTTGTTTCTCTGTTTGTTTTTTTGTGTTTTTGCGGTACGCGGGCCTCTCACCGCCGCGGCCTCTCCCCTTGCGGAGCACAGGCTCCGGACGCGCAGGCTCGGCGGCCGTGGCTCACGGGCCCAGCCGCTCCGCGGCACGTGGGATCTTCCCGGACCGGGGCACGAACCCGTGTCCCCTGCATCGGCAGGCGGACTCTCAACCACTGCACCACCAGGGAAGCCCCCACTGTTAAGTTTTAATACTCAGCATCTCACTGAATTCCTACCACATTCCTACAAAGTGGAAAATCTCCATTTATAAGTGAGGAAACTGAGGATCAGAGAGTAGAAGTGACTCAAGCGCTCAGGGTCCCAGAGCAAGTCACTGGCTAAGCTGGGATTTGAGCATTGAACTGTGTTACTCTCGAGCAGCTCTCTCAACCATCCGCTGCCTGTGTCACAGCTGTGACAGGTGGCTCCAAAGGGAGAGGCTTCCAGTTTCTGCTGGATAGGATAAGTCTCTCCAGGCCTGTGGACCCACACACTCCGCTCATAGCCTGGTATGAAAACAAAGAGGCCGGCCCAGTCAGGCTCCCCGCTGTCCTGGGGCAGGAATAGAGTGCAGTGGAGAAGGGCGCAGGCCTGGGTTCAAATCCTAGCTCCTCCATTTACCGTCTGAGTGACCTTAGGCAAAGCATTTAACATCTCTGATTTTCCTGTCAGTAAAATGGAGAGATAATAACAGCACCCACTCATAGAGTCAATGTGATAATCCACAGAAAGCAGAAGCAGAGACGGTGAGAGGATGCCACGAAGATGAAGGGCCTCAATAAGTCTGTCCATGTAAAAATTCAGAAACAGGGACCTGAAAACGAGACAGCGAGAGGCCAGGTAGCCCCGTGTATTTTCCTCAGGTCCTGATGACTTTGCAATTCTGATTCCCTCATATCCTTAAAACCAATGTACCATTTTCTTGAGACCACCTGATGTTGAGGGGGAGAAGATGGGAGGGGGAACACTTACTCCCCAGGCCTCATGTTTCCTTACAGGAGGACCTCCAGTAGAGTGACACTCCTGGCCTCTTGCCCCACCTGACTGGTGCACCTGGAAGAAGGAACTGAACTTGCTCAGCTAGTCTCTCTTTGGGGATCTGCTTGCCTGCAGAGAAGGTGCATTCTGGGCTTAGCAGAGCAGGCTTTGTCCCATCGGTTTTGCCTGATGTTGGGACTGGGGGTGAGTTCGACTGAGAAGAGTGTTAGCAAGCTGTGTCCTCCAAAAGAGCTTCTTATCAGTAATAAAGCCGACACTTTGATCTCCATCTGACTGGCTCTTTTGTGACTCTTGCAATTAGTTTCCAACCACCTTGAAAGGGTTCACTCCCCTCTTTTTACATTGCTCATTCCAACCCTCCATTACGTCTCCTTGTCATGATTCCAGATGGCGGTCCGAAGCAAACTTTCTGCCAAGACAGCTCTTCCTTGGCTTTCCTCTCGCCTGACATTCTGGCTTCCCACCCACCCAGGTCCTGAATCGTACAGCAATTTGGCGGATCCACTTCATACCCATGCCTTGCCCTCTGCCAACCCTGCAGATGCCCTGACTCATCCAAGTCATTTCTAATTACATCTTGGCTGATAACTATTCTAGCAGTTTCTTCATGTCTGGTACATGTTCCAACTTTTCCACTTTCTTACTGAATCTTATTAAAAAAAAAGGAACCTGGTAACTCTGGCATTTTTGAATCATCATTAATTTCAAGCTTGTCTTATTTTATTAGCTGTTCTACATTCCCTCTGAGATCTCTTTCCTCCTTGATGGATCTGAAAACCCCCGCGTATTTTCTTTCCCATAACTGAGCTAGGACTAACTTGAACTAACTTATTCTAACGAGCGTGCAGAAGCAGCAGGAGATGTAGCCTCAGGGTGGGGCTCCCAGGTGTCGACTGCTGGCACCGTGAGCCCTCAGAACATCTCTTCCAGGGGCTTGCTGACCCTCTGTCTGTTCTGAAATACCTTCCAAGAATTAGTTTTTCTGAACTAATCAGAGGCAGGCAAAAGTCTCCAGAAGGGCACTGTGATGCACATATTCACTGAGAGGAAGGTGAGCTCATCGACTCACCTTCCCCCGTTAACACATATGAAATGATTTTCTTTTCTCCCTCCAGATAAGCTCTCTTGTCACTGGCTGAGAGTTCCCTAGGGGATTAGGGAGCAGAGAGGTGTTTTATGGGGGAAGAGCAGAGAAAAGGGTCAGGTCCAGAGTGGGATTCTCAATAGCACTGTCCAGAGGAATGTCCCATGATCATGGAAATGGTCTGTATCTGTGCTGCTGATAGAGCACCTACAAATGACATGAAATGTGGCTAGTGTGACAAGAGAACTGAATTTTTTATTTTATTTAATTTTAATTAATTTCAATATAAATAGCCACATGTGACTAGTGGTTACCATACCCAACAGTGCAGCTCTACAAAATGCTACTTTGGGGTTATCTGGACCTTCCTTCTACAGTAGCCACAGCTCTTTGTGAGTCCTGGGATAACGTACAAGAAGACGATGATCCATCTGATTCACAGAATCTGGGGCCAGTGGATGGATGTCATGATGCTCCAGGCCCATGGGAACTACCCTCTAGTAGATATTTCAAGCAAAGGTCACAGATTGGTGGTCCACAGGCAAAATTCAACCTGTACGCCTGTTTGACTTATACAATTTTAAAAAGGTCAACTGGTTGCTGACGTTTAAAAACCAGGATGTTTCACATAACGATGTGCATTTCTAGTTTCCCTTGAAGAAACCAGAAGATCCCACCGGCCAACATTCAGATGGAGATGGGTAGCAGCAGCGTCCTTCACATAGGACAAGTCTGCCACAGTTCCCACCCCTCCCTATGGTCTAAAGGTCCCATGTAGGCGTTTGGGTTTGTTCGTCCTTGCGTCATGCTTCTAAGCATGCATGGGCTTTTGTTAGGCATCAGACATCCTGAGTTCAAATCCCATTTCTGCCTTATCACAAGCTGTGTGACCTTGAGCAAGTGACTTCACCACTCAGAGCTTCAGCTTCCTCCTAAGGCTGAGATAAAGTGGGGAAAGTAATAAAACAGACTCCAGAGTGTTGTAAGGATCTGAGGGAATAGTACCTGTAAAACTCTTGATATAGAGCCAGACTCAGGGAAGTGCTCCAAAGATTCACGGTCGATGCTGGAAGGAGAAAAGGGAGGATGAGGAAATGGAGGAAGAGGAGACACGAGAAAATAAAGAGGGAAGAAGCAGAGACAGAGGGAAATACGAGCTCCTAGTCAGTTTCCAAACACATCTAAGACCGACAAAGAAGGAAAAAACCACCTCTTTCCCCAGTGAAATATTCCCTAATTCCCTACAAAATAGCAACATAATACCACACCCACCCACGGCGTAGGCCCATGGGCACGGGGTGAGAGTTGAGAGGTTAAGAAGGAAGGTACTAAAGCAAGGAAATAAATCAGCTGGCCCCTAGCACCTCTGCCCTTGGATCTGCAACCTTTGTCCTGAGAACCAGCTCTTAGAGGCATTTGGGACTTTCTGACAGAAACACCAAAGGGTCTGGGCTTCATGAAATCCATTCGGGCTCAAGTCCCTCCCTCACATCCAGCATCTATAATCAGAAGAGATCGCCATGTGGCACAGTTTGGACATGTCTATCAAAGGAAAAGCAAGCCCTTCTAAGACGAATCCAGGGAAAGTTACCAGCTATCTGTTTGCAAAAAGTAAAGAAATGCAGGAGATCTGGCTAAATTCTCAGGGAGTTATGACCTCAGGCTCCCAGTGTTTAACTTTGCACAGTTTCTCAAAGTTAATTCAAGGACCATTTAATGTGCTGGGAGAGGCACATCAAAATGCTGATTCCAAGGCCTGCACCAGACACGTGGATTCAGTAGATTCCGTTCACCTGGGGGGTGGGGCTAGGGAATCTGAATTTTGTAGATATACAAGCTGTTCTACTTATATGACTTACTGAATCAACGCATATTAATGCTGGGGAAGCATAGTTAGCAGCTGGTGAGACTAGCAAGATCACTGCAAATTGGAGTGGTCAGGGAAGGCTTCTCGGAGGAAGAGAGCCAGCCCTTTTGCTGGGTCTTGAAGTATCTAGATGGGGGCCACAGGAGGAGATGAATGCACTCACTGCTTCATTCACCAGATTCTTACTGAACACCTGCTACGTGCCAAGCTTTGTTCTAGTAAGCAGGACAGAGAAAACCCTCTGTCCTCATGGATCTAGTTGGCAGAGGTGGGCAATAAACAAAATATGGAAGCAAAATACTTAGCTTGTAAGATGGTGATAAGCACTAGGAGAAAAATGAGACCTTTGGTAGAAACATGTTTCAAATTTGGATATAAGATAATATTATATCAATACAAGCATGAGTCCCAGTCTAGCGGTCAGATGTTGGCAGGAGGCTGCCCATTGTGGTAACCATCACACCCAAGATCCATCCATTCATCCATCCACCCATCCACCAATTTATCCATCCATCTATCCATCCCACCATTCATCCTTCTATATTCTATTCCTTCCTTCCTTCTTTCATTTTTTAAAAAAATCAAAGTATAATTGACCTACAACACTACGATAGTTCCTTCCTTCTTTCATTTATACAATCTACTTAGGAAACCGTGTGCTAGACCCCCTGTGAAGTTCTGAGGATACAAAACTAAGACAGACACTGTTATGGTATGAATTGTATCTTCTTTCAAATTTGTATGTTGAAGCTCTAACCTCAGAATGTGACTGTACTTAGAGACAGGGCCTTTAAAGAGGTAATTAAGTTAAAATGGGGTCATTAGGGTGGGCCCTAATCCCATATGCCTGGCATCCTTGTATGAGGAGGAAGTCAAGACATGGACCAAGAGAGACAATGGACACATGCAGGCAGAGAGATGACCACGTGAACACAGTGAGAAGGCAGCCGTCTGCAAGCCAAGGAGAGAGGCCTCAGAAGAAACCAAACCTGCTGACCTTGGTCTCAGACTTCCAGCTTCCAGAACTGTGAAAAAATAATTTTCTGTTATTAAAGCACCCAGTCTGGGGTATTTTGTTATGGTAGCTGTAGCAAACTAACACAGATACCATCACAGAAGCAGGGGTTCACCCTCCAGAGAGAGAGAGAGAAGGAAAATTAAACAGAAAATTATGATATAAACATCTCTTTGCCTTGCCTGAAAGCCCACCCATAGAGGCACCTCCATTTGAATTCATCATTGCTCTCTCATTAATTCAACAAATATTTATTGAGCACCACCTACATTTCTGGTTCTGTACTAGACAGTGGGGATACAATGATAGATAAGGTAGATACATCCATTGCCTTCAGAAGTTCACAAGCTCCCCTACCCCTCCCTCTAGACTGAACACTGTTCTCTACCCATTCTCAAATAAGGCGGTGCAGTGCTGTGTGATAGGTATGATCACAGACTGTGGAATCAGACAGACCTCGATTTGGGTCCATGTTCTACCATTAATGGGCTGTGTGGCCTGGGGCAGTCTATTTAACCAGTCTGAGCCTCAGTTTATCTCTAAAAGGCAATAACAATAAAAGGTATGATTGCTGTTGAGAATTAAGTAAGATCAGGGACATAAATCAGAATAAGTACTCCATAGATGTTTGCTATGGTTATCAATGCAGCCTCTGAAGCAGAGCCAATCAGATGATAATAAATACCATCACTAACATGGAGTGCTTTCTCGATACCCAAGAACTCTAAGTAATCTACACACATTATCATTATATCCATGAAGCATCTTCCCTACAACCCCAGCCTTCCCTAGTTTAATTTTCTGGTTTCTCTTTTGTCTACTTAGTGTTTTGTCACTCCCAGGAAAGCACTTAAGACCCAAGATTGTCTGAGGGAGAGGCTATAGGCCTGTCTGGAAAGAACTTGTGTCTTTATCCGCATCCATGGTTCCCCTGACGCTCCAGTTTGCACACTGGCTCAGGCGAGCTGCAAGAGGGATCTGGAGGGAATGGCGCTGGAAGTCTCTCCCTTAGAGCTGCAGTCCCCAATGACACACTGGATTACTGGTCCCCAGTAAAGCAGTGCAGCTGTCTCTGTACATGTCATTCCTAGCTGGGTTTTGCAGTCAAATTTCCCCCAGCGCTACTGGAAGGTACGACCCACTTGCCTTTGAGGGAGTGGAGATGGGAGCCAGCAAGGACTTGTTATCATGGAAACCACGTCTCCTCCGGGGCCCCAAGGGGCACTTCTGGAAATGGTTTGGAATTTGATCACAGTCTTCAAGCATAAGGACCATGGTTAAAAGCTGTTATTTCTTCACTTCTGGTAAACGGTTGTCGAGAAGCTGCCAGTTCTGTTTTTTTTTTTGCTGGGGGAGATTGCACTGGGGGAGGATGTGGGTCGGGAGGATGGGAAGAGATGATAGGATGGGGATCCTAGAGTCTCCGAGCTGCACCGCACCCCAAACGGAGATGACGGTTTGGAGATGGTCCTGCCTGACTCCTTGTCAAGAGCAAGACAGTCAAAGGGGCACTGAGATTAGATGGGGTGAGTCGTAAGTGACCACCCTCTCAGGTTGGAAAGGAGGCTCAGCTTTAAGTAAGAAACTGAAACACGCAGGTAAGAATCATCAAGTCTGAGGGTCTTAAAAGAGAATTCCAGGTACAGGGGTTGCAAACTCAAATACCTATTAGGCACCAGGAGGAAAAACACCATTTAGTGAAGTTGAAATGAGCTTGGTGAGGCTTTAGGGGAACAGGAGATGGCACCCCATCTAGAGGAGAGGGCAGTCACCAGTTCCAGCTGCCTGCTGGAGACCCCGGGTGGGTCTGCAGCTCCGGCACAGACCAATTACCCATGTTTTCAGGAAAAACCCCAAATCTGGAACTTCAGGTGAAATCTCCTGACATGGAAATTGTAGGCTATGGATTCAAACACTTAAAAACCACATCGCAGGCCAAATAAAACATGCCTGAAGGTCAAATCCAGCTCACTCATTCAAGTTTGCAAACTGTGCTATGAGTATTGAAAAGAAATCCCAAATTCCAGAGGCAGAAGGGAATTTTAATATATCATCAATTACCACCACAACAATGAAAAACACAGTGAAAACAATAGTTATGATTTATTCAGTACCTACTGTGTGCTTAGCAATTTGTTTATATTACTCCATTGAGTTCTCACCACAACCCCGGGGAGGGCAGGGATGTTTACCCCAACTTAGGAAGAAACTGAGGCTCACAGAGGTTAAGTCATTTGTCCAAGGTCACACTTTACTACACTGGAGTCTCTGCAGAGAGGGTAATCATTTCTCCATGTATCCTCTGCAGCACAGAACTCCCCAGACACCTCCAAAGGCTTCTTCCTTCTCCAAAATTTCGCCTTGTTCTATAGATCAGGCTTGTTCTAATGCAGTGGTTTTTAAATGGCGGGGGGCGGGGGGGACGATTCTGACATTTAACAATGTCTCTAGACATTTTTGGTTGTCACGCTGATGGGGGAAGAGAGGGGGTGCTACTGGCATCTAGTTGGTAGGGGCCAGGGATGCTGCTACACACACACTACAATGCACAGGACGGCCCCCACTACAGAGAACTGTCCAGGCCCAAATGTCAGTAGTACCAAGTTTGATAAATCCTTGTCGAGAAGGATTAGGGGAGGGAGAGCTGACGGCTGGGGGGTTCCTAAGGAGATGAGAAGGAGGAGGGACAGAAAAATCCTGAGGGTGACACTTGGCAGCTCCACTGTTAGAGAACCTGCAGGATTTACCAAGGGCTCTCACTGCACCGTTTCACTAGTACTCCACAGCTGTTTAAACACATTTTCTTATTTCCATTTTACATATGAGGAAGCTGAGGCCCAGAGAAAGAAAGGGATTTTCCCTCAGGCTTCATGAATGGCATCCCACAAACACTTATTGAGTGTCTGGGATATCTCGGTTCTAGTTGAGGGCTCTGCCCCTTCTGCTAACACTTAAGCGTTTTCTACCTGTCAGGCACTTCACTGAGAATTCTACAACCCAATGAAATGAGTACTTGGTGTATCTGCATTTTTACAGTGGAAAAACTGAGATTCAGACGAGTGACACCACTTGACCAAAGGCATCAGAATTTGAACCAGGCATTTTTGACTTTGAATCCTGTGCTCTTAACCATTCTACTGTCCTTCAACCTATGATAAGTATCCCATGCTTATCCAGTGAGGAAGCATTTACTGAGTTCCCTATTTAGAGGAAATTGGGAATACACAAGAGCAATTCCTAATGCATCCTGACTTCAAGGAGCTTACATTCCAATGGAAAGAGCAGGCATATGCACCACTAGCCGTAACACAAAATGAAAAGTGACCAGGTCATAAAGGAGAGGCAGTAAAGCACTGAAAGACAGAAGTCAGCAAACTATGGCCTGTGGGCCACATCCAGCCTGCTGCCTATTTTTGTAAATAAAGTTTTACTGGTGCACAGCCATGCCCATTGGTTTACATAATGCTCATGGGCTGCTTGTGAGTTGAGTAGTTGCTATAGAGACCACCCAGCCTATAAAGCCAAAAATATTTACTAAATACATGGCCCTTCACAGAAAAAGTGTGCCGGCCCCTGCTGTACAAGAGAAAGGACCAATACTGAAAATAACCCGCCTTCTGTGCTTCTCTCTAGATCCATTGGTGATTGATTATACCTCATAGATATTAGCATGAGGACCCCTGGAGATGACATGAATGACATTAACAAACTCTAGATACTGGGTGCTCACTGTGTGCCAGGCACACAGGCCTAATCCTCTCTAGTTCCCCCAAGCAACCCATCAGATAGGTATTATTAACCCCTTTCACACATGAGGAACATGAGGCCCAGAGAGGTCAAGAGGCAAACCCAAGTTCAAGTAGCTATCAAGGGTCTGAAGGTGGACACGTACCGCTCCAAAGCTCTCAGCCTCCTGCGTGCGGAAACACTCAGCATGAGCCCTGGCTCAGGAAACTCTGATAAGTTTTCCATAAATAAAATTTTCTTCTTTCCTTCCTTGACCAAGTCTCCCACCCCTGTAAACCAGGTTGATACTGTGATTTATAATAAGAAATATGTTTGGCCTTCGTCCCCATTCCTGGCACAGAGCTCCTAAAACCCTTGGAATTTCCTAAGTGATGACAGTGATAAAGGTGTATTATTATGTCAGTGAGGTGATTTTTGGAAAACGCCAATGTAACCTAAGAATGGAAGCTGGTGGTCAGGGGAACCAGCCATGTGATTAGAGGGTTGGAACTTTCAGAGCCACCCCACCTCTACCTCTGGGGAGGGGAGAAGGGCTGCAGATGGAACTCAGTCACCAAAGGCCAATGATTTAATCAACCGTGCCCCAGTAACAAAGCCCATAAAAACCCAAAGGACAGGTTCTGACTGCTTCCCGTGCTCAGTGAGGCATGGCAGCTCCGTGCTCTTTCCCACCTACCTCGCCCTGTGCATCTCTTCCGTCTGGCTGTTCCTGAATTATATTCTTTTATAGTAAACCAGAGATCTAGTAAGTAAAATGTTTTTCTGAGGTTTGGGAGCCACTCTAGCAAATTAATCGAGGGGTGGGTTGTTGGAACCACCCATCTACAGCCAGGAGGTCAGAAACACAGGTGACAGCCTGGACTTGGCACTGGTGTCTGAAGTGGGGGTGAGTGACCTTGTGACACTGAACCCTTCACCTGTGGGATCCCATGCTACTCTCAGTGCAGACAGTGTCAGAACGGAGCTGAACTGTAGGACATCCAGCTGGTGTTGGGGAATTGCTTGGTGGAGCAAGGGAAAACCCACACTTGGGATGCAGTATGGCAGAGTGGTTCTCACACTGGGTGTCAGAATCGTAACCAGTAAGAAGCTCCTGCCAGGCTCAGATAGTCCTGGAAGCTCTTTTCATAACCAGCTTGTCTCAGACAGCACCCAGAAAGTTCCAAATTTCAGAGGGTTGCAAAGCTGCTACCTCAGCCTCACACCTCGGGGAGCTACTGCGGCTTCCAGACGGGCTCAAGTAACTTCCCGCCCCCAGCAGTCCAGCACTTGATATTACACAGCAGTTTACAACCTCCCCTGGTTAATCCAGCCTGCTCCCTGGTCACTTCTCATTAAGCTGAGTGTGGCCTCCTTTCAACTTTCTCTGAATTAAACTGTCACTTTTCCCAGCAAGGGGCTGCAGGTGGAAAGTACAAGCGCAAAGCTTGGAAGACAAGTGAGGGGAAAGGGGACCCCCCCCAGACCCTACCCCCCCATCAGCTCCCACCCCCTTTCCTGGAGCCACAGTGATGCTGCCCCTCGCCACCTCCTCCCACCGGCAAGCTAAACAAAAATAAGTCCCAGTATGTCGGGGATTTTTTAAAGCTGAGGGTATTTGGCCCAGCTGCTGCAGGAAAATATTCGACTACCTGTAAATTTCTTTCTTGGTGTTCCCAGGCTGGCCAATTATCCCAGCTGTGCAGCCAAGGCCCCCCCGGGATGTTTTCAAGAGAACTAGCTCACAGCAGACGTGCTGCTCTGATTGCAGTTGTCCCCAGTCAAGCATCCCAGAGCGCCAGCTCTTCCTCTCCCAGCTTGATCTCAGACCACAAAATCCAACTGCCTCCCCAAGGCCTTCACTGACTGACAAACTGCTGCCCCGGCAATGGTGAAATGGTTACCAGGGACCCCTTGGGCAGCAAATCCATGAGCAAGTTGTATATTTCTGTGGAAAGAATTTGGGTCTAAATCCCCCAACTCTGTTTCTCCCCAGCTGTGTGATTCTGAGCAAGTGACTTAGCATCCTGGAGCCTCTGCTTCTTCTCCCGTAAGATGGGCTGTCGGGCTTCCCTGGTGGCGCATTGGCTGGGAGTCCGCCTGCCGATGCAGGGGACGCGGGTTCGTGCCCCGGTCCGGGAAGATCCCACGTGCCGCGGAGCGGCTGCGTCCGTGAGCCGTGGGGAGCCTGTGCTCCGCAAATGGGAGAGGCCACAACAGTGAGAGGCCCGCATAACGCAAGAAAAAAAAAAAAAAAAAAAAAAAAAAAATAAGATGGGCTGTCATTGGGGCTTGTCTCCAAGGTATAATAACACAACAATATATTTCTTAATTGTGGTAAAAATATATATAACATAAAATTTGCCTTTGTAACCATTTTAAGTACACAGTTCTGGGGCATTAACTACATTCACACTGCTGCATAACCATCACCACCATCCATCTCCACAATTCTTTTCACCTTGCAAAACTGAAACTCTGTACTCATTAGACACTAACTCCCCATTCCCCTCCCCCCACCCACCATTCTACTTTCTGTCTCTGTGAAATTGTCTAGTCTCAGCACCTCATATAAGTGGAATCATAGTGTTTTTTCCTTTTGTGACAGGTTTATTTCATTTAGAATAATGTCCTCAAGGTTTGTCCAGGTGGTAGCATGTGTCAGAATTTTCTTCCTCTTTAAGGCTGAATTATATTCCTTGTATGTATACAACACTACACATTTATTTATCCATTCATCCACTGAGGGACCCTTGGGTTTCTTCTCTATTTTAGCTATTGTGAATAATGCTGCTATGAACCTGGCTGTACAAATATCTCTTTAAGTCCCTGCTTTCAGTTCTTTGGGGGTATATACCTAGGAGTAAAACTGACGATTCACATAGTAATTCTATATTTAATTTTTGGAGGAACTGCCACACTGATTTCCTTAGCGGCTGCACCATTTTCCATTCCCAGCAACAGCTCACAAGGGTTCCACTTTCTCCACATCCTCACCTACACTTTGTTATTTGGAGTTTTTTTTTTTTTTTTTTTTTTTTTTTTTTTTTTTTTTTTTTTTTTTTTTTTTTTTGCGGTCCGCGGGCCTCTCACTGCCGTGGTCTCTCCCGTTGCGGAGCACAGGCTCCGGATGCGCAGGCTCCGCGGCATGGGGGATCCTCCCGGACCGGGGCACGACCCCGTGTCCCCTGCATCGGCAGGCGGACTCTCAACCACTGCGCCACCAGGGAAGCCCTGGAGGTTTTTTTTTTGATAGTAGCCATCCTAGTAGATGTGAGGTGGTATCTCATTGTGATTTTGACTCACATTTTCCTAATGATTAGTGATGTTGAGCATCTTTTCATGTGCTTGTTGGCTGTAGACAACAATATTTTTAATTAGTGCCTGGAACATGTTGGGGGCTAAAACCTGATGTCCGTAATTACAGATCCTGTGAGATACAAATCATGATTCCAGCTGAATCTTTCTTGTAGGTCAGAGTGCTTGTCTGCTCCAGGGCTCAGAGCCATTTAGAGGGAGAAAGCTGGTGCTTTCTCTTGCCTATTCTCTTAGACTGTGGGAAGTCACTTCATTTCTCTGAGCCTCATCAAGATGCTCTGAAGACATATAAAATAAGTTGAAAACAATCTTATAGGTGGTGGAAAGATCACTGTACTAGGAGTCATACAGACCTGGGTTTGAGTCCTGCTCTGCTGTTTATTAGCTGTGTGATTTGGGCCAAGTCATCTATCTCAGATTCCAGCACAAATGAAGCATTCCATGGATATTTGTTAAATAGATGAATGAATGGGTGAATGATCTCTTTCTCATCAGCAAAATTATACCCATTGCTGGAATATTCTACCCACTAATACAATGTATTTGCAGAGTGCTTTGCAGTTTTGAAACTACTTGGGATGTGGTACGGCTGAGTGGTTCAGAGTATATATTTGCATATTTAAAAAGAGACGAATCTCAGTTTGAATCCCAGCTCTGCCAATACTATCCATGTGACCTTAGACAAGTTATGTAATCCTTCCAAGACTTAGTTCCTCTGTTTTCAATATGAGAATGATAGGAATTCTCTCCGTACTAGTCAGCCAATGATCCTTGTTCCTGATGTCCAAGTTCTTACATAGCCCCTACTGAAAATGAATAGGGCTGATCTACACGACCAATAAGATATTGCTAAAATGATGGGGCGTGATTCTTGAGCACGCCATAAAGGATACTGCAGACTCCTCCTTGGAGGCTTGCTCTCTCTTGGATCAGTCAGTTTGAAGGAAGCCAGCCATCATGTCATGAGGATGCTCAAGCAGGAGGCAAGGAACTAGGGCTTGCTAGCTTGTAAGTGAAACACCTTGGAAAATGATCCTCTAGCACCAGTCAAACCTTCTGATGAGGCTGCAAGCTAAAGAGACACCCTGAACCAGAACCACTTGGCTAAACCGCTCTCAAATTCCTGACCATCAGGAATGTGTGAGGATTAAAAAATAATAAAGTAAAAAAAAAAAAAAAACTATGCGGCAGGTAGTAAACGTTTACTGACGTTTTAAGATGCTAAGTTTCAGGGCAATTTGTTGTAAAGCGATAGACACCTAGTACACTCACCTCATAGGGCCACTGTGAATTTTAAATGCATGTAAAGGATCTTTCCTGCACAGTGCTTGACCCACAATAACAGCTCAGAAAATATCATTCGTTATTGTTATTTTTGGCCATAAAAGTAACTTATTTGCTCTTTGCTCTGATTCAAGGACTTAGAAGGGGTGTGTCTGTAAAAACATGCACTTGAGAGGCATCAATAAATTAATTAAAGCACAGATGATGTGAAGCCAAGAATATAACCTTTCTGTTATCTAAGCTAAAGAGAGGGGAGACGGGGCAAATAAAAACCTAAAAGGCTGAAGGTTCGTTCCAGCATTGCAAAGGTTTAAGTAAGTCAGTGGCAGAGACCCAAATTAAATACAAATTACGAAGACTGGAACACTCAGAGTGCTGTATAAACAGACATGGTATTATGGTTTCCTGTACTTTATAAAGTCTACGAAGTGCTCATGGAATTATCTCTTTTAATCCTCCCCAATAAGTCCTGTAGGATGCTTATGCTTGTGTCCATTTTATGGAAGGGTCAACTGAGACTCGGAGGCCTGAGGCAAACTTCTCAGGAACATATAGTCATCAGGTGCCAATGACAGGTTTCAGACCAAGGCTTCCAGTCCTCTTGACTCAGACCAAGCCCAGAGGTTGTTCCATGATGCCAGGCTTCAGTCTCTTCCTCCGTCTGAGCTTCAATTTCATGAAAAGTAGGGTTTGGAAGAAACCAGAGACCACATGTTCAGAAGCTTAATGCACAAAGCAGTTTAGTTAAAGTGCAAAAAGCAGGTCGACAGTGACTGCTTTCTCTACTATAAGAAAAACAAGAGCACACATTCAACATACATAGCAAATGACACTGGGCCTCAGAGCTGGAGAGGCAATAGGGACTGGTGAGGATGCTGGCCAACTGAAGAGCATACGTCTTTTCTTGAGAGGGTGTTCTCCTTGCTCTATCCAGGTGCTGCCATGCAGGAAGAGAAGCCTAGGGCTGCCAGATCACCTGCTTCTTCAAGAGAAGCCTGAACCTGTATTTTATATGAATTCTCAGCAAGTTTAAAAGTTGGGTCAAAGAAAATAAAAATAAAACAAAACACCGTATGAGTCAAACACACACGTCCACAAGCTAATTCAGCTCATGAGCCACCATTCAGTGACTCCTGGACTAGATACTTTGCAAGGTTCCCCCCTGCTCCAGGGCACACTGTCTCCATCAGCACTCAGCACTGACTGTTTGTTTACACGGGATACTGGGCAGCCTCATAAATATTCCAAACTGGTTTTCATGTGCAGATGTGAGCTGTGTCCTCAAATAAATTCCAGACTCTCTTGAGGGCGGGGACCAGGTCCCTGGTTTCCTGTGGGTCTTTGTTTCTGACTCTTTCAGTATAAGGTGCAGCCACTCAGGGTGAGGGTGCATTCAGCTGGGGCAGAGGGTCAGGCTGAATGATTTTCCCCAGGCAGTGGCTCTGGAGAGCTGCAAGTCTCACATCACTGAGGTTGGGGGGAGCTTTGGATCCTGGGAGGGCAGCTTCCATCACTGCTGGTGTTCTAAGGAATTGAGGCCAGGGAATCAAGGTTAATGACTTCCATCTATAACATGCCTGCCAGATTTATAAACGAGGATTCTGTTTCCTTTGGGAATCGTGCCTGCTGCTGGGCAGATGTGGCTGCTTTCGCAGAGGGAAACGACTTCCTCCAAGTCATCCCAAATGAAGAGGCAGGTTCCTCTGGGTGTTCTCTCTCTGGAGTCCCCGAACCATCTCATAGTGTCTCATAATGTGGGTTCTGGAGCTACCCTTCTTGGGTTTGAATCCCAGCTCCTTCACTTACAAATTAAACAGAACTGAAATTGCTTCTTGATCATCCCTGTGCCCATAATGGTGAAGAATCTGTGTTTAAAAATATAACTTATGGGCTTCCCTGGTGGCGCAGTGGTTGAGAGTCCGCCTGCCGATGCAGGGAACACAGGTTCGTGCCCCGGTCCGGGAGGGTCCTGCATGCCACGGGGTGGCTGGGCCCGTGAGCCACGGCCGCTGAGCCTGCGTGTCCGGAACCTGTGCTCCGCAATGGGAGAGGCCACAACAGTGAGAGGCCCGCGTGTGTATATATATATGTGTGTGTATGTGTGTGTGTGTGTGTATATATATATATATATATATATATATATATATATAACACTTATGTCCTCTGCTCCCCAGGGTCTTATAATTTAATTGAGGAGATAGAACCAAAAAAGTTACAAAGGCTTAATATAGATATGAGAAGTTATGGTCCATGGCAGTAAACGATCATTAGCAATTGCTTTGTGCAGAAAGTACCATAAGAACAGAAAAGAGGGGAAGGGTAAGCTGGGACGAAGTGAGAGAGTGGCGTGGACACATATACACTACCAAATGTAAGACAGATAGCTAGTGGGAAGCAGCCGCAGAGCACAGGGAGATCAGCTCGGTGCTCTGTGACCACCTAGAGGCGTGGGATAGGGAGGGTGGGAGGGAGGGAGACGCAAGAGGGAGGGAATGTGGGGAGATATGTACATATGTAGCTGATTCACTTTGTTATACAGCAGAAACTAACACACCACTGTAAAGCAATTATACTCTGATAAAGATGTTAAAAAAAAAAAAAAAAAAAGAACAGAAAAGAGGAGGGGAAGAACACAGTGAGATTCATGCAGGAGCCTTAAGGCTTTACAAACTGATGGAGCTGGTGGGGGAGCAGGGGGTATCGATGAAAACTGCTCTGCTGGCCCCCACTGAAGAAGACAAGGTTGAACCGTGGTTAGAAGTATGGACTTTGGAAACAGACCTAGGTTTGAATCCTGAATTTACCAAAGGCTTCTTTTAGTTGAAGGTGACAGAGACCCAGCTTCAACTTCAGCAAAATGGGCCTTTACTGATCCACAGCAGAGGGAGGGGGTAGCTTACAGAATAAATTGAGGTAATTAGGGCAGTTCTGAGGCCTGAGAAACTGGAGGCCACTGGGATCGTCTGACTGCCCATCTCATTTCAGCTTCTTTTTTCTGCCCCACGTCACACTCTTCTGCAGCAGATGGGCCTCTTCTCCATCTGGCTGCACATATGGCACCTAGAAGCTCTGGATAAGGGCCTTTGAGTTCTGTGACCACGGAGAATAGGCTATTTCTCCTCCGGCTCCAAGTAAAAAGTCCCAGCGAAGAGCTCTGATTGGCTTGGCTTGGTCACATGACTTTCACAGGCCCTTCTCAGTGACCACAGAGGAGTGTGGTCCTGTGACTGGATAGGCTTGGGTCTTGGATGGAGTCTTGTGAATGGCAGCTCCACCAGAACCACAGTAGTAGGGAGGGTATGGAGAGAGGCTTCCACTATTCCAAAAAGGATAGGATATTTATCAGTGCTTTGTTTTGGTAGAAGGTCTTGGAAATAATCTAGCCCAGTGTTTCCCACTCCTGGGTGAACCTGTTAAAATTCAGATTCCCAGGCATCACTCAACACCCTAAACCTGTCTCTAGGGATTAGAGCCCAGGAAGCTGTTTTTAACCAGCTTTCCACATGACTCCAGCGATCAGCTAAGTAGGGAGACCACTGGTCAGTCTATCCCAATCATAATTTTATTGGGGAAGAAAACTAGGCACAGAGATGAAAGTGATTCACCCAAAATCACAGATCCAGGACATGGCAGAAGAGAAATAAGACTTGAGTTCACCTGCCCTGCAGTGCCCCCCTCATTCTCCTTATAGCTCCTTGTTTTCCCCGGCTCTTTCACTGTCTCCCCAGACCACACAGGGGGGAGGCCCCATGAGCCACCTTTCTACAACTAGATGTCTCTACTACTGAGTCCCTAACACTGACCCTCCCAACACACTGACACTAACGCACACGCACGCACACGCACAGCTAGACACTCTTCCTCCTTCTCCATCAGCTGTGTCTGGAAAAAACTTGATGTGATATGACGGGCTGCAGAGATGGCACTTCAGGCAGGGGGAAGTGGGGAAGGGAGGGAACCGCAGAAGGACTGGGTGACGCACCCCCCAAAGATAACCATGGCTAACCCCACAGGGCGCTCTGAAGCAAGAATGGTCCTTTTTCAGAGGCGTCTCAAGTTGGGTCTCAATGGTCAGATCTTTGTACTCCCCATGGATTACTAATTCGCGGCGGGCTGCCCTGAGAAGGGTTATGTCTTTGGATAAGGTAGTTCTCTGCAGCTGAGGCAATCCCTGAAGGGCCGGCAGGTGAGGACCAAGCTACTGACAACACCCGCCCGGCTGGATAACACGTCCTTCCTTGAAGGAGGATTCGGGCAGTGCATTAGCATGTCCACCATATGTAAATGTTTATAATTTACTGTAAGTAATATCTGTAATTCATTTATTATAAATATAGTTTCCTATGTATTCTTATACATAATGATAACAGCACACTTTTCCAAAAATGCTCAACATGTATTAGACACTAAGCTAAGCACACTGCCTTGTTACTACATTTAATCGTTACAATAACACTATGAGGCAGATATTGTTACCCTTATTTAACAGATGAGGAAGATGAGGCTCAGAGGGTTTTAATGAGGTTACACAACTAGTATGCGGTGGAGCTAAGATTCCAACCCAATTCTGTCTGATGTCAGAGCGCTATAGTAAAACCACTATAATAAAACTGCTGCATGAGTTATTCAGGTAAAGTGGGGGAAGAAGTGGTGACCAAGAATCAGCAAAGAGGAGGCCGCTACATCTGGGGGAGTCTCGACACAGAGGAACACACCCGACGACCTCTGAGAGGTTCCTGCGGTTCCCCACTAAGATTCATAAGCAATTCGGCATCATTTAGCTTACCAGCGTTTTCAGTCACCTGTAGAACATGAGCACATGGGATACAGGAGCCATATGCTTTGACTAGAAAGAGAAGACAGACAAAGGAAAGAAAATTCCTGCCCATATGATGGTCTCGAAGTACTGGGGAGGGAGTTCAAGATAAGGAGCTTGGGGAGATCCCAGGGGGTGTCCAGAGTCTGAAAAGTCAGTTTTGGGCTAAGAAGGTGGTTAGGAAAGTGAGTCAGGGGAAAATTTCACAAATTAACCAAAGGTCAGCCCTATCTTGGGATTGTATCCCACAAAATCTCGAAAATTAGAAAGGCTCTTGGAGACCATACAATCCGACCTTCTCAAATTTTAGCGAGGGTGATGGAGACCTAGATATGGCCTGGCTATGGCTTGACAAAGACTGCAGAGAAAGAATAAACAAAAACATAGGTCTCCGGATGACAGGTGGCACTATTTATTAACATGCCTCCCTTTTTTACCTCAGTGTTGGTTAAGCTCTCTAAGCAGCAGATGCTGAGATAAAATGAGTGTAAAAGGTTTACTGGAGAGTAACAACGCTTGAAGGAAAAGGGAAGGGAGGAGGATTGGACAGAGGCCGCTGTCAGGCTGCAGTAGAACCCGGGACAGTGTCTACCAGCCCAACAGGGAGCCCCGGAGCAAAGAGTGCCCATTCGAAGCATCTACACTGCTCTATTCTCTGCTTCTATGAGTTTGATTATTTTAGGTTTCTCACCTAAGTGGAATTAGTCCTTCTGTGCCTGGTTTAGTTCACTTAGCATAACGGACCAGGGACCGTTGGGGAGGGGGAATTGGGGGGTTGTTGCTCCATGGGTATAAAGTTTGTTATGCTAGATGAATATGTTCTAGAGACCTGCTGTACAGCACAGCACCTACAGTCAACAATACTGCGCTGTGCGCTTAAAATTTTGTTAATAGACTTATCATGGTGATCATTTTACAGTATATACAAATATCAAATCATTTTATGTACACCTGAAACTAATATAATGTTATATGTCAATTATACCTCAATTTAAAGAAAAAGGAAACTTTTGCAGGTGATGGATATGTCTATCACCTTGGCTGTGATGATGGTTTTAAGGGTGTATGCACATGTCCAAACTCATCAAACTGTATACATTAAATAAATGCAGTGTTTTGTATATCAATTATACCTCAGTAAAACTTTTTAAAAGCATCTATTCTCTGGGCTTCCCTGGTGGCGCAGTGGTTGAGAGTCCGCCTACCGATGCAGGGGACACGGGTTCGTGCCCCGGTCCGGGAAGATCCCACATGCCGCGGAGCAGCTGGGCCCGTG
>NW_006791849.1:75719-97632 GCF_000442215.2 Lipotes vexillifer | reverse complement strand
TGAGCCTGCACATCCGGAGCCTGTGCTCTGCAACGGGAGAGGCCACAACAGTGAGAGGCCCGCGTACAAAAAAAAAAAAAAAAAAAAAAAAAAGCACCTATTCTTGGTGGGAATGGCTGGGCCCTCTTATCCCTCTCATGTTTAGCCATTGGGTGGGGCCTCCCTCAAAGGGTGTGACCTTGGGAGGCTGACCACACTCCTTATAGCTGGACAGTGAGTCCTTCCCTGAAGGGGGATCGGAGCGATGGTTTTCTATGTCTGCCACAACTCTCAATGGAAAGAGCTATCTTTCTATCTTTTTTCTCCTGACTAGATAAAAAATCTATGCCCACTGTAAATATCTGAACAACACAGAAAAGTAAATGGCAAAAGGTAAAAGTCACCTAAAACTGCTAGTATTTTGAAAACATCCTCATATATTTTCATGCATATACATGTATATTTTATGTAAATGGCATCATATAATACAATAAGTTTTTATTGTTGACTTTTAAATATATATATATATATTTTAACACCACTCCACTCCTCCCTGCCCTTCCCCAAATAAACAATAACAACATTGTGCGTGACCACCTTATGTTTTATGGGCATACAGGAATTTTAAAAGTGTTTTTACGTGACAGAATTTTTTACACCCTCACAACAAGTACCTTGTCAGCTGGCAAATGTAAGCTCTGCTTCCCCATTTCGAGAAGAGAAGACTGAAGCCTAGAAAGATTCGGTGGTTGTCCAAGAAAGTCACTGAACTTGTAGGTGACGGAGCCAAGGCTTGAAGTCCAGGACTTCCCATGCAGGGCCCTCCCTGTAAGCACCCTGGCCTAATACCGACCAGGTCTTCCTTCTGCTCGACTACATGCACCGCACTCCTCTCTGTGACTGGTGACATATCAGGCAGTGAACTTTCCATCCCAGGAAATAGTCAAGCTAAGTTCTGATGGCCATTCATCAGAGTCGCAGCGTTAAGCAGATTCTTATGCTGCAAGAAGGTCCTGCTGCCACGCCACAGAAGGAAGGGCAGGGCTGTAATTGAGTCAGCATCTACTGGCAGACAAGAAATCAGCTCTGGCAGTTCTGGTGTTTACATCGCCATCTCACCCTCCAACTAGCAGTGTTCATATGATAGCTGGATTTGGGGGAATTTTCCCCCCAAATTTCTATTTTGCTCTGCACCTCTATAGAAATGCAAACACTGACCCATTAAAAGAGACAAATGACATTGTAATAGTAATAGCCCATTTTTTAAATCCACATGGGCTGCTTTGGTCAGGGTGGAAAATGTGCTTGTTAAAATGTGAGGAGGTGCTCTGACTGGTTTCCTTGATGCAAACACAGATGTGCCAAGTAAGCAACCAATAATCAAAGCATTTAGTTACGTGATTAATTTCCAAGCTTTCAAGGATGAACACTTAGTGGCAAAGAGCATGGGTCTCAATGTCAGCCAGACCTGGGTTCAAGTACTGGTCCCTCCACCTCCTGGCTTTATGACCTTGGGCAAGTCTCTCACCTTCTCTGAGCTTCTTCACTGCCCCTGTGGCACCGAGTAAGCACTTGACAAACAGTAGCTGTTAACAATAACGCTAATACTGCTATTACCCCATTACTAGTATTATAAACTCAAGTGCTATAAAGGCTTCTCGGGCTAGAGGTTCCCCCTAACTCAAGTTTATTAGATCTCTCCCCACTAAGCTGACCTAGGCCATGGACCCAATCCCTGAGCACACAAGTTAACTTCACTTTGCACTATCAAATGTATGCTCTCTTAGCCTAAGATAACATGTGTTTCAGGCCCATATTTCACAAAGTGTAGAAAGAATAGACCTACCGATATTAATTACTGGAAAAAAGGAACTGGTGATCAAATAAGTTTGGGATATACTCGGTTCAACTTGGTTGAATGAAGTGAAACACTTGGTTAGAGACACTCGGTTAAACAAAGTGAAACAGATTTATTTCCTGCAGGACTTGTCAGAAACTTTTATATCCCAATAGAATTTGTGCCTCTCTAACAAGCAGATATAATATTGTATTAATCTTGACATTTTCAGCTGCAAATGGCAGAAGCCCAGCTGAATTTAGGTTATGCAAAAAGACACTTTATTGGTCATGTAACTCTATCGCCTAGGATTGTATATACTTTAGGTTAAAAGGGTCCAGGGGTTCAGGGCTTCCCTGGTGGCGCAGTGGTTGAGAGTCCGCCTGCCGATGCAGGGGACGCGGGTTCGTGCCCCGGTCCGCGAGGATCCCACGTGCCACGGAGCGGCTGGGCCCGTGAGCCATGGCCGCTGAGCCTGCGTGTCCGGAGCCTGTGCTCCGCGACGGGAGAGGCCACAACAGTGGGAGGCCCGCGGACCGCCAAAAAAAAAAAAAAAAAAAAGGGTCCAGGGGTTCCAATTATGCCATCTAATCTGCCTGTCCTCCCTCTCTCCTCTCCCTTCTTCTTCCTGCCTATTCTCTCCTCACCTATTTGAGCATCTCTTCCCTGTTGGGCTTTGTTATTAGGCTTTTGTGTTGGACAGCAGTACTGTTTCATGGAAATCTCAACATTACAGTCTAGGATACAGAGAAAGAAAATGTCTTCCCCCAATTTACCTATCTTGGGTCATGGACCCATGTGTGATTCACTCTCTGTGGCCAGGCGTATGACGTAGCCTGATTGGACAGGTGGACGTAAACTAAGCATGGAAGAGGGGGAAAGGCGTTTCCCCAAAAGAAGAGTTGCAATGGTGACCCAAAAAACATGTATCCATTCTGAATCTTTAGCATTTCATCTTACTGGGCTAGTGTTCTTTAAGAAATGCTGATTTTGTACAAACTTGGCCTCAACAGAGGAAAAAGAAATCACCGCTTGAGTGACCATTTTTTGAGGATCTATTACGTGCCTGTTACTGTTCATGGAACTTGGATACAAAGGTAAAGGAGATACATCAACAACTTCTAGAAGTTCACAGTCTGAGGAGTAAAGATCTGAGGCAGACCGTAGGCAGCTAAGTACAAGGCAACATTCTAGGTAGGATAACAGTGGTATAAATAAGTCACCACTGGAACACAGGAGAGACAGGGTTAATCTGCCTTAGTGATGACAGAAGCACTTCATAGAGGAGGAGACAGTCGTGTCAAGTTTGGAAAGAGGCCAAGTTTGAGAAGGGCAGGTTATCTTGGCATAGAGAACTACCTAAGAGAGCTTCTGCCGTTTGAGAGCTCACAGCTTAATTTGGAAGTGATGATAGCTGTGTGATTCTAATGCAGCCTATATGGTCAGGCAAGAGACAGAAGTGAGAGCGCTGGAGCCAGGTTGACCTCCTGACTCCCAGCTCACCACTCCTTTCCCAACGTCCCTCCTGAGAGCTTTCTTCATAAAATAATGGACTATGGACAGTGTTGTTTTGTGTCTACCTAGAAAGCTTCCTCACCCCCATTTCTCTACTTTCTGCAGGTCCACAGAGGTTGTATCATACGACCCAGGCGGAGCCAACCATCTTCTATTATTTTCCTGATCCCCAGGATTGGTCTAGGGGTGGCCATGTGATCCAGATGCAGCCAATCAGTGCCTGGCCTTGCTCTTTAAAGAGACATATTTGAAGAAAGTTGGTTTTTTATTCCCATTGTGGGTAAGCAGCTGAAAATGTGAATCTGTGACTCCCCAGTATCCTTCCATGCTACATGTTTGGTAGCTTAAATTGGGCTTTGTCCTTCAAAATGGTCACTTTCTCCAACATTTCACCTGAATGTTGCAAAACCTCCCTGCAGTTTCTGGAAAGGGGAAGCCTATATTAGATGGAAGTGGTACAGACAGTAAGTAGTCTTTGGAGCACTGCTCCACCACTCTGTCCTGCTCCCCTTAGAGGACTGGATGTCAAAGTCTGTTGACCCAATCCCTTCCTGAGTCAAGCCTCACCCCTTCTCCCTATGAGGCCCACACCTGCCTCCATGTTTGCCTCCACGCCCAATCCACTCTTGGCACTGCATGGAGGACCCTTTGGGTGCCCAAACCTTACCACGTTACTTGTTGTTAAAACCAAGGTGTACGGGGCTTCCCTGGTGGCGCAGTGGTTGAGAGTCTGCCTGCCGATGCAGGGGACGCGGGTTCGTGCCCCGGTCCGGGAGGATCCCACATGCCGTGGAGCGGCTGGGCCCGTGAGCCATGGCCGCTGGGCCTGCGCGTCCGGAGCCTGTGCTCCGCAACGGGAGAGGCCACAGCAGTGAGAGGCCCGCGTACCGCAAAAAATAAATAAATAAATAAATAAAAAACCAAGGCGTTTCATCTGAAAAAAAAAGAGGGTCTCAGTTCCTCAGGTTAGCCTACGAGACCTTCCAAAGCTTGGCTTTGACATGTTCCAGTCTCATCTCTCAACACGCCTCATGAGTTGCCCTCCGCCAACAATGGACGGCTTCCGTCCCTCTGCATTTGCCATTTTTAGAGCCTCTTCTCCTCTTGGGAAAATCCCACTCATCCTTTAAAACTCAGCTAAGGTATCTTCATTACTTCACACCAGGTGCACCAGAAGGACTCGTATTACCCCTGTCACCGCACTTCTTCATTCCGCTTTCTGATCGTGTGCTCGGGTCTGTCACCCCAGGAGAGAAAGGATCCTTTCTTAGTCTTTTTCGTCTCCCACCTCATATCCAATTCATGTGCAAATCTTGTCAGCTCTACTTTTGAAATACATGTATATATTCCAAATCCAACCACTGGTTGTCACCACCACTACTATCTTGGTCTGAGCCCCACTAATTCTATTCTAACTAATAGAATTAGTTATATTAATTAAGTAATGAAGTTAGCCTTCTAATTTCTCACCCATATTGTTGCGTTAGCCCCCTCCCAGGTCTCCCTTGATTCTGTCCTTAGCCACCTTCTTGTTAGGAAGCAGCCAAAAAAAAGCAGCCATCGTCAAGACAGCAGCCAAAATGTACCTTAAAAAACCAACATTCAGGATTGGTTGGTCCTCTGCTCAAAATTTTAAGTTGGGCTTCTCATTCACTTAGGAAAAACTGCAGTCCCTACAATGGCCTACAAGCCCTCCACGATTCTGCCTCTGTTCCTGCCTGATGTCATCTTCCACTACCCTCCTTCTGCCACATGCACTGCAGCCCCTGTGGCCCCCGCCACGGTCCCTCCCGCCCACCAGGCACACTCCCGCCCCACAGTGACACATGTGTTATTCCCTCTGCAGGACTGTTCTCCCACAAGTCTTGCTCCCTCACCTCCTTCAGGCCTTCTCTCAAATGCCACTCTCTCAATCAAAACTTTCTGGATACCCTATTCTAAATGTCCATTGACAGAGGAATGGATAAAGAAGATGTGGTACATATATACAATGGAATATTACTCAGCCATAAAAAAAGAACGAAATAAGGTCATCTGCAGCAATGTGGATGGACCTAGAGATTGTCATACCGAGTGAAGTAAGTCAGACAGAGAAACAGAAATATTGTATGATATCGCTTATATGTGGAATCTAAAAAGAAATAATACAAATGAACTTATTTACAAAACAGAAACAGACTCACAGACTTAGAGAATGAACTTATGGGTACCGGGGTGGGGGGGGCGGAAGGGTGGAGGGAAGGGACAGTTAAGGAGCTTGGGACTGACATGTACCCAGTGCTATATTTAAAATGGAAAACCAACAAGGACCTACTGTATAGCACAGGGAACTCTGCTCCATGTTATGTGGCAGCCTGGATGGGAGGGAAGTTTGGGGGAGAATGGATACATGTATGGATACATGTATGGATACATGTATGACTGAGCTGCTTTGCTGTGCACCTGAAACTATCACAACATTGTTAGTTGGTTATATTCCAACTAAAAAAAATTCCCCCCCCCCCAAAAATGAGTTTCTTCTTGAACACTTCCCATCCTCCTCTCTTATTTTCTTAATTTTGTACCATTATACCATGTATTTTACTTGCTTACTTGTGTTATTTATTATGTGTCTCCTGAGTAGTACCCCACCCCCAAAAGATAAACTCCCTTATGAATTCTGAGTGTTCTGCTCATTGATATAGTTCCACTGCCTAAAACAGCGTGTGGTGCATAGTAGATGTCCAGTAAATATTTATCAAATAAATGAATAAACGAATGAGCAAATTATTTGAACACAAACTGCCTAGCATATAGTAGGCGATCAATATAACTGATTGAGTAAATTAATTAACTAATGAAGTTAGTCTTCTGTAAGTCTAAATGAGGTTTTTTCTGGTGTTTTCAGGGTTCTTTCTCAATCCCCTTCTCAAGTTTCTGGGTCTCCAGCATCCTAATCAATTGTCCATGGAGTTTTTTTTGTCCCTCTCTGATGTGGTTCTGTAAATGTCTTCTCCAGGAGCAGGAACAAAGTCAATCAATGAGTAGCTGACAATGAGGGGCCATATCCCAACTGACAAAGCCCAGCTCCATTCAGGAGAGTCTGTCATTCTTAGTGACACAAAGCCAGGCAATGTCACAATTCTTCATCAGGAGTTTCCAAAATATTGGGCTGGGCATTCATCTGCAGGCAAAACTAAACTCTTTGGATTCTAGGATTCTATAAAAGGGGCTGGACATAGCGACATTGATGTTGAAATAACCAGGCCAGCCCTCAAAGCACATAGGCAGTATATGTGAAGACAAACAGATTTCCATGAAAATAGAGGTATGTGCAAACTATGTCTCCATTCAACCTCTACGGGACCCAGAGAGAGCTTGGCGTTAGGGAGTAATAATTAACACAAACACAGAATTTAATAGTTTGTAATAAACTTTCATGTGTATGATTTCATTTGGGCTTCATGACTATCCTATGAAGAAGGGAGCATTATCATTTCACTGGTGTGGATTATATTACGGTTCCAAATTATTTGCTGCCCTGCCTGTGAGAGGGTTATACAACCCTGCTTACTGCCATGTGATTTTCACTGCCTCTCTGTGGGAGAAGGTATAACATCCTTACCCACAGAACGTGAATATCGGGGACATCTGAGCAAAAGCTTTAGAGACACTGCACGACTCTACCTCATTCCTTATCCCTGGGCACAAAACCAGTGGATGTGTCTTCATCTTGGACCTCAGAATGTTGAATACACACGGAAAAGAGCCACAAAACCATAGCTGAGACCTGACCACAGCAAAAATATAATATGAGCCATAAATAACCGTCTGTTGCTGTAAGTCACCAAGATTTGGGGGGCTGTTTGTTACCGCAGCATAGCTAACTTAAGCTGACTAGCACACCCATTTTACAGAGGAAGAATCTAAGGATTAAAGAGATTAGTGATTTTCCCAAAGCCATTCATCTAGTGTGTAGCAGATCCAGGACTCAAACCCAGGGTGCCTCACCCTCCAAACCATGTTCATTCTACCAGATCATTCTGATGAAGGACAATGTCTCCTTCTGCACATCTCCTGCAGTGATCTGGAAAACTGAGTGGTATCAGGCTCCAAGCTAGTTTTTTTTTTTTTTTTCACCAAAAAGAGCCCTTTCCTCTCTGAGCCCCTGCCAAGTCAGAAAGAGGCTCTGAATTTCACAGTTATTTAGGAAAACAGAGTTGGCTCAATCTAGTTGTTTTCATAGACTGGTCTCTGGAAACCATCCCAGCCCAGGGTAAAATATGAAATTTAATCACAGGGGGAATTCAGCCAGACCACCAAGCACCATCAACTGTTCCTCTTGTTTCCTTTCAGTACTCAATTCTTTTTTCAGGAGCCCTTGGATGGGTCCGGAGGAGCTCTGGGAGGATGGGTTTAGAATGTTAGCTTTATTTAATCGATTCATGCTTTTGGACCTTCCCTGGTGTTCTTAGAGGGACATCTGGGGACCCAGGCAGTCTTGCTACAAGGCTAATATTCCTCAACACGTAGAGTCTACACATATAAGATTTGTTCCCTCGGGGCCCAGTTTGGAGCACAAACACTGAATTCCCAGGAACTAAAATCCGGGCCGTGGGCATTAAGCATACAACGAAATGGTGCACATCACCCAGGCAACCTGACTGTCCAGCGGTGTTTCCAAGAATTCTACAAAACAAATGTCCTTGGCCACTCATGGTACAGGGTAAAAGCTAGCTGTGCCTGGAACCTGCTCATGAGGAGGTAGGAGAGAAAGGCCAAAGTCAGCTTGGATGTCCCACTTCGTTCCGATTAGAGACCCAGGCCATGTACAAGAAAGCACAAGAGGAAATTAGCGAAGTCTGGGCATGGTTTTTAGTTCAGCAGCTATGCAGGGAAATGCAAAAGAAGCTTCATCTCTTTAACAAGCATTATCTAGCATCTACTGTGTGTCAGACACTTTTCTAAGCACTATGTCAATATTGTTACTGAAAGCTGGCAGAAATTCTCTGAGATATGAACTCATATTATCCCTATTTTCCAGACGAAGAAACTGAGGCACAGAGAGAATAAGTATCTTTTCCAAGGTCTAAGAGCTAGAAACGGAGAAGGCAGGATTGGGACCCCCGTAGTCTGCCTCCGGAGTCTGTGTTCTTTACCTCTATGCAGTGATGCTTCTAAGGTGTCACGGAAGAATGAGACCTCGGCAAAAACTGAAACTGATTGAATGTGCCCAGCAATGGCATGGTTTCTCTTTCAGTCTGACTCCACTCAGAAGGAGAGGGCTAAGACCCCACCTCCCGAGGTGGAGGTTGAACACAAGACACTTTTCCCATATCTCATGTCCCTGGAAACCTCTAGACTATGAACTCACAACAGGTAGGGAGAGAGCCACTCTTTGTACCACTGTCTCCATAGCACCTAATGCAGTGCCTGAATCAGAGAATGCCCAGTAAGTATTTGTTAGAGGGAATGGAGGGAGAGGGGGAGGGAGGGACGAAGAGAGCTAAGGAAAAAGGAGGGAGGGCTGAGGGAGGGAGGGAGGGAGCAAGGAAGAGAGGAAGAAGGGAGGAGTTATCTAGTTGTCAGCTGCCCATCATCGCATCCCCAGCTAGGGGTTAGCTGATGAGAGCTTAACGTGTTGCTCCTCCTAAGAATGTTTAGAGATCCTCTCAAAAGAAAACTTCAGAAACTGCTGTGGCTTTGTCCCTTGTCACTAACTCTTCTTCAGTAATTCCCCCCTAGCTTTCCAGGCCCCTCATGTACTGCTGAACATCAACACACGCACGCGCGCGCACACCTACAGAACACCGTTTGCCCAACAGTTAAGACATGAGACCTAGCGCTCTGCTGTTCTTTTGTTTTCTTTGCACAGAACCAGAGAAAGGACCCAAGCGCGGACATCACTCCAGCTGACTTCTCTTTGTTTTGGGCAGCAGGGATGCCTACGGCTCCAACCTCTTCTCTGCCCATGAGAACCTCAGCTACTAATAGCACTTAGCTGCAGGTGAAATGTCACGGAATCTGAGGATGCAACAGCCCAAAGGGACCCGTTAGACTGCCTTGCTTAGGAATTCTTCATCTTAATTTTGGGGGAATCTATTATTGTCCCTCCAAGGCCTGACTCTTCTCATTATACTACACTGCCTTCCCACTCTCATGTCTTTTCTCATTATTTCCTCAGACCAATATCTTCAAACAAGGCAGTGTAGCGTTTTAGTTCAGAGCACTTGAATCGGAGGTAGGGAGACCGGTCCGATTCCTGGCTCAGCCAGGAATAAGCTGTGAGCCTTAAGCTCATGTCCTGCCCTCTCTGAGCCTCAGAGAGGCTCTCCCATATATAAAACGGTGATAAGAACAGATGCTACATCACAGCATTTCTGTAAGGAATCAGCGAGATAATGCATCTAAAACACTTAGCACAGAGACTAGCACACAGTGAGGTACTCAATAAATACTTGTGATTATCCTCATTCTTCATGCTTTGCCCACACCCCAAACGGCAGCAGTATGTTTGTGATTCCACATGATTTCCCTTGTTTGCAGAGTCAGGAATAGCCCTCCCTTGTTAACCTTCATTTGGAAAGCGATTTAGCTCTCTGACATTAAAATTAAAATATAAACAGCCCAGCGCCTGATTTAATGGACAATTGAAAATTAAATTAACAGTTAGTAAGTGATGAACTAAGTTTGTTATTATAACCATATTAGCCTCATACTCGGAGAAATATAAAAGGGAAAACAGACCCCTTAAGATACACACACACACACACACACACACACACACACACACACACACACACATATACGTAGACAGGCAAGAAAAGATTTAAGTTCATATATTATAGCCTTGGCAGATTCACTCTTTGAAGCTATTCCCCACAAAACTCAGCTGTCTGATACTTATGCAAAAATGTTTAGACGTCAAAGTTATGAGAATTAATGATCTGGTAGAAAGAAAAAGAATACTAAAGGAACGTTTTATTGCAAGCTGTAGAGCAAACAGCTTGGTAAAGCTGCCTGGGTTATCTCACCCCATGCTCGTTCGCGGCCTCTGGAAAAACCAAGGGTTTTCTTGCTTGTCTTCAAATACACGGATCTGTCAGATGTGCTAATTGCAACTCTCAGGTATGATGCTCTCGGTTGGGATCCTTACTCTCAGATCTGATAGGAGGGGAAGACGAAAAACAGCGCAGGGAACCTGGAGAGGGCTCAGCAGAAGATGGGGCGTGAAGGAAAGGCACCACCCTCTAAAGAAGTCCCAGAGCTCACCTTTCCTTCCCTTAGCCCCTGTGCGCTGTGCCTATCCCCCTTCTTCCTCCAGGGGTGCACTGCTCTCAAAGCTCTCATCACTTTAGCATCACTGCGTATTAATGTATCCGTCCTTCCCGCATATCCGTTTGGCCCACGTTAAGCACTGCTTCTATCTTGCTTACATTTACACGCCAGCGTACAGCAGAGTGTCTGGCTCAGTGTTTGTCGTCTTGAATTGATTTAATGTAAACGAGTGAAAAATTTGTTCAATCTCAGGTATTAAGACCCAAGACGCTGCCCTTTCTAGGGGCATTTGCCATTTCAGTAGGGGGATTGGAGGAGCGATGCTGAATCCAAAGAGATGGCTTATGCGTGGGGTGACTCCAGGTGTCGAGAAGTGGCCAGAGGCTCAGGGGATAGTGTTGGGAGGGGAGGCTTCCAAGAACTCATCTAATCACAGCTTGTAGATGCCTATCTGCTCCGATTACATGCTGGTCTGGCTTCAGTGAACAGAAACTGTCTTAGGAGCACAGAACACCGCTCAGTTCTCACGATATGTGACGTGTCTGACAACATGTGACCTGACTCTGACGAGAAGCGGTCTGGCTGGGGCGGCCCTCACCCCGCAGAGTCCTCGTCGCCTCCGTGTTTTGAGATCCCTACTGTCAGAGTCTCTGCTTTGGAGTGAAGAACATTCGCCGGCTTTTGGGACAAATGTTCTTTACTCCAGGATCCACTCCCTCATAGCTTAATTTCCTTTGGGAGATTTCCTCTCACCCAGTGTGCGCAGTCTTAACGATATCAACAGTCAAGGCACTTCATCTCCCACCCAGAGATGTATGATTCGAGTGTGGCAGATCAGTCCTCCCCTGCTGTGACTCGGAATCGCGAGCAGAAGCCCGTGAGGAGGAAGAGTGTCTGCCATTGCTTCTTCCAGAGGGACACGTTTTCAAGAATGTCGTCCACTTCACACCACCCAGATACCAGAGTATCACTTTCCTTTTCTGAGCTGGGTTCTCCAGCCTTCTCATTGATTCTATGATCCAGTACCTTCTAATAAATTCATTTTCTGCTTAAATTAGCCTGAGTCTGTTTAAACATCTTCTGAACCGAGGTCTCTAACTGATACTTGGGGTTGGAAGCAAGAGGTGAGGGCGGGAGGAAGCCATCATCTGGGCTTCCAAACTCTCTCCCAATAACACAGTAATTCATCACATTTATTAGTTAGCCTCGTCCAAGGAAAATACCCAAATGAATTCAATATTTAGTGAAAAAAAAAGAAGGGGGAGAAAAAATAAGGTAAAATCATGCGGAGGACAAGTCCTATAGTAGTGGCAAGAAGCCAACAGGAGAGGCCTGCCAAAGGAAACCAATTTTTGCCTATTTTTCTCAGCTTCAACCTCAAGTAAATTTAAAGATCCTCATCGGTCTAGCCTCAGGGAGGAAGGTGGGGATTCTGTGTGATTAGTAGGACTTGAAAGGCCTTCCTGATATACGTCGCCCTTGAGCCTAGTTTCTCTGTCTCATTTCCCAGATGATCCGAGTGCCCAGCCATGGCTTCCCCACCTTATCTCTACATAATGGTCCAATCTCACAGGCTGCACGGAGGGAAAACCTCCAGGACATGAGGGGGACAGCACATCAGAAAATACCACGGCTTTCCAATGGTCCCTATGTCTGGAAGCAAACTGGAGGTTTGTGAAGTTGGTCTCCCACCTTCAATTGCCACCAGTCACTTGCCACAAAGGTAATATTCAATAATTTTACTGCATCCAATATTAGGCAGAGTCTATAAAAGGACAGACCAGTGGGACTTCCCTGGCGGCCCAATGGTTAGGACTCCATGCCTCAACTGCAGAGGGTACAGGTTCCATCTCTGGTTGGGGAACTAAGATCCCACGTGCCCCGTGGCACGGCTAAAAACATAAAATAAAAGCTTAAATAAAAAGAAAAAAAGGATGGAGGCGCAAAGAGAGAGTCATATTAGGGATGTCATTCGGTGCTTGCCGCCGCGTGCTCATTTCAAGAAAACGATCTACCCTACGTTCCCCCATTTCTTCAACAACCTCCTCCTCCGGCCAGCTAACTGGGCCACACGTGGACTACATGACCTAAGAATGATGGGTCCAAAACATGGCAGTGACTTATGACCTGTGTGACCCGGGACGCAAAGATATATTTGGCCAATCAGGTGGCTCTGAGGTACTGAAAACTGTAAAGCTGAGAAGTGAGATGGCACAGGGGCCGAGGATGAAAAGACACCTTCAAACCAGGAATAAACCAAAATTCTATGTGAGCAGAAAAGATAAAGAGTGAGAGGAAATCAGCCCACAGAGAGAAAGTAGAACTGAACAAATAATTGGAGAGAACAAGAGAGAGGATGAGAGAGAGAGAGAGAGAGAATAAGAGACACTTGTTCCTAAAGCAGCCGCAGGTCTTGACAGCTTTCCAGATCTAATTACAGTTCACGGTTGTCCTAACAATACACCGCTGTTTTGGAGGCAACTTGAAGGAGTCTGTTTCTTGCAACTGAAAGAACCCGAACGAAACAAAGGGAAGCCAGGACACAAAGACCAAGGTGAAGACCACGTGAACCAATGCCAATTTCCTCTGGCCTTAGCTTCCAGACCAGAGACGGATCCATCTAAAATAGCCTCTGGTGCCTGGAGCGTATTCTATTGATCACTGTGTGCACTATGATCCCATTTGAGCCTTATGACAACTCTGCAAGATAATAATGTTCGACACACATTCATTCAGCAAATATTCGTTCAACTCCTGCAACATGTATCACCAGCACTCTCCCAGAAAGGCCCGAGAATCATGGCTCTTGCCCTAGAGGAGGACGCCAGCTTGTGGACAGAGGTATCTGCATTTTACAAATGAGGAGAAAGTCCAAGATAGGGGCATGGGTGTATTCAAGCTCACCCAGGTAGTCAGTCAAGGGGATAAGATTTAGCTTGGGTCTCTGAACTCATCATCTTTCTAGACTGCTATTAGAAAAGGACCCTGCTTCTCCCAGAGCCATGACCCCACCAGGGGTTGGCAAACTTTTACTTAAAGAGACAGACAGTAAATATTTTAGGTTGTGCAGACCATTTTTGGTCTCGGTCATGACTACTCAATTCTGCTGTTATAGCACAAGAGCAACTTTAGACACTATGGAAACAAAGGGGCGTGGCTGTGCGCCAATAAAGCTTTATTTGCAACAAAGCGGCTGGCTGGGTTTGGCCTGTGGACCATAGTTTGCCAACCTCTACTAAACGCCTGTGTGCTTGAAGGAGCCTCCTCCTCCCATGGCCCATGAGAGTCCCAAGAGCTTTAATGATGGCAAAGCTGTGGGAGTCAAGTAACGTTTAGACACCTTCTCAACCTTATGGTGGCTGACTGATTGGGCCACAGGAAGAGATTATACACCATCTGCAACCTGACTTAGAAATGGATCATTTCACACAGATAATATATTTTCTCCCAGAGCCTCTCAATATCCCAGCTGCCCATCACCATAACAACCCACACTCTATAATGAGAAATTAGAAGCAGTGACAAGTAAGGGAAGAACTCAGGCACTGACTTTTTCGGATGTAAGTTTTGACATTTCAAGGTATGCTACTAACAGACCAGCCACTGGTGCCTTCAAACATTCTGAATTCCTTGGATCCTCCGACAATGGTAAGTGTGTTCGTGTTTTCCTGGAGGCCAGTAGTCAGATATCAAGAATCTTAAATTATTTAGAGCACATATACATACCAAGAAGAAAAGAAAATGCAGCCTCTATCAGGAGAGGCAAAAATGTAAGAGTCAGAGACGACAGATATACTAAAAAATTAACTGAGAAATGCTAAGAAGGACCATTGTGTAAACACAGACAAATCAGCTTTATGCAGATTCCTGGTGGGGCAGATAGAGAAGGTGCCAGAATATATCCCATATTTTTCTGCCCTTGGGAAGGATGCATTCTAATTCTGTTTGAATGTTAGGCTTCGCTGTGAATAGTGTTATAACTTTTCTATCATCAGAGTCCACTATGATTAGAGGGATGAAAGGCAGACCTCTGAGCCAGGCCCATGTCCTCCCCATTCCTCTGGGTCCCTGTGAGATAACAGAAAATATATGTATTGGTCTCTGCCCCCAGTTCCTGGCACAGAGCTCCTGAAACCCTTGGAATTCCCTAAGTGATAAGAGCACTAGGAACATCCCTTGTTCTAATATTTGGTCTCTAACTCCAGTTCCTGACACAGGGTTCCTGAAATCCTTGTCATTTCCTGGGTGACAGGAGTGTCTTTTCCTCCAATGAGGCGACTCTGGGTGGTTCCTGGATGAGGGCTGTTCACTAGAAAGACCAAACCCTGATTAGAAGCTTGGAACTTTCAGCCCCCAGCCCCATTACTCTTGAGAAGGGAGAAAGGCTGAAAATGGCGTCAATGATTGGTCATGCCTAACTGATAAAGCCTCCATAAAAATCACAGAATTACAGGGTTCAGGGAGCTTGCAGGTTGGTGAACACATCCACATACCAGGAGGGTGGTGCACCCCAGCTCCACGGGGACAGAAGCTGCTGTGCTTGGGATGCTCCCAGACCTCACCCCATGTATCTCTTCACCTGTCTGTTCATCTGTGTCCTTTATCGTATCCCTTAATAAACTGGTAAATGTAAGCGTTTCCCTGAGTTCTGTGAGCTGCTCTAGCAAATTAACTGAACCTCTGATTTACAGCCAAGTTGGACAGAAGTTGTGGGTAACCTGGGGACCTACTACTTCCGATCGACACCTAAACTGGGGTGGGAACAGTCTACCTTGTGGGATCTGACACTATCTCTAGGCTGACAGTGTCAAAATTAAGTCAAACTGTAAAACACTCAGCTGGTGCCATGGAGAATTGCTTGCTATGGGGGAAAACCTCCACACACGTGCTGACTGGAGGGGTCGGAAATGAAGTGTTTTGCATGAGTAAAGGATACGCACAGGAGAGAAAGAGCTTTCCCAACACGGGGCCCACGTCCTGGGTATCAAGACACGGTATCCTCATTCTCTACATAAGGCCATGCCGTTCCCTGATCCTGTCCTCTGGGAAAGCTTGAAGGGCACAGAATGATGGTGGCTGTTTGCCCAGGATACAGCCTCCAGAAACATCCTCTGCCCTGTGGTTCCCTGAAAAAAACGGGGAGGGAAGCAGCCTAAAGAAGCTCAGACGGGTTCTACTCGCGATACCCTGACTTGAGGAGAACTGTATCCTGGGGGTGTTGTTTAGAATTCTCAAACATATTCCTGCCCAGCTACGAGGTCTGCTTAGTTTCAGACACACCCTTCCCTCCTTGCTCCCCGGGGTTTCTGTGGAGACACTGCAGAGGAGGAAGGGAGACTAGACAAGTGCATCTGCCTGTGGCTGGGGGTCACCTGGGGGCTGCCATTTCAGCCTCCCCAGTAGTGGTGGCTCGTGAATGTTTTATTAAATACCTGTCTTGGGATGGCTGTTGATGGAGGCCAAGAGCTACTCGTCTGAAGGCAACCAGAGCGTCTTTTCAGCCTTCTTCTGTCTGTGGGACTCTGACCCTTTTCGTTGCTCGTGTCTCGAAGGTACCACACAACAAGAAAGGTAATAATCACTATAGCTGAATGTATTAAGCACTTACTAGGTGCCATGTGCTCAGCTAAGCATTTTACATTCACGGTATCATTTAACCTGTAGGAAAATTTCTGAAGCAGGTACAAGAAGTATCCGTGCATTCCAGTAAGGCAGCAGAGCGTGGTGCTTAAGAGCATGAATTCCAGAGCCTGATTCCCTGAGTTTAAATCCAGATTCTCTACGTACTAGGTGTGTGAACTTGGGCAAGTGACTTAAGCTTCCTGGCTGTTATTAGTCATCAACGGCTGTGTAACAACCCTGCAATTTAGTGGCTTAAAACACCACTCATTTGTGATCTCACAGTTTGGCCTGTCTGGGTCCTCTTCTTCAGGGTATCCCACAAGACGATAATCAGGGTGTCGGCCGGGGCTTCAGACATCTCCATGCTTGACAGGGGGAGTATCTGCTTCCAAGTTCATTCAAGCCTATCAGATTCAATTCCTTGAGTGTTGTTGGACAGCTGGCCTCAGCTCCTACATGCAAATTTGCCTCGTCAAAGCCTTGCAAGCTGAGAAGGCAAATGAAATGGTCTGCTGGCAAAATGGAAGTCACCATCTTTTGTAACCCAATCAGGGAAGGGACATCCTATCATCTTTGCCATATTCTACCGGTTAGAAGCAAGTCACTAGTCCAGTCCACTCTCAAGGGAAGGAGATAACCCAAAGGCATGGATTCCAGGAGCGGGGGATCGCTGGAGGCTATCTTAGAAGGCTGCCTTCCGTATCTGGGTCTCAGTATCCTCATCTGTAAGATGGAGATAGTAGTGCCTACCTCATAAGGTTATTATGTATATTAGGTTAGTTACTGTATGCAAAAGCATTTAGATTGGGGCCTGGCATATACAGAAAGTGTTATCAAAGTGTTCGCTATTATTGTTTTCATAAAATAATGAAAACTAAGTCACTTGCCCAAGGTCATTCAGCTAGTAAGGAATGAACTCAGGTTGTATTAACTGAGTCTCAACTATGCACTTAGAGGGGCAGCAGTAACTGAGGACAGACACAGTTCCTGATAACACGGAGCTTCTAGAGAAGAACAGACATCAGTCAGGGAATTACTCAAAGAATTCAAAGTGTGGTAAGTGCTACAAATAAAGATGTACCAGGTGCCGAGAAAGCGCATACAAATCCAGATAAGAGGATGGCCTAACCTAAGTATGGCTGATTGAGAAAGGTTTCCTTAAGGATGGGACATTCCAGCTGGGGTTGAAAGGATAAACAGAAATTGGTTGGGTTGAAGGGAAAGGACGTGTGCTCCGGCAACTGGGAACAGCCTCTGGGAAGACGCTGGGGCTGAAAATGCATCCTCGACGACATTTTTTTTTTTTTCTTCAAATATTCCTCTCTAGTCTTGCATGCACTCCCCACACGTCAATGACAGGTCAAATACCACCTCATCCGTGCAGGCATCCGTGATTGTCTCTCTCCAATACCTGGAAATATGCTGGCTGTTCTCCCAAAGCATTTGTATCCAGTTTGGAAGGCACCTGTCACACTGATCTGCTTTGTCCCGTAAGTTTGCCTCTGTGGTGCTTTTCCTGGCCTCACAGTTGACCTGGAAACTCCTGGAGGACACTCCACAGACCTCTCACCTCCTTCTCTCTGGGGGATGCTCACTGCCAAACTTTGGGACCAGGAGATAGGGGTAGGGAGGGAGATTTTGCTCTATACATTGATGCGCCTTTGGATTTTGTAACATGTGCAGATATAACTTAGTCCAAAAGTAAGAGACATTAAAATTCATAATAAAAACGTGAGGCAGGGGCTTCCCTGGTGGCGCAGTGGTTGAGAGTCCGCCTGCCGATGCAGGGGACACGGGTTCGTGCCCCGGTCCGGGAAGATCCCACATACCATGGAGCGGCTGGGCCCGTGAGCCGTGGCCGCTGAGCCTGTGCGTCTGGAGCCTGTGCTCCGCAGCGGGAGAGGCCACAACAGTGAGAGGCCCACGTAACGCAAAAAAACCAAAAAACAAAACAAACAAACAAAAAAACGTGAGGCAATGTCGCACAGTTCAAAGAGCACGCGCTTTGGAATGAGACGTGTATCGGTGCCCAGTGATTCTGGGCAAGTGTCTTAACCTCTCCGAGCCTGTGTCTTCTTCTGTAAAATGGGGATCGTCCCACCTCCCTGGAAGGGTTGCTGTGATGCCGTATCTGATACGCCCAGTGAAATACCCAGCACACAGTGGGAACTATGATCTTATAACACAGGCCAATGGCACTATCATCGTTCGCTATCCTGCTGGCGTTTTCGATGGGTTAGCTTAGATTTTCCCTCTTCCTTTCCCTATTCTACCTGCTAGTGGCATGGAGACTTTCCAGTGCTGAGCTGCTGAGCACGTCTTAGGTGGAGGAAAAAAGCCGGGGTCCTGAAAGGTGCACAAGATGGAGCTCAGGCAGCCTCCCCCACAGTGGTTCTGATGGAGCAAAAATGAAGCCATACAGGAAGAGTGCTTGTGGCAGCTGGCCAGGCTGCATCCCCATGTAAGTTCACATACTGGGAGAGGGATCTGAGCAAACCAGTGGAGCAGCTGAGACTCTGGGGAAAACCTACAGGAAACAGTGGATTGCCCTATAGACTAAGATATCTGAGGACAGGGCTGCATCTTTTCATTCCTGCATCCCAAAAGCCTACCAGAGAGTGGACACCTTAGAAATAATTATCAGGTCACTGATCCAGCCAGCCGGCTATCCACCCAACCCTCCAATTTCTCATGAGCCCTGGAATTCTTCAACTGATTCATACACATTGAATTCCTTGGTTATAGACTCATCCTTGTACCCTGCCTCCCAAAACACAGGTTTTTTAAAAAAATAAATAAATTTATTTATTTATTTATTGGCTCTGTTGGGTCTTCGTTGCTTGTGCGCGGGCTTTCTCTGGTTGCAGCGAGCAGGGTCTACTCTTCATTGCAGTGCGCGGGCTTCTCATCGCGGTGGCTTCTCTTGTAGCGGAGCGCGGGCTCTGGGTGCGCAGGCTTCAGTAGTTGTGGCACGTGGGCTCAGTAGTTGTGGCTCGCGGGCTCTAGAGCGCAGGCTCAGTAGTTGTGGCTCACGGGCTTAGCTGTTCCGTGGCATGTGGGATCTTCCCGGACCAGGGCTCGAACCCGTGTCCCCTGCTTTGGCAGGCGGATTCTTGACGACTGCACCACCAGGAAAGCCCCACAGATGGGTTTTTTTCACAGATCTGTTCTTCACAGGGAGGCTTCCAGATGAGGAGGCAGAAGTGCCTAGTGGTTAAAGATCCAGGCACTAGAATCAGACATCTGGCTGTGAAATCACAGCTGGGCCACTTCCTAGCTCTGTGACCCCGACCAAGTCATTTCATCCCTCTGGACCTCATTTCCCCAAGTGTACAATGGAATAGCAACAACAACAGATTGCTAGTATAATCGGGTACTTACCCTGCGCCACGCCCCGAACGAGCACCTCACACATGTTCATTATTAACGGTACTTACTTCATATGGTTGCTATGCAAACTACGTAAGTGCTCGGCACAGAGACTGGCATACAGTAAGCATTCAATAAACGCTACTTGTTGCTGTTGCTATTCTTCCACTGGGGCACGAAGACTTGATTAACTTCTATTTCTTGGTCCAGTACCAGCCTGATACCTAAGACAACTTCCTTCCACCCAAATAGATGGATGATATTTCCAGCAGAGAATAAAAAGCTCAGCCCAAAATCACAGACATCGATGTTCTGCATTTGTGAAAATACTGATACCCACATTTTTAGCAACAGGTGTTATTACAAAAATACTAAATACGTTTGCAAAAATTCCTTCTGTTCTAATGTGAGATAAAACACCAATTGTCATCCCTTTCAGCAGTGTCTGCTGTCTTCAGGGATTCCCAAGTTAAAACACTCACATGCAAAAGCCATACTCTTCTTTAGGAGAAACTTTTGCCATCATAGCTGTTTTTGAAAGCATGGCTGAAAAGCATTTCCCTTTGTTCATAAAAATGCCTGCTGCTGGCAGATGCCCGGCAGGGAAATGGAGGCAGAAGCCCCTCTCTCCACTTTGGAGCCCCTTACATCACTCCCATCCCACCCCGACGATGAGCCCACACTCACTAAATCGCTCCTAACCTTCCTTATCTCGTATTGTACATTACCACCTCCACTACACTGCAGTATTAATTTGATTTATGGCCCAGCCGCCCCACCTGAGGCCCGAGAAGATGGCTCCCCTCCGATCGCTTCCATGAGCAGCGTAAGTGGAAGGTAATAAAAACCCATACGTGGCTCAGACTTTCAATTTCAATTGGAAATTGAAACCGTGCAATCTGATTAAAGTTTAATCTGCATCATCGATAAACATGTGTGCTAAAGCAATGAGGGCTGCTTCACCTCGTGGTCGCAGGCATGGATTTGATGAGAGCGTGTCTGCCGTCTCTTGTCTAAACGATGCGATTACTGGGGTGGGGGTGGGGTTGCATACACTAGCGCACGCGCATGCGCTGTGGGGAGGTGGCATATTGGAACAAAGAGATGCAATCACCATATGGACGTGTTTGGGAGGAAAAGGTTGCTCACGCTCAGAGGAAACTGTACTGAATCAACTCTACAAGGATCTGCAAAGGGTACAATGGTTTTTCAAGGAGTGCTAATTAATATTCATGTATTCATGTCTTCATTCATAAAGTATTCATTGAGCGCCTACTGTGTGTCAGCCCTTGTGCTGGGTCCCGGGGTCATAATTGTGAAGGGGAAGAACAGACACCGTTTCTGCTCTCGGGAAGCTTACAGTAATGGTTGAGAGGGATGTCAGTCAAATAATTAGGCAATTAAATGTAAAATTGCTCCCCTATGAAGTGCCCACAGCGAAGAGGTTTATAATGCTCTGAGCGCTGTCAAGAAGGCGATGTGACCTATCCTGTAAGGTCAGGGAAAGCTTCCTGGAGGTGATGAGGATTGAGCTAAGGTCTAAGGCGTAAGTCGTGTGGGGTTGACTGGGCTGGGGGTGGGGACGACTGGGCTTGGGGGTGGGGACAGGGCTTGGGAGATGGTACAGACACAGGAGTGATCCAGCCACAGGAGGAGGCTCTATATGCAAAGGCTAGGGGGCAAGACGAAGCATGGCAGATCTGAGGAAGGGTTGAAAGAAGGCAGAGTGGCTGGAGCAGAGAGGAGGAGGCTCAAGAAGAGCCCGGAGACTGTACAGAGACATTACACAGGACTCTGCAGGATGTGGCAAAGGGTCTAGATCTTTTTTTTCCCCCTAAGTGCAAGGGGAAGCTATCAGAGGGTTTTAAGCAGGGCAGCTTTGTGGTCTGTTTAACAGACGCTGCGTAAAGAAGGAAACGGAGGAAGCAGGAACGGATGGGCAGGGAGTGATGTGGAGGCGATTTCTGTGGTCCAGGGGGAAGGTGAGGATAATCTGGACTCACTGATGACAGTGAAAGTGAGAAGTAGACACATTTTCTACAGGGTGGAAGTTAATGCCTGCCCTTCAAACACATGATAAATGGACTCATCTCATCTCCATTCTCACAGCCCTTACTCAAAATGTATCACCTCCATGAGCTCCCCCAGCCTCCTACTCTCCAAGAAAACAGGCCACACAACCTGCACTTCAGCAACTCTGACTTCCATCCCAAACTTACCTGCATCTGTACCCATCTTTACCTATGTCTGTTCCTCCTGAAGGTAAAAGGTAGACCACCTTTGCTTTGGCCTCCAGACCTTTACACACATTGTTCCTTCTGCAAGAACACTCTT
>NW_006791849.1:41477-75709 GCF_000442215.2 Lipotes vexillifer | reverse complement strand
CACTCTTTCTGCATCCCCCCTCAAGTCTCAGCTCAGCGGCTTTCTTTCGGAAGGTCTTCTCTGACCCTCTCTAAATACCTGGGTTAGAGACCATGTATCACGGTGCCCATAATTGCCTGCTTAGCTGGCTCCAGGCAACTACTAGACTGCAAAAACCTTGAAGAGATGGCCAGGACTTGTTTCCCATTATATCCTCCAGGACCCTGGACAGTGGCACATGAAAAGGGCTCAGTAAATGTGTGTCTGAGGATTGAAGAGCTCTAATGTCTTTCTGAAGCCAACTCCTGCCTTTGCACTCCTGACAGCAACTCTTCCCGCCTCACCAAGACCTTGTTGCATCAATTGTCCCTTCTCTCTTATATATTCAAGCTCACTGTCTCACCTAGATACTCCCTCACAACGGGAAAGGCATACTTCCCCATGCTAAGAGCGCTTTCATTCAATCCTGGCTTTCCCCCAAGAGTAGCAGCAGCCCCCAAGCTTCTGCTCAGCCAAACTTCTAGAAAACACGGTCCATACACTCTTCTGCTCCCTCTTGCCTTGCTGCCTCTACCATCTGGTTTCCATTCACCCAGCTCCACCGAAACTGCCCTCGAGAGCGCTGGGGACTTCTCGGTTGCTAAATTCAACGGTCACTTTTCAGCCTTCAATCTACTTGACCTTTCAGTACCATTCGCTACTGCTGACCAGCTGTCTCCTGCTTGAGACACTCCTGCCCTCTGATTTTCACATAACTATCTCCCGGCTCTTCACTTAAATCTTTGACTGTGATTTCTCATTTCTTACCCTTTAATGAACGTCCTGGGGTTTTTCATGCCATTTCACAGGTGAATAAACTGAGGATACAAGAGCCATATGATTGTGAATATGTTTTTTCAAACGTCCGCATCTGTTAGAGATATTCACTAAAGTACTTTTGAGTGAAGTGGTGTATCTTGGAATTGCTTGAAATACTCCAGGTGTGGCCATGTATTATCTGTGTAATTAAAAAGGTAAAGCATACTTTCAAAATAAAATAAAAGGCTGTATGATCCACCACCACAGCTCCATCTTCTAAAACTAGCTCTCCTTTGGAGTCCTAAAACCAATGGTGTTTCTACCACAAAGATCAGCATAGTTCAGGTGATCCAAGAGAGGCCTTAGTCAGAGCAAGGGTTCATAGTGTTCTGCCCGACAAATGGAAGGTCAAGGACCATGAGTTTATGTTACGACAGAGGAAACTTGGAAATGTTGTCAGGCTTGGCCCTGCCAGGATCCACACATGGAACCCTGAATGGCATATTTATCCCTGCTGAGGTGAGTCTCTCTGTATATGAAAACATACTTTAGAAAAATGGACTTCTGTCAGGGAAATCAATTTTGGATCTCTCAAATCTTAGAAATTAAAACTATCAAGAAATTTGAAATGTTCTGTGATCTGTACAGAAGGGCAGCATGGTGCCACGGTGAAGAACACAGGCTCCTGAGTAAGACAGAGCTGGATTTAAACCCCTGCTCCGTGCTCAGTAGCTGGGTGAACTCTGACAAGTCACCAGGGGCTTCGAGTGTCAGTTTCCATACGTGCCAAAAGGGGAGAGCAATCCCCTACCCTGAGGGGTTATGGAGAGGATGAAAACGCGAAAACCCCTGGAATACAGTAGATGTCTACAAATCCTTATTGGGGATGGTGGACAAACTGGAGGCAGGGAGCAGCCCTGGCCCTGCAGGAGAACCTAACTAACACTGGTGCCTCTCCCATTTCCTGTGCGTCTCACTCACTCAGGATGACTTGCAGTTGGTGGCGGATTCAGCCCTGGGACCAGAGATCTGAGGCTGGTGATAAAACCGTCAGCCAAGACTTGCTACATCTTTTTTTCCCACCCCCTAGCTTCCCATTAAAAATGATTTGTCGTTAGGACCAAACATGGGAAAACAAACGTGATTAGAATTTTCCCATATTAGACGCCTGTGTAGCAATGGCAGGCCTGAGCTGAGCTCTCTGGAAAGGCTCTGATTCATCCATCTGGAAGGGGGACGGGCAGCTGGCAGAGTCAAGGAGCTGAGCAAGAGCCTGGGTTTGTTCCTCTGCTGCCTCATACACAGCCCGGCATCTTCCTTCCAGCTGGTTGGCTTCATCCCACTGACTCCGTCAAACACAGGTACAGCTGATCAAGAATTTAAGGTGCCTGAGGCGGGGGGTGGGCATCATCACAGCAGTAGGGAGGTAGGAGAGGATGGGGGAGGGAAGATGTGCCTATCTCTCATACTCTGCATTCCCAGAGGTGAAAAACAAATCTCTTGTGACCTTCGGAAATGCGATAGATCTGCCAAAAATCCATGAGGTCAGTTATGTAGGTTATAAAACTCACTTCACAGTTTTTCCATCGTTCAAAAACCTGTGGCTTCCTTAAGTTCTGTGGTAGATCAACTGCAAAAGCATCCAAATTCTTCACCCCTCCCTGTATCCATGCCCCGTGCAATGTGACTCTGCAGCTCCTCTCATCAAGAGGAAGACTCTCCCCAATCCTTGCTGTGGGCTGGTCTTTTAACTGAATGCAGCAGAAGTGAGCGTGTGCTGATTCCAAGTTTAGGGTTCAAGAGATCGTAAACACTTCCTCTCTCTCTTATAACAAGCTTGAGTTACTCTACAGGATGATGAAAGATACAAGGCGCAGTCACCACCTATCACCCCATCCAACAACCAGCTAACCTCTACAAATGTGAGTGAGGCCATCCTAGACTAGCGTGCCTCCCACCAACCACCATCTGACCACAGATTCATGAGCAGACCCAGCTGAGATCAGCCCATCTCGTCCTATATCAGTAGAACTGCCCAGCTGACCTGTAGACCAGTAAACAATAAAAAATGTTTATTGTTTGAAGTCACTGATATTTGAGGTGCTTTGTCATGCAGTGAAATTAACTGATTCACAGTCCATATGTGTGTGACTTTCCATGATCACCTCCTAATAACATGTAACTCCTGCCTAACCCTTCTGGAAATAACTTTAATCCATTATGCCCTGAAATTGAAATGGGTGTTGTTGTTGGTTTTCTTCAGCTCTGTAGGATCCGGTAAAAATCCCTGATTAATGTGAAAATCCCTCCCCTAGGGCTCAGACCACAGGAATTTCCTCTGAAAGAGGCCTAAGTGTTAGTCACTCAAGGACCATTGGAGAGATAAGCCCTTGCTCTACCAAACCCACCCGAGCATGATGGCCAGGGCTGCTATCATCCCACCCCAGATACAACTTACTGTACTGTTTTTTTCTCCTCAGAAAGAACGTGATGAGTGTAATATGCTTGACTGGTAAGGAATTTTAGTTAATAGGAGAAAGAGTCAAAAGTAGAGTAGAGGGGCCTCCCTGGTGGCGCAGTGGTTGAGAGTCCGCCTGCCGATGCAGGGGATACGGGTTCGTGCCCCGGTCCGGGAGGATCCCACATGCCGCGGAGCGGCTGGGCCCGTGGGCCATGGCCGCTGAGCTTGCACGTCCGGCAACGGGAAAGGCCACGACAGTGAGAGGCCCACATATTGCAAAAAAAAAAAAAAAAAAGTAGAGTAGATATTTGTTTAGTCATACTCACCATACTCAGAGAGATTTCCCTTCCCTCATTTGATCACCAACGAGGGTGAAGGTTCATCTGGATTGGCCAAGCCAAGGATGTGTGATTGGGGCAAAGGTTCCATTGGCCCAGACCTGCCAAGGTGGCTCAAAATCTCTCTCTCTCTCTTTTTCTCTCTCTCTCCTAATTATGAGATTGGAGGACATACACCATCTCCTCCCTCTTGGGGAGGGTCGTTTCCCCTACCCCTTTGGAATCTAAGGGGGAATGAGGGTGAGGCCCAGAGGAAAGGCTATCTCTGCTTGTCTAAACTCGGTGAAGGAAGTTACCCACATGCTCCAGCATCTGAGTGTATAAATGGAGGTTTGAGAGCAGGATTCATTGGTTCTCTTAATAGCATATATGCTCTTAATGGTACCCCTTACACACCCACTGCAACTCAAAGACTTTTTTCAGGAAATGTCTCTCCCAGAGGACAAACATGAAGGAGGGAGTGCCTGGAAAGTTACTGGACCCAAAAGAAACACACAGATGGGTTACTTTAAATGCTGATGAGGAGGAAAATAGAAACGGCATCGGCAACGGAGAAGACTTGGTGTTGTAGGTCAAGTTGCATCCTGTGAAAATATCAGGATGTAACTAGAGCGTCTGAGATGGAACTCTCTTTGACATGAAGGTATCAAACATCAACTGCACGAAATGGGAACCTGAACGCATAAGAAGAAATTCTCGAAGTGTTTCCCTAAAACAGAAAGCTTTCCTCCTCAAACCCGTCTCCATTCTGCAACTCATAACATTATCAGAATTTTCATTACAAGGCCATTTCTCCATCTTCTGGGCCTTGCCTACCCACACCAACCCCGTTTCCTTATACTCCCCGTCTTGGATGTTACCTTCTAGTCATTGTTACACCTTAGGAAACACTGGGTTAACTCCCCTCTGTTTCTGCAGGTACATCGTCTCTATATGGGACATTCATATCCCTTCTCTCTTCCTAGATAACTCCTACTCATCCTTCAGGTCTCTGCTTAGATGTCCCCTCCTCCTACAATTTGTGTCAGTGGACCTTTGGGCAGTCCTGTTTCAGCTGGTGGAGAACCCCAGGGCATTTTCCATGTGTCATTGCTTCCTTCCCTTGAAGATACAGAACTGGATAAGTTGTCACTTGGGGCTCACAGCACCATAAGGCTTGGGCCATTTCATGCCCATGAGATAATTTCTATGAGTTACAACAAGGGAGGAAACAAAATCATGAGCCTTTAAATTCATCTTACTTTAGGTCATAAAATTTTTTGTGGGTGCTTACTAGTTATTTCTATCACAGCATATAGGGAGCCTGCCCTCCAAGCCCAAATATAAATAAAAAACTGTAATTGGATGTCATCACTATCAATCAGCCCTCTTAGGGAAGGAGCAGTGCAGCAGTGACTAGGTTGTAGTCAAGGAGTTTGACCTGGACAAATCTCGTTCTGCCATATTATCCTAAGACCAAGGCAGGAGAGGGGAGATGGAGGTGCTTTCATTTCAGTTAGACCCTTGAAAATATTTAAGGAGAGAGCCTCATGAGCAGGGGGTTAAGAAACCAAGGTGGGGGGGCTTCCCTGGTGGCGCAGTGGTTGAGAATCTGCCTGCTAATGCAGGGGACACGGGTTCGAGCCCTGGTCTGGGAGGATCCCACATGCCACGGAGCAACTAGGCCCGTGAGCCACAACTACTGAGCCTGCGCGTCTGGAGCTTGTGCTCTGCAACAAGAGAGGCCGCGACAGTGAGAGGCCCGCGCACCGCGATGAAGAGTGGCCCCCACTCGCCGCAACTAGAGAAAGCCCTCGCACAGAAACGAAGACCCAACACAGCAAAAATAAATAAATAAATTACTAACCTCCTACCCCTAACATCTAAAAAGAAACCAAGGGGGTAATATCTTATTATTTCTTAATGGTACCTTGAGTAGAAAATAAAGGAGTTCGTTGGGGGGGGGGCGGTTAAAAAAGCTGTACTGATGGATTTCTGTTCCTTGGAATTCTAAACCTTTTCCCTACTGCTTTATAAAAAGCAGCAATTAATGAATGCACTACTGGCAGGAAGACAGGTGTCCCACTTGTTCTTTGAGTAAGATTACCCCTAAAATCCAATTTTTGCTAATCCTGCCAAGAACAGGTTTGGGGCTCCTCCTCTAGCTCCCACAGATCTTGTGCAGGATACAAACAGAACCCCTCCCAGAGTCTGTTTCCATCCCCTCTCCCCACTGCCAGATTATGAGTTTCTTGAGGACACAGGCTATATGTCTTGTTCACATAAGTGTTGACTGGTTCTCAGAACTTACGGGAACGCTAACCTGTGAGTCAGTTCAGGATTCCTTCAGCAGCCACAGAGCTAAGCATCAAGAGAGGATCTGACCACCAGTTTGGTTCAAATCCAGGTCCCTAGATCAACCAGCCACCAGCTTTGGTCTCACCAACTCAACTGACTTAAAGCAAATGACCCTTGAATCTATCAGCTTGTGATTTTTCTGGTGAGTAAATGATCCAAGTTGGCAGTTCACCTACCCTAGGTATCCGAGAACAGAACTGGGCTCCAATCACAGCCCTGTCACTTACTTGGGAAAATTACTTATCCTCTTTGTGTCTCAGTTTCTTTATCTACAACATGGGGACAATAATAGTACCTCCTCTATAAAGTGGTTGTAAGGAATTTGAGAGAATATATACACATATAGTCTTTGGGGCACACACTAGACCCCCATGAGTGTTTGCTATGATGACAATGATAATGACCACATTGTTGATGACGTCATCAATGATACAATGATACTATGCCTGTTTCATTCTTCCATAGTGTTAATTAGTTGGGAAATATTCCAAACAGAATGAAGAATGAATATGGGCCCAATATATACCTGGTACCTGGGACAGCCTTCAGTGTAATTAGCACACTGGGCACACTGACAGGATATTTCTGGGTCCTTCCTTGCTTATGTGCTCCCCCCTTGTCTTTCGGTGTCTGTCCCAGCTGGTGAATAGCTATGCACAAACATTTCCGATTGACAGGAAAGTCAGAGAAAGTGCAATCTTATACAGCTCAGATATTAGTTCAGTTGCTCCAAGTCTTGGTGATGTGACTGATGGGAGTTTTTATTGCAAATGTAAAAAATCTGTATTCCTTTCTTCCTGTCCTGGCACATCACTGTTTTGGTCTTACCCAACACGTCCTGGTGCATTGAAGATAACAGAGTTCTAATGTGCTTGATGGCTCTGCGTTAGAGCCGGTCAATGTACCACCCGCAGGACAGAAACCACTGGGTCCACAACACTCACACACCCACTGTCTACTAAAGACAGCGAAAACTCGCAGAGCCAGAGACGCAGAGTATTTGCCAATACAATACCAATTTCACCAATGTTAACTGAGCACCCTGTATGGGTGAGTGTCTACTGCATGGGTAGGTGTGAAATAAATTCTTGTTCTACGAATGAATGGATGAATGGAAGTCTACGTATTGTGAAATTGTTGAGGAATCTAAAATGCTTCCTCTTTTGGAAACTGAATTTTCAGAAAGCAATCAAATCTCAAGGGAACTAGCTAGGAGAGATGAATACATGGCAAAATCCCAGTGGTGTTATTCCAGCCGCTGCAAAGGTGACAAATGCACAAACCCAGGGGAGTGGACGGTGGCTTGACTGCTAAAAATGAAAATCCGCAAAAAGACTTAATTTCAAGAAGACAGTGTTTGACCGTCAGCCACAGGCACGAGTTGGATCCCACAGATGCGGTGAGGGCGGCCTTCGCTTTAGTCGATGTGCTTCGGAAAACCTCGAGGCCATTCTCTCCAGTGGTGGCTGGGTTACTGTGGGGGCTGGAGGCCAAGGAGTTTTTAGTCTCGAGAAGGACGGACAGACAGATTCTAGGCTCTGTGTCCAAAGGTCCCGTCAGTCTTCTGCACTGCTGTAACCTCAGCAGCTAGCACAATGCCTGGCACAGAGCAGATGCTAAAATACAGTTGAATGGATGAATGAAGACATCTGCAAAGTATACTACCTATCTCTGTATTGATATAACGTGTTATCTGCATTACTGTGAAAGTACTGATAATATATAGTGTATATATATATATATATATATATACATACATACATATATGGTATATCTGCATTACTTTCGTGGTTCTAGAAGATAATGTTTATATATATAGTTTATAATACTGAGTCTATAATCTATAATAGAAGGTACCCAAATGAAGGAGAGATAAAATGGAGGAGCCAGCAGAAAGAGAAATGCCTTCAAACCCGGGGAAACTGGGAAAGGCATTATGGAAGAGGAGCCATCTCATATGGTCTTAGAGCAAAGGCAGGATCCAGGGTGCCTGCGGGTTGCACAGTCCAGGCTGAGGAAGAAGTACGAGAAAAATTTCAGCAAAATACAAATACAGAGCAATGTTTCTCCAAGCATTTCCTAAGGAACCACTTATACAAAACCACCCAGGAATGACCATCCCTAGCCTACTGGGTCAGAATCTCTGTCGATGAGGCTCATGAATCTGAATTCTAACAGACTCCCTAAGTCATTCTTATGAGCTACATTTTGGAAACCATTTCCAAAGAGTACCAAGCTCACTCTTTCATTTAATCCTCTCAGCTATCCAAGGAGGTAGGCATGATTATCCTCAATTTACATCCAGGGATACTGAGGTTCAGGGAGGTGAAGTGACTTGCCCAAGGTCACCCAGCCTGTAGGTAAAAGAGCTGTGATTCAAACGCAGAACATCAGACATCAAACCTCCGGGCTTACCTACCACTAGTCACTGCCTCTCTGAATGCAAGGCTGCAGGGCAAGGTGTGTGAAGAGGAGCTCTCAGAAGTGACTTTGAAAGAGTATGTTCTGATAATAATAGTAGTAGAGATCGATAAAGACAATGATACTGCTTTGTTATCTTTTAAAAGAAAGAAAGAACACACTGCCACTCTGGCTGCAGCAGACTTTATCAGGAGGCTCTGATTAATGAGCAAAGCCCTGGACTCTGCTCCCTAATAGATGCCTGTTATATCACCAGGAGATTTCCATCTAAGTGATACATTGCTATAACATGCTTAGGCTGCAGCGTCGATTCTGCCCTGCGTTTGATCAGGCTCATCTCCGTTTTTAAATAAAAAGGTCAATGAGTACATGCATCCAATAGAGTAACTCGTGATCAGGAGATGAAGTTAAAGCAACTGTTGAATAATTCTCAGGGTTCAGCTCGGCATTGGATGTGAATGGTGTGGTTGGACGTTTCATTTGTGGTCAGCTGGACATGGAAGGTTAAAAATCCAAGGTCAAAGGTCCAAGGTCATGGGTCCAAATGACCAAGGGAACCAATCTTCCTTATTGTTCAAAAGCCTCACTTGAACTCTCAACCCTACCTGGCCACCCGAAAAGTCCATGGAGGGGAGACCACCTGAGAAGGCCTGGTGAATCAGAGGTCTCGCTTCCTCCAGTTCTCTGCTCTAATGTCAACTTCGAAGGACTCTCTGTCCACCCACAGGAATAGCACGGCCTTACGCTTTCCTCTCCTTTCTTTCGCTCCAATGAGGCTGGAGACCTTTGTTCCCCTCCATTTCCCCAGCATCCAGGGCTCTGCCTGCCACACGGTAGACATTGCCTAAATATTTGTTGAGTTAAAGAACAATGTGGTGGCACAAGAGCATCCTCTTTCGGGACTTCCCTGGGGGTCCAGTGGTTAAGATTCTGTGCTTCCAGTGCAGGGGGGTGTGGATTCGATCTCTGGTCAGGGAACTAGGATCCCCCCATGGATCCCACATGCCATGAAGTGTGGCCAAACCACCCCCCCCCGGCAAAAGACCCAAAAAGCAGGAAACAAAAAAAGCATCCTCTATTCTGAGAAGCAACTTCATTCTCAAACTGTCTTTGCTTGGTGATGTCATTTAAAAATAAAACATTTTTTTCTAATTAAATCTTTCAACAGCTTTCTTCTTATCATCCCTAGGATAACTTGCAAACTTTGTGATGTGGTTTATCAGATCCTCTGGTTCTGGCTGAGGTTTCTCCTCCAGGCCATCCCATGCCTCTTTCTGTCTTGCATCGGGGTACCATAGGTTCTTTCAACTGGACAGTAGTGCCCTGCTTTCCCCCGTTTCCAGGTCTTTCTATATGCACCCCCTCATCCTGAGACACCCTTTCTTCTTCCTCTTTCTTTACCTTGTTTGTTCCTAGGCATCCTTCCATTCTCAGCTTAAACCCTACTTCGGGGGCTGTCTTCCCTGAATTCTCAGGCTCAGCTGGCTCCCCTCTTATATTTCTCCATGGCATCCTGCATTTCCACCTTCTGTCACATTTGAACACGTCTCTATAGACTCCACTTTGTGAACTCCACCAAGATGGGGATGCGTCTTTCCTCCTGACTGCTGAATTCCTAGCAGTCAGCACTGCGTTGGAGAGAGTCAGTGCTCAATAAATATTGCCTTTATGAACAAATGCATGCACGCATGAATAGCAGAGCCTGAGAGTTCTCTCCCACTGAAATTATTTCCAAACACAGGACACACACAGATCTTCATCCCCTGAGATGGTGTTCGAGGACACGTGGGTGATTTCGGGTCTCAGTATTGACAGCAGAACCTCACTCACCCCCATTATTCTCCAGGTCCAGCCCCTCACTGAGCAAATTAAGTGATCTTCTTATCAGCAAAGACCCTGGCCCTCTCCTCAGGGAGCTGAGGTCATTCTCCAGCCCACACCCTAGATGGCAAAAACATTAGGGAGCTGGATCTTTTGCAAACGTATTACTTAAGCCTCTAGCTAAGAAACAACACTTCTGTTTTTGGAGGTGAAAAATTTGCAACTAACTCAGCATCTAGAATGCTAGCAAAATTTGAAGCAATCTAGAGAATTGTGCTGAAACTGCAAAGCTGGGAGGCCAAGCAAAAGAGGCCATGCTAGCTTTATATTCATAGAGAAACCAGAGCCAGTCTGGAGACCGCAGGGGAGGAAGACAGGGGCTGAGCAGGGGAGAAAAACACATGGAGACCTTTTATTGCTTTTGTTTAACTCTTAATTACAGAAATCAAAAACAAATGCAAAAATCTCCCGTAATTAACCATCCAGAGATAACTTTTAATATTTTCTTGCATGCCCTTTTGGTACTGAAAAAGATGGGCTGGAGGCTGCACTTATTATTTAATAACCAGCTTCCTTACTTAGCAATGCAACACAATCGTATTCCAATGGGAGGCAGATGGCATCAGTCAAAAACATGGACTTTGTAATCAGACAGACCTGCATTTTACTCTTGCTGAACCATATACTATTTAGTTCTTTTGGCAAGATGCTTAAGCCTTAATTTCCTCATCTATAAACTGGGGACAAAAGTGGAATTGATCTCTCTGTGTTGAGGACCTTAAATGAAGTAAAACATGTAAGTTATTAACACAGAGCCTGTTGCATAATAGATGTTTGCGTAGCTATCAGTATTACTGGTATAGTATAGCATCAGCAATTACTTTTCCCCAGCATCATTTTTGGTGGCCAAAAGTGTTATTGTAAATGGATTTGCTTAACCAATCCCTTATCGTTGGACATATACGTTGCTATCATTTCTTTTTTTCTGTTAGATGGGACTTTAGGATGAATAGCCATGCCAAGAGTCCCCAGGAGAAAAGAGAGCACAGAAGAAAAGGGTGGTTCCAGCAAATGTCCTGGTGCCAACAGGTGGAGAGCCAATGACACATGAGTCCCCAAGGGGGTGAGGGAGGGGAGAGGAGGGACATGACACCTGAAATCACTCAAAGGAGGACAAACAACTGATTTTCATTCTTACACTAACTGACCAAATTGTTTCACTGGATCGGAGACAAGAGTGATGGAACAACCTACAGCCACCAGAGTGATATTTCAACATCTAATTCAGACACACTTTCTTCCTTAAAACAAAACCCATTCCCTTTATCCTTGTAGGATTTGGCATCTGTCTCCCTCTCTGACTGCAGCTCCTATCACTATCTCCTTTGCTCACACCAGTCTGAACATGCTGGCCTCCTTGCTAGTCTTCTAACTTGGAGTGCTCATTCCTGCCACAGGACCTTTGCACTTGATCTACCCTTTGCTTGGAATACTCTCCCTTAGATCTGTGTATAACACACTATGCATGATGCAGGTCTTTGTACCTGCTCTGAAAGATCTTCCCTGACCTATAATTACAAAGCTATAGTAATCAAAACAGTATGGTATCAGCATAAAGACAGACACATAGACAAATGGAACAGAATAAAGAGCCCAGAAATAAGCCCACACAAATACTGTCAATTAATATTTGAAAAGGGAGCTAAGAACACTCAGTGGGGAAAGGACAGTCTCTTCAATAAATGGTGCTTGGAAAACTGGGTATTCACATGCTAAAGAATGAAATTGGACCGCTACCTTACACCAGTCACAAAAATTAACTTGACATGGGTTAAAGACAAATTAAAAGAGTTGCAATCATAAAACTCCTAGGAGAAAGCACAGGAAAAAAATCCTTTTGACGCTGGCTATGACACTAAAAGCATGGCAACAAAAGCAAAAATCATTAAGTGGGACTACATCAAACTAAAAAGCTTCTACACAGCAAAAGTGACAACAAAACAAAAAGGCAACCTACAGAATGGGAGAAAATATTTGCAAACTATATATCTGATAAGGAGTTAATATCCAAAATATATAAGGAACTCATAAACTCAAAGGCAAAATCATCATCATTCTATTTAAAAATGAACAGAGGATCTGAATACACATTTTTCCAAAGAAGACATACAAATAACCAATAAATACATGAGAAGGTGTTCAATGTCACTAATCATCAGGGAAACGCAAATCAAAACAACAATGAGATATCACCTTACACCTGTTAGAATGGCTATTATCCAAAAAAAAAAAAGACAAGAGCTGGCAAAAGCTGGTGAAGATGTAGAGAAAAGGGAACCCTTGGGCACTGTTGATGGGCAAGTAAACTGGTACAACCACTATGGAAAACAGTATGGAGGTTCCTCAAAAAATTAAAAGTAGAAAAATACCATACGATCCAGTAATTCTACTCCTGGCTATACATCTGAAAGAAATGAAATCATTATTGTGAAGAGATAGCTGCATCCCCATGTTCAGTGCAGCATTATTCACAATAGCCAAGACATGAAAACAACCTAAGTGTCTGTCCATGGATGAATGGATAAAGAAAATGCAGCATATATACACACTGGAATATTATTCAGCCACAAGAAGAAGGAAATCCTACCATTTGCAACAACATGGATGGACCTTGAGGGCATTATGCTGAATGAAGCAAGTGGGGAGATGTTGGCCAAAGGGCACAAACTTCTAGTTATAAAATGAATAAGTTCTTGGGGCATCTAATGTACAGCATGGTGACTACAGTTCACTGCACTGCAGACTTTAAAGCTGCTAAGTGAGTACATCTCAAATGCTCTCACCACCACCACGACCACCGAAAAAATGATAATGACGTGAGATGAAGGATGCGTTTGATAACCTTACTGTGGTGAGCATTGTGCAATATACAGGTGTGTCAAATCACCACACTGTACACCTTAAATTTACACAACGTTACATGTCAATCATATTTCAATAAAGCTGGGAAGAAAACAAATATTCATCCACCTATCTGCTCATTTTTCAGTGATTTTCTTGTTGTTTCACAGTTCATACATCTATCTATCAACTGAATCCATCCAGCCTCATCCATCCATCTATCCATCTATTTACAGTTTAAACTAGTACTTATCAAGCTTATTCTGAAGGATGCTGAGGCAACAACAGAGAGATTAGAAGCATGAGACCATACCAGTACGAGCATTTTTAAACACCCCTCTGAAGCCAGCCCAATTATGCCTGGGGGCCCACCCCAAAACGTGCCCCTCTCCCCCGCAACCCAACACCTCCTCCTTCCAGCCCAGGAACACAGGCCCCACGACTCAGCATCCATCCCTCTAGCTCCCTGCAGCCTGGGGCCTCCATCTCTCTCCCATCTTCTGCCAGTGTTTACTTTGCAAACAGAGCTAATGCCTTCTGGGCCAGGGGAGTACACGTCACCCAGCCTGAAACACTAGTGAGATCTCTTCCTCTACCTTGTGCTGGGATGGAACTATTTCCCCAGGTGCCTAAAGTGCCCAAAGCTTTGGCCATCTGTCCCTACCCCAAATCTAGCAGTTATTCCTGAACTCTCATTCTCTGCATGCCGCCAGGGTGGGGAGGCCAATGGGGCTCAGGAATGATGATGAAGATAATCATGATAATGATGATGGTACCAGAACTGGTGTCCATGAAATTGGCTCCTGCCAATTAGCAAGAAAAATATTCAAACATATTTATCAAGTGGGACAATCCAGCCAGTCAGAGGAGACGCTTCCTGCAAATAACCAATGAGACCAGCACAGCTATCCCAATGCCTACCAGCTGACTATCTGCCTGCTTTGCATATCTGTCAATTAATGAAACCCCTCAATAGGCCAGGAGGCACTATTATGAGCCAATTTCTCAGATGTGGAAACGGAGACTCAGAGAGAGAAAAATCACTCACAGAGTAGGTAAGCAGGTCTGGAATTTGCTGAGTCCTAAGTTAGCTTGCTGAGCTCATTTTGTATGTTTGTATATTTATTTGTATTTATTATGAAAATATTTGCTTTATTTGGTAAACACCTTAGCTGTATTTTTCCCCATTTTTTTTTACTTTTGAAAAATTTCAAACCTATAGTAAAATTAAAAGAATAGTTTTCTGAACACCCACGTACGCTTCACCCAGATTCATCAAATTCTCTCTTGCCTTCTCTCCCTCAGAAGGCACACACACACCTTTTTTTTCTGTTCCATTTCTAATTAAGTTATAACCACCACGATGGTTCATCCCTAACTCCTGCATCAACTTTACACTGGTAAGCACTGCCCCACATACACTCCTGTTCACACAGCCCATTACGGGGCTTCTCTTCCTTCCCGGCCAGAAGCGATCTCACCTGTGCTTCTAGACGAGCTTCCCGCCGTCTGCTGCTCACCCGTGCTGCCTGATGCGAGGCTCCTCAGCCACAGCTCCGCTGAGTGGACCCCATCCTCTGACATGGGGACCAGGGAGGGCCTCTGACCCAGAGGGATCCCAGCCACAAGCTGGCAGAGGCCTGTGATTTGGATGGAATGAGTCAATCAGATTTCCCCTCTCAGCAACTTGAACTACGAGGAGAAGATAGTATTTAGGGAGTTACAGGCACTAGAACTTAGAAGGTCATGTTGATTCAGGGGCTACTGTGAAGGTGGAAGCCACAAGGAAGCAAAAGAAAGATGGAGCAGCTGCACAAAAGTAATGTAGAAAAATATAACAATAACAACAATAACAGCTAACATTTATTGAACAGATAGAATGTGCTAAGTACGGCACAGTCAGTAACCCATTTAATACTTGACATAGAACTACATACAGTATCATCTCCCCTGTCGAGACTGAGACACAGAGAAGTAAAGTAACTCACCTGAGGTCACACAGCAAGCAACTGGAGGAGTCTCCAACCAACAGCATCCTGTTGGTTCCAGGTATTCTCCCTGCCCTTCCTGAGGTCCCCTGTTCTGCTTTCTCTAGATTCCCATGAGACGTGTCTGCATCTCACAGCAAAGCCTCAATTGCACTTGAGCTCGCTGGAGTGGGTTTCTGTTGACTCCAACCAAAGGGACCCTGACTAAAGCCCCTGGCCTCACAGATGACTTCGACGTGCCTCTACCTTGAGACTGGATTTCCTTAAGAACACTTATGCCCACCACTCTGACTAGTTGCCTTGAAGTTTGCAGAGATAGGCCCACACATCTAGGGAGCTGAGGATAATGCGTGAAGATACATTATACATGACCCGTTATCGATAATTTAATACGCATAACCTGCCTTTGATGATTTCCTTATTGAGATGCCACCTTTGCTTTATTTTATGTAAAAGAAAATTTATCAGGACTCTCACACTTTCACTTGTGACCTTATACAACATAACCCATTTTCCCAGAGAAAACCCTAAGCTTCAGGGCTTGAATTTTTCCATCAGTGAAATCTTAAGGGAACTACCGCTTGCTCAATTAGGGAGAGATTTTTTTTTTTAATCATAGTCAGGTAACCAATTTTTTGAAAATTAGCATTCCTCAAAGTACAGTTAACACTAATGACAGCAAACATAATTGAATCTCTCTCCAGTGATTTAGGAGGTACTTCTGAATGTCACTTCCCTTTATTTGAGACTGTAAAAAAAAAAATAAATAAATAAACCCGGATAATAAAATTAAATCCTTACCTTTGCTTGCTGGAGCCTTCTGGGTGTTATATGGTTGCGAAACTAAGTCAAACGCGGATGTCACATCTGCTGTGTTGGGCTGTTTGTCAGAATCACCGGAGTCGCACTGAACAGTGTGAGAAGATACTCAGCTCCACTGTCTGGGGTCACCCTACTGATTCCACCGCAGATGCCTCCACCAAGCTGGTTACATGCCTAGATCAGCTCCTTTAGAAGTTGGACACTAGCCCTGAATTCCAAGGTGGTTGGGAAAAATCAGGGAGTTCTCATGTTTGGGAGATAAAAATTCCCACCTAGCAGAGCTGTTTTGAGGATGGGTGATTTATATGTCATGTTTATGATACAGTGTCTCGTGCTTAATAAGTACTCAATAAATAGTAAGTGTTATTAAGGAAATAAATACTTGAGAGTTTGAGCGGAGCCAAAAATCTATGCTTCTGGCTACCTCCTAAATATTCTGACTAGGATTTGTTTTCAAAGCAGATAGAAAATCAATTCTACTCCATTGTATTCTCGTCTTTAGAGAACCATTCAGGTCCCTCTTAGCGGAGGAAGATCCAGAGGGAAGGAAAATGAATGCAGGAGGAAGCCACAGGTTCGAGGAAGCGTTGGTGTCGTGGAAATTCACGGGACCTGAAGGCAAAAGGGTGGGATTCGTGTCCCCACTCTCCATGGCCAGCACTTTTGAAGCAGCTAGTTTCACAGCAGCCCATGTTGGACGTGGCTCAATATTACATAGTGTTTTGATGGAATCCACATCCATTTCTTTTTTAACTTGCACCTCCTGGCTCATTTCGTTTCTTCTTTCATCAGGCAAAGGTACATTAGGCACCTGTTGTGAGCCTGGAGCTGTTCTTGGTACTGAAGAAACACCAGGAAATGAATCGGACCTGGACCTGCCTTCACAAAAGGTTTCAAAGGAGAAGTGCAGATGAGACAAGAGAGTGTGAGGACCTTGTCCAGTCCTGGGGGTGGCGAGGAGGAGGTTCAGAGAAGACATCCCAGAGAAAGTGACCTTTAAGCTGAGACCTGGAGAACAAGAAGGAGTTAGCATCCAAGGCTTTCCTTGAAGAGCAGCACAGAAAAGGTCTTTACCTTCCAAACATTTGAGGTCAGCTCTCTGACCTCATTTCCTATTACTGTCCTACTCTCTCAGTCTGATTGGACCACACTGGTCCACACCGAGGATTTCCCTTCTCCCAAAATAACATTCTCTTTCCCCCAGATGACATGATTCTAGGCCCTTTACCACCCTAACTGACCCACCATCCACAGCGCCATTGTTCAAAGCTTCTTAAAAGGTGGTGTCTCATTAGTTTCTACCCCTGGCCACAAGGCTATATGATGAAAACTTATACCTTGATGCCAACAAGAGGATTGGAGTCTCCTTGTGTGACAAAAGCTCCACATCAAGAATGCCCTTCTTATTTATGTCCACACAAACTTGTATTCAAATGTTCACAGCAGCATCATTCGTAATAGTCAAAAGGCGGAAAAACCTGACAAAGGGATAAATAAAAGGTGGTATATCTACACAGTGGAATATTACTTGGCCAGAAAAAGGAATGAAGTACTGACACAGGCTACAATATGAATGAACCTCAGAAACATGCTAAGTGAAGGGAGACAATCACAGAAGACCACGTAGTATGATTCCATTCAGATGCAAGTCCAGAATAGGGAATCTGTAGAGACAGAAAGTAGATCAGTGGCTGTGGGTGGGGTGAGGAGAGGGGTGATAGGTAAAGAGTAGATTTCTTTTTAAGGTGATAAAAATATTCTAAATTGACTGGTGACTGTTTCATATTTCTGTGAATACACTGAAACAGTGGAATTGAACACTTTAAATGGGTGAACTGTATGGTGTATGAATTATATCTCAAAAAACCTGTTAAAATAAAACTTAAAAAAAATGTCTTTCTTCTCTTTGTTTGTTTGGAAATGTTTCTAGAACTCCAATGATGTGCTAACCAATGTGCCAGACACAGTGAAATTATTTTGTTGAAAAGAATAACCTTTTCAACAAATGGTGATAGGACGATTGGATAGCCACACACAAAAGAATGGATTTGGAACTCTAACACATACAAAAATTAACTCAAAATGGATCAAGGACCTAATTAGAAGAGATAAAGTATAAAACTCTTAGAAGAAACCAGAAGTATAAATCTTCATGACCTTGGATTAGGCAACAGTTTCTTAAATATGAAAACTAAAACACAAGCAACAATAACAACAAAAAAGAGATAAATGAGACTTTGTCAAAATTAAAAACCTTTGTGCGTCAAAAGTCATTATCAAGAAAGTGAAAAGACAAGCCATAGAATGGTAGAAAATATTTGCAAATCGTATACCTGATAAGGGTCTGCCTAGTATCTAAATATATTAAAAACTCTTATGACTCAACAACACCAGTAAAAACAAACAACCCCCCCCCAAAAAAAAACAATTTAAAAGTGACCAAAGGAATGGAATAGACATCTCCCCAAAGAAAATACACAAATGGCCAATAAATACATGAAAAGATGCTCAACATCATTAGTAATTAGGGTAATGCAAATTGAAACCAGAAGAGAGACCACGTCACACCCAGTAGAATGGCTATAATTTAAAAAAAAATAGAAATTACCAAGAGTTGAAGAAGATGTGTGGAAAAACTGGAGCCCTTGTATATTACTGATGAAGATGTAAAGTGGTACAGTATTGTGGAAAACGGTATGGCTGTTCCTCAAAAAGTTAAACATAGAGCTACCATAAGACCTGGCAATTTCATTCCTGGCTAAGAGAATTAAAGACATATGTTCAAACAAATGTTTACACACAAATACCCACAGCAGCATTATTCATAATAGCCAAAAAGTGGAAACAACCCAAATGTCCATCAATGGATGAATGGATAAACAAATGTGGTATTTCTATACAATGGAATATTATTCGGCCATAAAAAAGAACAAAGCGCTGACTCATGCTACAACATGGATTGACCTCAAAAACATTATGCAAAAGGAAAGAAACCAGTCACAAAAGGCCACATATTGTATGCTTCTATGTATAGGAAATGTCCAGAAGAGGCAAATCCACAGAGACAGAAAGTAGATTAGTGGTTGCCAGAGGCTGTAGAGAGTAGGGAATGGGAAATGACAGCTTAATGGGTATGCGGTTTCCTTTGGGGTGATAAGAATGTTCTGGAATTGGATAGTGGTGATGCTTGCAAAACACTATGAATATACTAAAAACCATTGGTTAAAAACCATTAACTTTTAATGGTTAAAAGGATGAATTTTGTGCTATGTGACTTTTATCTCAATTTTAAAAAGGGGAGGACAAAGAACAGGAACGGGATGTGGTTAGAACAATCTACCAGGGGCACCACACAAGGCCTGTGGAAGACGGGTTTGTTTATTCTTCTCAAAGTTCATCTGCGGACTTTCAGGTGGTGTCTTGCCTGAGAACGGGGCTAAGAAATTTTTTTTTTTTTCTGAACAATGGAAGAAAGTAATTTAGGAGTTAAAGAGATGGTAAAGTCAGAGTTGGGGAAATTTTGTATGACCTCTGAGGCTTTGATGACCCCCCGTGTCCAAGGGAGGATGACCTAGGTGAGAACTTCCGGCCAGATGACTTTATGTTCTGCAGCTGACCATCAGGACAGAATAGAGAAAGAGCAAAGGGAAGAGAGGAAACGGCATAGAGGCATAATCCAGGAGGAGGAGGAAGAGGCAGACGGAGAGAGAGGAAAACATTCTTTTCTTCCTTCCGTCTCCAAAGCCGGGTGATAGAGAATGGAAACGGGGAATGTAGATCAGAATGTAATTTTCCCTTACAAACTGCAGTGAGGCCAGGGGCTGGGGAGGTAGCTTGCCCTGGGGAGCTGCTCACTCGGCAACAACTCATCGGCAGCCCTGCACAAAAGCGCCCTTATGAAAGGTCAAACGGAGCCAGCAGGGGAAGGGCTGATGGAAGCAATAAAGGGGCACAAGAGGGAGGAGGCCACGGGGGCAGCTGGTTCTGATTGAGAAGTTGTCCCAAGCAGGGCAGAGGCCAGTCATTCAAGCTAGCAGATGATGCCTCTGACACCCACCCACCAGGGACCCCTGGGCTGGAAAACGCCGCCTTTGTCATCATGGCTCAAGAATTTCCCTGGTCCCATGCAGAGATCAATGGCCAATCAATAAAACCCTGGCCTGTATGAGAAACAATTATCAGCAAGCCAGAAAAACAGGACTGGGAGCCCTCTGCTCCTGTCTACCTGCCAGTGGATGGGAAGGTTGCTAAACTCTCAGAGGTCAGGCAGCTAGAGAATGACTGAAGTTCCCAGGTGCCCAGGTCAGGACACTTCATCATCATTATTAGTTACTTCTACCATCTGTCAAACATTCTACACAGTTCATGATCTCATTGGATCCGCTCAACAACATACACACAAGTGCTGTTACTAATCCCATTTTACAGTCAGGGACACTGAGGCTCAGAGACGTTAAGCCACCTGCCCAATAGCACTTACCTAGTGAAAGGCAGAGTCAGGGTGTGACCCCAATCTGACCTCAAAGCCTGTGCTCTTAATCACAATACTTATCTGTTTCTCACAATAACCAAATTATTATTGAGAGCCTACTATGTGCCGGGTCATGAATGCTTTGTTGGGATTTGGGTAATTCATTTCTTCTCTCGGGGCCTGTTTCCTCCTCTATCTCACGGAGAGTTGTCACTGATGTTCTCACCTAGGAGGGAGGTTCTGAGCATCAAGTGATAGTCATTGGTACCCATTTGGATATCCAAGTCATTATCCATTTCGAAAATGGAAACCCTGAGCGTCTAAGAGCTTGTCCCTCACAGAGTGTTTCGCACTGGGAATGCTGTCCTACCGAGAAAGTAGCACAATCCTGACACAGACAGGCATCAGAGTCCCAAGTTGAGACTAGGATAGATTATTTGGTTTGTCACTGATCCCGGAGTAGAAAACAAAAAAAAAGTGAAGGTCACAGGGTGGGAAAAGAGGAATGAGCAATTGCAGTTGACCGTATGATAATCAAATGCAACATTATATAACAGGTATGGCCCAAACCATCAGGCCTCTGACCCTTCCCTGTGAATAGACAACCAATAACCACTTGCTAGTCATGGTCTTGTCCCCCATAATGATGAGCTACCATATTTTTAACATGTGTATATCAGATTTAAAAATCTTTTTAAAACATGAAGCATTATTTTTACTTTTAAAAAGCCATAGGTGGACCCTTTTATAGCCCTCACTTGGCTGGCTAGAAAGGGCTGCTTGGAAAGTTTGAGAAGCATCCACCTCAGCAGAGAACAGGGCTGCAGAAAAAAAGAATTTTTCTGAGCAAGGCAGGAAAGTAATTTAGGAGTTAAAGAGACAGTGAAGTGAGAGTTGGGAAAAGTGTGTGTGTGTGTGTGTGTGTGTGTGTGTGTGTGTGTGTGTCCATAATAGATCTCATGATAGAACACTGGAAACCTCTAGACCTTTTATTTATTTTGGCTCTTAAATATACCTTTAATGCCATCTTATTTGTCTCCTCCTGACCCAATGGCATCTATGAGACTTGATCTTGCAAACAACAACTTTGCCAGGGATAACAGATGCTTGCAGTGCCCAAGTCACAGCCTTTCAGCTCACCCTTGACTGTGGCCCCAGCAGTCTGGGCACACTGACACCATTCAACTTCAAGCTCCTGCCCAGAATCCAGAACCTCTCTGCTTCGATGCCCTCTCTAACAACACAAGAACCCGCTCAGCCTCAAGTAGGTGAATTCTGAAAGTGTGGGGCAGTTAACACCCTCGGGGAAACCCTCAAATGGGTGACTGGAGTCAGCGGATAAATAACTCAGCTGTCCTGCCTCCCATGCTTTAAACGGGGACTTCTGGGAGACAGTGTGTTCACTTCTCAGATGCCCTGATAGACTTGAGCCCCACTGCCTACAGCAGCAGCTTGTAAATAATGAAATCTTTATTGGCTTTTCATCATTTCCTGATTTCACTCTCCCTGCTCCTTTACTTCTGCTTCCTGGGATTAGCTCCTAGATAAACTACTTGCCCCCAAGTACTTATATCAGGGTTCTTCTCTGGGGGAATCCAAGATAAGACCCCCAAGCATGCATCTTTCAGGAATAAAACTTCCCTCGTAGGTGTATCAGTCGGGGTTCAATCAAAGAAGCAGGTCCACTGGGAGGTGTATATATATGTTAAAGAATTCATCCCGGGCATGTGGCCTTACTCAGTTGTGACTGATTAAACAGTCTCCATAAGGCCGTTGTTGTCTTTGCATCTGATGCTGGAGTTTGAAATCTTCAGGGCAGGCAGTCCCGAAGGACAGACAGATGAGAAGTGAGAGAAAGCAAGGACAAACCGCAATCTGTGAGCACGAACTAGGACCCACAGAACATAGACTCAAACCGTGCTGGGTCTCACTGCCTTTGACCTTGTCAGAGTCAAAGAAGAAAGAGTCAGATTTGTAACTGGTACACACTTATGGTTTGTTACTGCCCAATATCCATCCTCATTTCTCCTAACAACACAACAGTTTCCCTTGTGGAATAACTCTCCTCAGGCCTCAGTCAATGGGAAGCCCAATTCAAGATTAGGAAACTGAGGCCCACAGACACGTAAAATAACTTGCCCCATGTCACACGGCGTGGTAAAGCCTGGTTAAGACCCATGACTTCAAGGCTAGAGCAGTGAACTCTCTGTAAGTCCACCAGCAAACAGTGGTGAGCTGACCCTACAGCGCAGGGCTGGGTCAGCTGTGGGATGAAATTCAAGCAGAAACTGGAATTTGTTTTCTCACCTCTCCCTCTCCTGTTCAGTCAGGAGTAAATGCTTGAATAGCAAGAGCAGGAACAGGACTGAGCTTGTTAAATTGCTAATTCTCTCCCTCCTGCATGGCCATCCGCAACAAGGCCCCAAAGCCAGCAGAACCCGATATCTACTTAATCTGATTTTATGCCACGCGGCAATTTATTTTCGAAATTTTTTTCTTGCTGGATAATGGCAACCCTTGAGAAAGCTCTATTGATTTTTTTGACTGCAGGTTTATTGGGCTGAGTCAGCCCAGCCTTCCACCACCTGGAGTCTCCATTTAGATCTTTATCTTGTCTCTTCATAGCTTGAAAGAGTAAGTTTAGTTAAGACCACAGGGATGGGTCCTGAGAGTCACATTCACACTCATAATGAAACAAAATTAGAACGTGCTTTAGGTTCTAATGACCATTGTATTCACTGTGCTGAACTATACCCAGAGGAGAGAGCACGGACACAGAGGTGAAGTTGGTATTTCCCAAATGCTTGTAGTCTAACTGCAGCCATGTAACTTTCAGGGGGTTAAGGCAGACAGAAAACCTAAACTTGGCCTGATGCTGACACTGTGCACCCATACTAAAGTGCTCGCCATCTCCAGATCTGTTCTTCATCCCCAAATGAAGGAAATATTTTCTACCTTCCTTATGACATCACAGACTTATCAATAAAATTGATCATCCTCAGTGGAAAAATACTTGAGAATAGATGACCAGTATCCACATGGTCCCTGGTCTCATCCTTCAGACACTGAAGGGGGGGGGGTCTTAAAATCTTGCTTTCTCCAAGAATCTTTCCATCATTTTTCCTTCATTTATTCATTCAGAAAACATTCACTGAGCAGATACTAGAGATGTGAATTATTTCCACCCGCACTTACACTCTCTTCTTAGACATCCTGCCCATATCTCCTTACTGGACGATGTGTTTGCTCCATTTCACATCTCACATCCTCTTGGCCCACCTCAGTCACTTGTTGCAGCAAACCACCTGCTCGCAGGTATATTGTGATAGCACCTTGCTTTAGCTGAACCACGTACCTCCTGCTTTCTGCCCTGGGGATTTGATCTAAGGGCCATTCTGGTACAAGTACAAAACTGGAAATGAGGTGAAGATAACACCCTTTGGGGAAACCTTTGACCAATAGAGACAAGGAGCTGATGAATAAATTCTTCCCTCTCCCAGTCTCAGGAGGGCATCTCTGAGGTGCATTCCACGTGGTTCACACGGGATCTCTGTTGAGCATGGGCCTCAGCTTCCCACACCAGCTCACTAACCTTCTCTATTTGACTCTTCCAAGTTCCCCCTCTCCTATTCCCCAGCATCTCTTTCCAACCAAACCACCTGCATGCGAGCCCTTCTCATAAGCTCTGCTTTCAGGGGGGAGTCTGAGCTAAGACCTCCATACTACAAAGAGATACTTCCAATCTTTAGAGCAGCACGGTGCATGATCCCATTCCCCTGCCCCTAAAACCAGTTGATTGGCCCAAGAGTAAATGCCTGGCAGGAGTTAAAGCCAATCAAATTTTCTCTTCCCTGAGAATTTAGAATCAAGATGCTAATCTCTGTGTGATCTTCAAAGTGGAAAGCATTGTAAAGCCTGGGCTGGGGACATCCATGTGCCCACGGAGCAGAGAAAGCCAGTTTGCAAAGAGACAGAAAGAGACATCATGCAGTCTTAGAGAAACACAGGGGGAAACTGCTGGGTCATTTTCTATTTCTTTTGGGTTCAAGTTCCTTGCTAGCCCAACTCCCCTTCCCACCTTTGGGTTCTCTGAGACCCTGTTGTCCTTCCAATAAATTCATTTTTCTGCTTATACTAGCTTGAGGGGGACTCCATTATTTGCAATGAAACAGTTGCTAAATCCAAACATCCTCTTATGTGACAGGCACTGTGTTAAGCTCTGGATGAACAATAATGAACAAGACACAGCACCGGCCTTCAAAGAGCTTAACATCAAACTGATGAATAAAAAATGAGGTAATGTCTCATAACATTTCCTATGCTGCCAGAGATAATTCTTTTCAACACAATCCTGTATACTATGCCAAATAACTAATTAATCCATTCATAATAATTGCAACCATTTCCTAATCCTTACCATGTGTAGAGCACTGTGCTTTATGTGTGTCAGATCTTTCCAGGTTTTACTGAAATGGTTCATTTCTTTAGTGTTAGGAATATTGCAGTAAATAACATCATTTCAAGTTATGATAAGTGCTGTAAAGAAAATCAACCAGGTGATGTGACAGAGAGATAAGAGTCAGGGTGGAGCAAGTGGATGAAAACTATTTTAGATGATGAGAGGAGAGGGTCAGAGAGAGCTTCCCTAAAGAATGAACATTTTCACTGAGACTTACAGAATGAGAAGCAAGTAGATGTGCAAAAAGACAAAACAAAACAAAACAAAAAAACCCAAGGGAAGAATATTCTGGGTGAAGGGAAAGGAAAGTGCAAAGGCCCTGAGGCAGGAATGGAATGAAGGAATAAATGAATGACTAGATTCCACGTAAGACAACTCTTCCTGACCCTTGAATTACATCTGTCATTCTCAGCTCTCTAGGCGCACAGTGAATTTTTAAAATACCCACGTTTAGGCTACTCCCTGCCAAGATTTAGACTTGATCAATCTGGGGTAGAACTAAATCATCACTTTTTTTTTTTAAAGCTCCCCAGCAACTGTGATTCACAGAAAGGGTGGAAAATGACTAGACTAGATGGACATTGGTGCAGTAGAATATACATAAAAAGGAAGCAAACATGATGGGGAAATGTGATGATTGGTTATCTTTCAAATCTTGGATCAATTCCTTGGTTCCTATGGCAATTGTCTGTATCCAGGCAACAGTCTCCCAAATGTGGGTTTTTGGAGACTGGGTGAAGGGATGTGATACATCCCAACCAGGAAGTGCTTCACCATAAGAAACTTTGTCAATGTTGCCAGACCCTCCCCTAGGCTGGGTTAGGCCTCACCTCTCTTCTCCTCAGCCCCCATACTTAGCCCCACAAAGCACTTATCACATGATGTGATATATGCCTGTATATTTGCTCATCCAGTAGAATTCCACAAAGGCAGGAACTGTGTCCTCTTCCCCAAGGCATCTTACATGTCCTTCAGGTCCTCAGATTAGATACTGCTTCCTCCAGGAAGCCATCCTTGACTTCACCCCAGGAAAGTTTAGGTACCTCTGTTGGGGGTCCCTTTATCATAGAACTTATTGCCCTATATTCTAACTGTATTTACACATATCTCCCTCAGTAGTCTGGGAACTCTTTGAGTCTGAGACCATATTTATTGATTCATTCCACTAATATCTATTGATCACCTTCTATGTGATGCATATTGTTCCAGACACTGGAGATACAGCAGTGGAGAAAAATGGACCTGCTCTCATAAGGCTCATGTCACTGTGGTGGGAGGACAGACAATAAACTCATCAGGCACACAGTATGTCAGACAGTGGTAAGTGCTCTCAGTGTGATGGGAAGACATGGAAAGCCACTGGGTGGATTTAAAGAGAGGAGTGAAATGACCTCACTTTCCTTTTAAAAGCATCACTGTGAATTCTTTGTTAAGAGAGTGTAAGAAACCAAGGGCAGGTGCCAGAAGGGCATGGCATGGGGCTATTTCAATTAACCAGGTGAGAGATGAAATGGTAGCAACAGAGATGGTAAGAAGTGGTCAGATTCTGGGTATGTTTTTAACAGCTTAACTGATGTAGAATTGGCATACAATAAACTGTACATACTTAAAATACAAATTGATAAGCTTTGATATATGTTATACTTGTGAAACCATCACCACAGTCAAGGTAATGAACATATCCGCCACCACCCCAAAGTCTCCTCGTGCCCTTGGTCATCCCTCCTGCCTCCTCCTATCCCCAACCATTGATCTGCTTTCCAACCCTATGGATTAGTATGAATTTTCTGGAATTTTATATAAATAGCATCACACAGTACTCTTGTGCATCTGGCTCCTTTCACTCAGTATAATTATTCTGAAATCCACTCAAGTTGTTGCACGTACCAACAGTTTGCTCTTTTTCATTCTTGAGTACGATGCCATTGCATGGAGGCACCACAATTTGTTTATCCATTTACCTGTTGATGGACATTTGGGTTATTTTCAAGATTGTGGGTATATTTTGAAGTTAAAGCTGAAAGAATTTGCTGGTGAAGCGGCTGTAACATATTTACAGGAAAGGGCAGAGTCACGAATGACCCCCAGCTTCTTCACTTCAACTGGGAAGATGGACTTTCCAATTGCTGAGATGGGAAACACTGCAGGGTTAGAGTAGAAGACCTCTAACGCCCAGTATACTGCCTAATAGCATATAGGAGGAGTTCAATAATGCTGGCTGCAGAAAGGATGAGGACAGGAAGAACAAAAGGAAATAGTGTAAACTCAGTCTGGGGTGCTGATATTTCAACTCCTAAATTTCAAGCCAAGCTATACCTATTCTCTCCTTTTCCACATCCCCCATCTCGCTCCTGAGGCCCATGCAATCATAATCATAAAGAGACTCCCTGGGCACAAAGGAGGTGGAAGGCAGGTTCAATTAGAGCAGGGCCCCTTGCTCTCAAATGGCCTCGGGTCCAGAAAGCATTGTTTCCTCCCCAGCATGGGGCTGAACGCACAACTGTCCTCTTTGGTTTCTGAACAATAACTTCCGAATTACTCTCCACCTGGCAGATCCACTTGAGATCTATGGGTCACAAAGAAGCGTCCTCCCCCTCTTCCCAAATGCTCCGGCTTGAAATGTTTCTAAATGAGTTGAGCCCCAGCGTGAACTGTTATTAAAATCCACACACACCAGCGTTTTCTATGGCAAAAAGATATAAAAGGCAATCCACAAAACAATAGATACAAATAGCCAATAAACATAAAGGAGGGAGGATGCCCAGCCTCACTATACTCGAAGAAATGGAAATTCCTACAATCTAGAGAAAACATCTTATTCCTATTAAACTGGCATGATTAAAACAGATGCAAATAAGCTAGCGTTGGCAAGAGTGTGAGGACACAGACAGGAATGTACTTTGCTGGTGGAAGTGGAAATTGGTACAACCATTCCGGAAGAAGCTTAAAAAATGGCCAGAGTCTTTGATCCAAAAATTCTATGTTTAGGAATTTGTCCCAAGCAAATTGTTATGGACATCGTAAAGATATTCATCACTTTGTTATCTATAACAGGAAATGTCACCAACCACCTTAACATGTAAAGAAATTATGACACTGCCCATCAACAGAATAGATAAATGCACTGTGTATATTCATACAATGAATTTTACAGCAATGAAAAGGAACAGAACAGTATACATGCAACAACATAGTTGGAGCTTTCAAACATAATATTAAGTGAAAGAAGGAAAAAAGAGAATACATAGAGTATGATTCCATCATATAAAGTTTAAAAGTAGACAAACAAACTATACTGTTTAGGGATGCAAACACAAACGGTAAGACTGTAAGGAAAAACAAAGTGATTTCAATAAAAGATAACACAGGAGTTAACTCTAGCGAGGAGGCAGGGGGTTAACTCTAGGGAGGAGGCAGGGGGTACACACAGGGAGCTCCTGGAGTTTGGCAAGGTTTTATTTCTTGCCCTGCGTGGTAATTATGTGGGTACTCAAACTGCTATCATCCTTTCTGCTGTATTTTCCTACCCCTGGTCATTTCAGTGCTAAGCAAGATCAGGGAATGAGCTTCTTTCTTTCAAAGCTTATGATGGAACCATACACAGAGCAAGGTTTGACCACTTGTATCTAAAAATTCTAACAAGCTTGGCATGAATAATCTGTCCTTAAGATTTCTTCCATTAGACCTTTAGAAGATCTAAATTCTAAATATCAAATTCTACTTTGATAGGATTGTTCTGGAAGATAACAGGGCCACCTCATCTCTGAATTTGCTGAAATCTGGCATCACTAAGAAAGAGAGAGAAAGAGAGGGAGAACAGGTGATATTACTCACTAAAGTCCTTCTTTTTAAACAAGCTAGTTAAATAAAAATGTGGCTGGGGTTTCCCTGGTGGTGCAGTGGTTGAGGGTCCGCCTGCCGACGCGGGGGGCGCGGGTCCGTGCCCCGGTCCGGGAGGATCCCGCGTGCCGCGGAGCGGCTGGGCCCGTGGGCCATGGCCGCTGGTCCTGTGCATCCAGAGCCTGTTGCTCCGCAGCAGGAGAGGCCGCGGTGGTGGGAGGCCCGCTTACCGCAAAAAAAAAAAAAAAAAAAAAAAATGTGGCTGAGTTTGGGGCAGTGGTGGAGGAGACAAAGACATCCCAGATAATCAGGAGGTCACAGGCTGAGCCACAACACACAGAGCTCTGCTAAGTGCTAAGCACTCTCCTTGACACTTGGGGCAGAACAAGAGATAGCATCTGGCCTTAAGAAACTCACAGAGCAAGGGAAGGTGGCAGAATAGCAGTGAAATAGTCCATTTGGGGGATGAGAGGAAAGTTTGAGGCCGTAGAAGAAAAAAGGAAATGAGGGCATGTGTTTCTTTTCTGAGCCACTATTTCTATTCTAGCCCAATTTAGCAGGATTTAGAAACCAACGGGTACCCAGAATGAAAGAACTGCTTCCTTCTTCCTGGCAGGCCTAAGTTCAAGCACATCTTGATGCATCAAAAGCCTTCTGCTAGGAGGTCACGAGACCGCCAGTCCACAGGAAAACTGGGCTCTGTCTTGTCAAGAGGAAACGGCATCTCAAGCACCCTTCATGTTAAGTATATTCTGCATCTAATTCAGAAGCTAAAGTGTCAGTCTGTGATGATCATTAATTAAAACAAGAGCAGCAGCAACAACAGTGAGGAGGATGACTGTGAAATTTATTGAGACTCAAAAGTGTCAGGTGCTTAATTTGCATTATTTCATTTTCTCACGTAACATAACAGGTAGCATTATTTTACTTTATTTTATTTTTAAGGTACGCGGGCCTCTCACTGTTGTGGCCTCTCACGTTGCAGAGCACAGGCTCCGGATGCGCAGGCTCAGCGGCCATGGCCCACGGGCCCAGCCGCTCCGCGGCATGCGGGATCTTCCCGGACCAGGGCACGAACCCGTGTCCCCTGCATCGGCAGGCGGACTCTCAACCACTGCGCCACCAGGGAAGCCCAACAGGTAGTATTTTTAGATATTATTAATGTTCCCATTCTACCAATGAGGAAACGGAGGGAGAGAGAAGTGAAGCCACTTGATCAAGGTCACACAGCTCGCTGGTGGCAAAGGTTGTGTAAAACCAGGTCCTCCTGACTCAATCACCACGCTAAGAAGTACCACGTGAACACTGCCATGGCACCGGCCCGTCCTCCATGATGGGAGGGAACCTTAGCTATTGTGCCTTGCTCTGCTCACTCCAGAAGCACTGGTTTGTGAGTCTGGGGATCTCCAGGCTAAGGAGATAATACAGCAGGGCAGAACTGGAGTGATGTTGAACGGCTTTGGTGACTTATTCTCTGGCAACAATTGTGCGGCTCAGAGGGATGGTCAAGCATCTTGAGACCCTAGAGACAGCTGACTGCATTCCTGATGTAATGGTGGTTTATTTAGCGATCTCCATCCTCTCTATCATGTTGTCCAGGGTCCTGTGCATTGGAATTGCTGGGTGGTAAGGGAGTGGGAGAGAAGTTCTCGGGCTACATCAAGTCTCTGGAGGAGGTATTAGATGAGGTCTCCCAATAAGATCTTTGAATAATTCTCACCAGCACCAGGAGGAACGAGGGAGACAGCAGATTCCATACCACTGGTTATTTCCTTCACCTCTTGTGTCAAAGTGACGGGGCTTCTGCTGTCTTCCATCAAGTCACCTCCTCAGCATGCTTTGGAGTCAGGATATAACACTTGGGACTCGTGGCTCATTCTTATGCCTTTGAGAGTGGGGAGGTGATTGCCAGTGACTAAGCCTTGGAGAGGCAGATAAGACTAAGGAGAAAGATCAGTAGAATAAGGAGACTTGGGATGATTGGGAGGAAAAAGAGGAAAGTCATACAAAGAGTCCAAGACTGGTTCCAATAATGACCACCATTTGCTAAGCACTTACTAGATGCCAGACCCTGTCCTTAACACTTTACCTATATTATCTCATTAAAATCTCACAAGAAACCTAAGAAGTAGGCATGAGCTCCATTTTACAGACGAAGGAACTGAGGCTTAGAGAGGTAAGATGAAGTCCCCAGGGTACACAATCACTAAGTTGTGGGTTTGGGATCCAAACCCTGATCTATCTGTTTCCAATGGTCCATGCTCTTAGCATTACAAGATTCTGCTTCTCAACCCAGAACAATTAGTTCTGAAATGAATTCTGTAGCTCAAAGACAAAATTTAAGAAATTAAATAGATGAGGAGAGAAGAGAAAAACAGAAAAAAGGAGAAATCATCAGAGTGCACTGTGTGTAGTGAAATATGAAACAAATACGAATGCTTTGTTTCCCACTGTATGTGTGCACATGCACATCACCAGGCTGTGGCGTAAAGTGCATCTCTTACCATTGATTATGGCAGAAAAAGTTTGGAGAAGCACTGCTTTAAGGTTGCCAATGTCCTCATTCATGGTCTGCACAAAGTTTCAAATAGGTACACTGTGCTGTCCAAGGTACTGAAAACACAAATATCAACCCAGGAGCCCCGCCCCAAGGCATCGAAGCCCAACAGGGGAGCAGACTCTGTGCACATAATGCCACGTGCAAAGAGATTTGATGGAGAAGCCCAGGAAGCTGAAGGAAAAGCAATGGGGAGAACAGGGAAAGCTTTGCAGAGAAAAGTCTCCATGAGGTGAGTTCCAAAGTTGTCGAAGCACATAGGTAATGAGGTTCCTGGGAGAGAAAACTGCTCTCATTCCTATCAAAAAGGGAAGTGCTGGGCAGACTAGGAATCCACCCCCATTCTTGCTTCATGATCATGATATTGGATATTTACTGAGTACTCACTATGAGCCAACATACTTGAGCCCATTTAGAATCATGTCCATAGCAAACGTACAAGGCAGGTCCAGGATTTTCTCCTCCAATTTACAGATGAGGAAACTGGGCCTAGAGAGTGATTTGCCCAGGGTAGCACAGCAGAAAAAGACAGGGCCAGGATTAATACCTGAGCAGGTAACTTCAGTGTGTGTGCTCTTAATCACTACCACATCACCTTCTCTAACCAAATCATTAAAGAGTCTGGAGAGAGGGGAGAAAAAGCAAGAGTGAGAAATGAGGCAGAGGTCAAGTGATCTTGAGATCATCACTCTATATACACAATCCCGACAAGTCTGTGAGGTAGGGACAATTATCCTCCCATTTTATAGATAAGGACAGTGAGGCTCAGAGTGGTGTGGTGATGTCCTTCTCAGTAGCCACACCCACGTAAGCTCCAGTTCTGAGTCCCCCCTGCTCAGGCTCTCAACTCCCCGCTCCAGAATCTGGAAAATCCCTTTCCTCCCAGGCCTTTGTGGGGAAGCCTTCACTGCTGGCCCATCTGAGGAGGCATCTCGTCTCTGCCTGGGAAATGTGGAAGCCACGCACCAGTGGCCCCAAGCCCCAGAGGAGGCGAGGCCACTAATTAGATGAGTCTGTTCTGGTGTCTGCCCAGATGCCAGCAGACAGACGGAGATGAGACGGGAATCCCAAATCACTCTGTTTTAGGGCATCGGAGTCTGGTGCCCAAGTAAGATGACATTTCCGAGAAATGGCAGTGGGGCCCCGCTCTGGGCAGAGAGAACGGGGAAGGGCTGCAAGAGGGAAGGAGAGCTGGCAACGGGCGGGCATGGGTGATGAGTTGATCCTTTGTCCCCTGAAGGCAAAAGAGAGATAAGCATTCATTGACCTGGTTTTAAGTCCTAGGGAGGACTGGCATGAAGAGGCAGCTTTGTAAAGAGGGAAGAGCCCAGAGTTTAGGCAAGGGAGACAGGGTTGAAGTCTTCCTTCTCCTCACAGCAGCTACCAGTATCCTCCTCTATGAAATGGATGTAAAGATGGCCACATCTAACACTGACAGAGCACACACCAGGTGCTGCTCTCCACTGTTAACTAGGTTAACCCTGAAAACAGTCCCATGAGATAGATGTGTCCACCATCATCCCCATTTTACAGATGAGGAAACTGAGACTTAGTGGCAACTCAGGTCATAAGTACAAGAGACAGGGCTTGAACCCCAATATATGCCCTTAGCTATTATTTTATGCTGCCACAAGGAAAAGTAAATCAGTGTAGCAGCTGCTGCCTACTGAGCACGTATCATACCCACCTATTCTCATTTGGTTTTCTTGGTATTGGTCTCAGCAGCCCTATTTTACGGATAGGGCAACTCTAGGGCCTGGCAATCTGTAGAGATGTGTGCAGGGTCCCACAGAAGCTGACTTCCAAGCCCACATACACAGCCACCACACTCGTGGTTCCCCTGCCTGGATAACCATAAAAATCACCTGGGAGAGGGCTAAACATTTGGACTTCCAAATTCCATTCTTAGAGCTGGTTTGGAGTAGGTCCTAGGAATGTGTATGTTTGAAATACACCCAAGGTGATTCTCATTATCAGTGACTTGCCAAAAGTGACATGTTAGAATTACATGAAATAATGAGGGAATGCATTAGTAAACTTCAACATGCTATAAAAAGGCGATAAAGTATGCTTTTAACAGTAATATATTTCATCATTATTAATAGTAACAAACCACTGTAAATGTTGCTGGAAGCATCGGTGAACATGTGCTAAGTTCTAATGAGCATAAAAGCTGAGAAACCAGAAGACGCGGTGACTGACCTCAGGGAGCTAGCAGTCCAATAACTGAGATAAAGGATGTTTTGGTGTTTTTCCAAGAGTGAGTTGCTAAGGAACGTGTCAAGAAGGAATGAGATAATTCATGCTACTGGCAGCATATGAAGCCAGAGGACTTTCAATTACCAAGGTACAGAGCAGAAGGATGTTAACGTGTGTCTGAATTCCTTGAATTCACTCTGTCAGAGGCTGAGAATAAAAGGTTGAAAATGTTGTAGACGGCAGGGAGGAGTGGCCATCTTCGACTATAAGCTTAGCATCTGGGCATGGAGGTGGGAGACTGTGTCAGAAATGGGACAGAACTGGCAAAAGAATATGAATGGATTTGCCAGTTGTCTGACAGTGTGTAGCAATCACCCAGTTGTCATCAAGACAGAAAAGAAAAACAAACATTCCAAGCGGTTTAGCATTATTAACTCATATTGAATTGCATCCACTTGGCTAGTGTTCTGCTTACATGTTGATGGGAACTACGACTTGTGTTCTTAGGAACATGCTTTCCCCTCTCTCCTTGCGCTGTACAACTTATAATAATGTTTGGCTCTAAGACTTGCCAATCAGGTGTTCACAGTACCCTGGTCTTATTGATTGACTGAATGATGGTGTTATGGCCCAATCAGAGCCAAAGAGATTCTATTCTTTGACTTTTGGGGAAATGCTGGTAAGGGAGAATAACTCCCCTCTTTATTGAAGGGCTTGCTGGAAGGACAGGATATAAGCCTGTAGCTGCTGGTGGCCTTCCTGTCATCACTGGGGACAGCCTACCTGAGAGCGGAGCCAACACGGAGGAAGTAAGAGCTGAGATGGGGGAGAGGAAAGAGT
>NW_006791849.1:24018-41312 GCF_000442215.2 Lipotes vexillifer | reverse complement strand
AAAGAGTGAGAGAGAGAGACTGTGGAAGATGTCATTTGAACCTATGGATCCAGCTGGAACTACCAAAGTCTCCATTGTATGTATGTATGTGGTGTGTGTGTGCATAAATAAATAAATAGCTAGCTAGGTAGGTAGGTAGGTATGTAGATAGATAGATAGACAGATAAATAAAATTTTGTGCCTAATTCTCTTTGAGTTGGGTTTCTGGGCCTTGCCACTCAAAGTCCCAACTTTTACAGATGCATTCTCCCTCCCTCCTCAAACTCTTACTGCCCAGGCTCAGCAAGATTTGGAAATAAATGAGATGCAGATGGCTCATGCCGAGTTATGTCTACATTGGCTCTTCCCTTTAGACATGAGTAACAGGAGAGTCAGAACTCCCATGAATGGGAAAAGAAAGGAGAGTATGCAGTGATGCAATTGTAGCAGGCGTATTTCAAGCGAAACTTTTGCAAAGACTTTTTCACAAGAGGATTCAATTTAAAGAGAGCGCCGTTCCTACCAACAGCCTTTCCATGGTCCTTCTCTTGAATGCAGCAGGTGCAGCTCTTGCTTTTTTGTTGTTTTTTCCTCTTTGCCAATAGTTTATTTAACACATGTGCACTGCAGAAATTTCACAAGCCACTAGTATACAGGGTCATGTCTCTTAATAAGACAGTAAAGAAATAATATACTCTAAACCAATGATAGGTTAATCACACTATTGTTCCGGGCAAGGGGAGATGACAGAAGTAAAGTCCGAATTAAGTCGAGGTGTACCTCAAGTTTGTTTTCTAGGGAAAGAAGGCTTAATTAACCAAATGGGAGCTGACTTTCAGCTGCCAGTACAAAACGGAAGTCCCTTCTTGCTGGAGCTCGTTGCTAGGGAACCACAGCACCCGTGGGGCAGGGTAGGCTCCTCCCAGGGTTATCCCTCCGGGGACCGTTGCCCACCTTACACCACCGAGAACGACGGACGAGTGCTCAAGACAGGAAAAAGATGTCCCTTCTCTTCTTTAGACTGCTGTACGGTTTACCACCACTGCCGACCAAGAGCAGCCTGGCCACGGCAGGAGCAAGTGGAGAGCCAGATCATCAACTCAGAGTCTGTAGCTTTTGCCCAGACCGAAACTCTCGGATATTCCTCACAGACTCTAGGTGCTCACAGTCTAAATGTCTGCTCGCCTTTAGTCCCCTCGCTTCTCCACGTGCTCTTATCGATAGGCGCCCAGCGGTGCCCCTCAGCAGCTGTGTGTATCAAGGACCACTGATGTGACCATGACATCCTGACACTACTTCCAAAAACAACCTTTTTTTGGTCTTTGTCATAAGTAAGTGCATGTGAAATTGTATCAAACCAATACACAACACAGGTAGAGAGAGAGAGCTGCTGAGTGAGCCCACCCGTTCACGTCCCCAGTGGTTCAGGTCTTCCCAGCCTAGGAGCTAGACTTGAAAATGGATGGTTCCAGCCCCAGACACTGCCCGACTGTAATTCCATGAGAAACCCTAAGGGAGACTGGCCTCGTGGAGGTTGGTCAGCCCCAGAACCATGAGAGATAAAAATAAAATGATTGTTGTTTTAAGCCACAAAGTTTTGTGATGAATTGTTATACAGCAATAGATAACACAAACAGACCCCATTTCAGAATAATGTTTCCAAATATTAAAAGAGCATATATAGGATTACAAAGGCACACGGAGAGATTAAAAACCCAATATATGACAATACATGTGCTTTTCATCAATGTAGTAATAAATAAGGTCTAGTGTTGCGTACAATGACTCCTATAATTTCAAAGTGTTGTTTGGAGCTGTCCACACAGCAGACATTTTTTGTCTGTGATACAAATAACATGATATAAAGATATCTGCTACTTTTTGATAAAGTCACAGGTAGTTCTAATACTACGGCCACATGCTGCCTTTATTCATTATGGAAGGGAAAGCTAAATGTCAGTCACCAATGAGTGAAAAGAAAGGAATAAAGGTGTAATTTTTTTCCCATCCAAGTTCATGGACTGCTTTCCTCCACCCCCCACCCCCAACTGAGAACCACAGGAAGCTGGTGCTTGCAGAAATCTCAGGAATTATAAACCAATCCTGTCTTTTCCATATGTTGGAAGCGAGGGGTGTGACATTAAGTCTGATGATAAATTGAGATTATAATGGAGTAATCATAGCTCAGGCATACAAAAATGGAGTCAGCTGGCCATTGAGGATCTGGCCTCAGACATGTCCCTGCACCACTAAGCACCAGAACTTCCTGTGAACTATGCCTACGCCAAGGACACCAGCCATTTTTAAAACAACATCTGGTAATTGCAACCTTGAGTCTCAAGGTTGTTCCCCCTTCGAACTAATTATGCCACCATTTCGGACCCCAACCAATCCTTACTTCATAAGCGCCCTTACTTCTTGCCAGCTCCAGTTATGATTCTTGATAAACCACTCATGTAACTAACCGGAACCTTGCAGTTTTTGCCTTTATAGACCTCCCCCATTTTGTAGTTTGGTGGAACACAATTCAAGTGCTTCTTGAATATGTGGTCCCCTGGGCTTCTTGAATCTGTGTCTCCCGGGCTGCAGTTCTAACAAACTCCAAAAAAACACCTTTTCATTTCAATCAGGTCTCCATTTCTCAGATTTTAGTTAACAAGTCTTTGCTCAATGTGAGTGGCTCTTTGGTAGCAGTGTATTTTCCCAAGCCACTCCTCTGTTCCCCTTCTCTAGAGTTATCTGTCTTGTACTCTCCCTTTCATGGATCTGTCTGCCTCTCTTTTTCCATGGCCTTTTCTTCTTCTGTGACCCCTCCTAGTCATGAAATTAAATGCAGAGCTTTAAAATCAAAGACGTGTGTATACTCACTTCCTTCTCCGTCTTGCCCACGATTCAAGAATTAATTTACTGGGTACTCAGTTTTCTTCTTTACATGCTACGATTTGTCACGTGAACCCTCTACTTAGATTAAACAGATCATGAAACCGGGTACATCCCTGTGTCCCACCCCCAGAATGCTCTGTCCCCTCCTCCCCTTATCTAAATTAGTGTCTCCTCAGCATGTAGTCTGGGCTCTGCTCTTGCACAATCACTTGGTTCCACCTCTAACCTAAAGACTGCCAGGGGGCGGGTCTTAAGAACCTGCTCTTTAACGAGCTGCCCTGATAGTTTGAGAACCCCCCACCCTGGTCGACAAATGTCCACCCAATTTCCACCTCTTCTGCTCGCCACGGCCTCACCCGCCTCTGACACTCCCGTTTTCAGAGCTGCTGTGTCTCCTATCCTGCCCTGCCTTCTTGATGGGAACTTTAGAGCAGGGAGGAAGAAAGAAGAGCATCAGGTGGAGAGCACCTGTCATGTGCCGGACGTTCTATGCGATCCAGTGAAGTAAATGTTATTGGCCTCCTTTTACAAATAAGAAAATTAAAGTTCGAAAAGTTGAATGACTGGCTCTGGGGCACACAGTTACTGAATGGTGGAAATAAACTTACAGCCTTGATCCTTTTTTTTTTTTTTTTTAGCTCCAAAGCCTCTGCTCTTCTCCTGATACAGACCTTATTCAACAGAGCATCTGGGTTGAAGCCTAGCCCCTTTCCATATGCTAAGTCCCAATGTATGCTCCTTTTTCCCAATAACCTGAACTTAATAACCTGAGCTTGCCCTTGAGCCTTTACAGATTTTTCTCATTTTATGCCCCGCCCTCCCCATTCAACATGTCTTTCTAAAAGTCCTTCTCTGGTCTCTTTTATTACTCTTCATACTGACCTTGTTTTTTGACCTACATGCTGGATGCTCAAATCTATCTCCAGCCCAGACTTCCTCCTTGAACTTCAAACCCAGATGCCGGATGCCATGGGTACTAAAGTTCAACAAGCTGGACTCTATTTCTTGGCCCTATTCCCATCTACAGACCATCTCAGTCACTGTGGCAGATTCTGAGGAAGTGCTCTTTTAACATCTCTCCCAGCCTCTATCTAGTGGATATCCCCAGTGCAGAAGCCAGAATGCTCCTTCTCTTCAGCTCTACCTCTAAATTTTCCAGAGCCCAGAGCTCAGTCCTACACTTATACCTTAGGTGTTCTTTCAGTTCAAAGGCGTTCAATTAGCATATATTCGCTGATGAATCCTGAATTTCTCTACCAGACCTCTCGCTTGAGGTTCAGACCTGTATACTGACCTCATAAGGGCAGTCTCCAAGTGGGCATCTAATCAGCACCCCAATATGTGCAGAAGAGAACACTGAGATCCCTGCTGCCTGCAATGCTCACCTTCCACACTGTAGATGACTTACTCCTCTATCTCCTTCAAATCTCTGCTTGGAGATGCCTTGCTCTACTCATCCTATCTAAAACAGCAGGCAGCTCTTTCTTAATTCAATTGTCTGCCCTGGGTCCAAGATAATATCTCAAAAAAAAAAAAAAAAAAAAGAGGGAAGGGAGGAAAGAAGGGAGGGAGGCAGAGAGAGAGGAAAGAAAGAGAGAAAGGGAGGCAAGAAGACTATTTCCTAAATCAACACTCCTCAACCCTGACTACAAGTTATGGAGCTTTTGGAAAATGCTGATGCCCAGGTTCTACCTCCAGAAATTCTGATTTAATTCTTGGGTGGGAGGAAATATTGGTATTCTTTGAGAACCACTGAGTAGTACTAGTGTCCTTCCTTGTGTGGCCCTTGGACCTGAAACATCAGCGTCACCCAGGAGCTTGCTAGAAATGTACAATCTCAGGCCCCACCCTGGACCTGCTGAATTGGAATCTGCATTTTCACATGATCTCTAGATGATTCCTGTGCACATTCAAGTTCAAGATACAGGGACTCCCCTGAAACCAGCTTCAATTCTGGGGAGAAAGCTGGCATAGCTCTGTACCCTGCGGCCCTCACAGCTCTGTACCCTGGAGCCATCTGTCTTGGGTGAAGCAGAGAGGAGAGGACCGTCCGGGTGGCCCACATCAAGGACAGGTGACTTCAGTCAGTGCCCCACCCCCCGCCGGCCTTTCTGTTGTCGCTGCTTTTCCAAGGCAAGTCGCTGTGCTGTGTAAAGGTCACTTAAATCACCCAAAGCAGAGCAGCCCAGCTCCAGCCCCGGAGCAGCATCACGCAGTCACACCGAGGAAATCATTTTTATGTTTCATTAGTACTCTTTAACAGAGACGGTCTGCTGCCAGGTGTGAGTGCCGCGGTGACAGGCTGGACTGTCTGCGTCCCCTTTCTATCAGCCAACGTTAACGTGCACGTGAGTCACCTGGGAGATTCTGATTCGTGGTATCTGCGGTGGGGTTGGGCGCTGGGGGTGGGAATCTGCCTTTTGAACCAGGTGGTACTGAGGCTGCCGGTCCTTGGAGTATCGAGAAGGCCTGGACTCCACAGGTAAACCCGGAAGGCCCACTTAGAAACATGCCTGTGCTGAGAGTTTTCTCTAGTGTGGTCTCATTTAATCCTAACAATGCTGTAAAGTAAGGTTATTTAAAAGCTATCCCCATTTTCCATGTGAAGCAACCAAGGTTCAGAGCCCACTCGAATCGCAGCCAGCTGATTTCCCAAGTCTAGCTGTGCGTCAGAATCACGTGGGGGGCTTTTTCAACATACACTCCCTAGAAGACTTTGATTCTGAGGTGGCTTCAGGAATATGTATTTTTATAAGGTCCTCGAGCAATTACACTGCAGCTACTCGGTGGACTGACTTGGGGGATTACAGATCAAGATGTCACTACCTGTCTAGAGCAGATCAGAGCAATTCGTGTGCGTCCCACTTCCTTTAAAGAGTAACTGCTTCTTATTTTCTTTACATCCTTGACACCTGGCCCGACACCTGCCAAAAAGCAACGGCTTCCTAAGAGTTACTGCCTCTCTAAATGAGTTGAGAAATGGATGGTGGACGGATAGAGGCATGTTTGCAGGGAGAAAGGAGGCAGAAAGGAGGTAGGGAGGGGAGGGGGAGAAGGGAGAAATGAACCAAGCTAGGGGCTCCTAGAGCTTGGCATTTACCCACACACTTGCATCGAGTCCTCAGAAGCATTTTTTAGTGTCACAGATATGAAAGAGGGGGTACTATCTTAGCAAGTGAGCTAACCAGGATGAGATGTCTGTATTTACGGGATACACTGAAACCCTTTACCGACTAATGGACAATGTAGGCAGGGACGGGGGGAGCGGGGAGAGCCGGACTCTGCCATAACACGTGGAAGGATGGTGTCAGCCTCTGTGCCAAGCGGCGTGACGAGCTCCCTCGTGTGAGGCATTAACCTAGAGCGGTGGCCTACTTGCAGAGAACAGGCCCCCCGCTCCCCAGACGCATTTGCCACCCTCTCTTCCTCTCCCACTCGCCTTCCCCAGCTCGCCTCCTCGTGTCACTTTCCTGCCTCCACTTCTCTCTTGTTCCCTGGGGTCTTAGAACCTCCTTTTCAAGGTTCTAGGCTCCCCGCCTCCACCATTCTCTACAGGTGAATTCGAAACCACTTTCTCATCAAGACCCATCCTGCCACCATCAAAAGCGTAGATCCAGCCTTTAGCACAACCATGAATTAGGAGAAGGTAGTCTTCATTTTCCCACCTCCCCCAGCCCTACTGGAACTCAAGCTACCCTTCCCCTGACCCTCACCAAAGAGCCATTTCCACATCCAGTCCCACAGCTTTCAACAGCATCCCTGCACTGATGATTCTGTAACTCATATCTTCTGTCTCAACTCATGCCTTGACCTCCAGGCTTGTACATCCTGCTGCGTGATTAGGATCTCCAATCGGGACTCTAACAGGGATCGTAAGCTCAACACATCTCAAACCAAACCTCTAACGCTCCTCCCCTCTCCCCCGCCGTCCTCCCCACCTCACTTGCAGCACCACCATCTGCCCAGTTGTTCAGTCGTTCATGACCGCTTCCGCCTCTCACTCCAAGAGCAAAGTCTCCAGCAAGTTCCCAGAACTGCACCTTCAAGACATATCTCAAATCTGACCCTTCTTGCAGCCCCTCTGCTGCCCCCGCCTCTCTCCCGGATCATTACAACACCCTGCAAACTGGCCTCTGGCTTCTCTTCTTGCTTCCCACCAGAGCCAGTCTCCACCCAGAGCCAAAGCGGGGCTTTCCAAAGAGACATCAGCTCACACTGCTCATCTGCTGAAGACCCTCACAAAACTTGCCATCCACCATCCAGACACCCCACTGTGGCTTCTGAAGGCCCACACGAGCTCAAGTCTAAGTTCCTGAGGCTTCGATCACATCTGCTGACACTCTCCCTGCTCCCAATGCTTTTGATGGCTTCTGTCCCCAGCGCCACGATCCTTCCCACCCCCCTGCCTTTGGACTTCCTGCTGGTCTAGTCTTCACTCAGATACTCACATGGTTCACTTGCTATCTTTGCTCAAATGTCACCTCCTCAGAGGGTATTTAATATGGTGTCTCACCATCCCTACCCTCTCTGCTGCCCCTGCCTTGTCGTTCATTCCACCTTCACCATCTCATTATATTTATAGACACACACGCACACACACCTATTCACACATGTATTTGTTGATTATCTGTCTCCACCCAACAACATGAGCTTCATGAGACCTTTTCTATACTGATCTCAGCTGTATCCCTCATGCCGTGGACAGTGCCTGGAACATAGCAGATATTCAACCTAGTTGTTGAACAAGTGGGTGAACTGTCTGCCCCTACCTTGCTCAACGGTGTGTTAATCTGGATTATAAGAACTAAGCTTTGTCCCTTAGCATGTAGTTCATCCTCCTGGCATCTTGCTTTTCAGCAAATCAGCTTGATAAATGCTTGCTACCACAGAACATGTTAAATAAATAATGAAGCATTCACATCACAGAATTCTACATATTTTTACTCCATTTTTCTTAAAAAGCCATAATCCTTATAGAAAAGAAGACAAGGAGGATATACCCCAAACTGAGAATGACATCATCTTTGCATTGCGGGATTATGGTTAAAGTTCAGTTTCTTCTTTGCCTTTTCTCCATTTTCTAATTTTTCTACAATGAAAATGTACAATCAGGACTTCCCTGGTGGCGCAGTGGTTAGGAATCCGCCCGCTAATGCATGGGACCGGGGTTCAAGCCCTGGTCCAGGAAGATCCCACATGCTGCAAAGCAACTAAGCGTGTGCACCATAACTACTGAGCCTGCGCTCTAGAGCCCGCGAGCCACAACTACTGAGCCCATGTCCCACAACTAATGAAGCCCACACGCCTAGAGCCCGTGCTCCGCAACAAGAGAAGCCACCGCAGTGAGAAGCCTGTGCACTGCAAAGAGTAGCCCCCGCTTGCCACAACTAGAGAAAGCCCGCACGCAGCAACAAAGATCCAACACAGCTGAAAATAAAATAAAATAAAAATAAATAAATTTATCTTTTTTAAATGTACAATAAAAATCTAGTTTTTTGAAAATTTCAGTGTGCTCCTGTTTAGAGGTAAAACAACTAATCATCTAAGACTCTGAGAGTCGTTGTGCTGAGACCTGAATTCTCACTTCTGCTCCTTACATTGCCTCAGTCAAGTCACAATTTCTCAGGACTCAGTTTACTCCTCTGAAAAATGAGGGCACCATCTGTTGTTCTTGATATAGAAGTGTGATGAGGCTCAAATGGCAATGTCTCCACACAAATGTTTGGAAAACAGTAGTACATTTTGAGGGGTTATCACTAGTGAATTGTTTCTAGGGCATTGGTGGGTATCATAGAGCTTACCCCCTCTTAGCAAAGATGTTCGCACATCCATGCTTCATCTGAAGGCGTGACAGTTAGTAGAAATGGTAGGCCCTGTAGGGAGGCAAATGGAGAAATCAGTTCATCAGGCAGCCCTTTTCTCCCCGCTAGATTACCATTAACTAAGTGACCACCCACTGTTTACAGACAACACCTGAGTTTCAGGGTATTCTTCTGAAAGGACCCCTCCTGGGAGGAGGGATACAGTGGCAGCTCAAAGTGGGAGATGGAACCAAGTCAAACCCCCCTTCTTCTGTCTTTCTTTTTCCCTTCAAGTCAGATCTAGATTCCCAACTACATCTATAACCTGCTCAAACACACCAACACACACACACACACACACACACACACACGCACGCACGCGCGCGACTAAACAGCCTTCATTTAAGTTCTGATGATTTTCACTTTAAAAATAAAAGTGGGTCTGAGAGTCTGTAAAAAATATTAATTTTGTGAAAATCGGGCTAAGTGCTGCAGACCAAGGATGACAGCAGACACAGGCGCTGGCTCATTATCCTTGCCTAATGTCTCCCATCACAGTCTCAGAGAAAAAGGCTCATTGGGCAGCCATCAAATGAGAACTCCATTAGGATCCTTCCCCCTATAGGGGTATCAGGTTCCCCATCTATAAAATTAGGAGGATAGACTAGAACAGGGAAGCAGATAGGGGAATATCTCACAGATATCAATTTGTACTCTCCCATTCTTTGAAATCCAAAAGAAATTAGCCCTAACTCTTGTTCCATATGCAGCAACAGACCCAGTGCCCTTCCTATTCATCCAGGGATATTTGGGGGTGGGGATGGAGGGTGTGTTTCTCCAACTCTGGGGTCTCCATTTTTACTGAGTTTGGTTGAGTTTACGGATCATCAGTCAGCATCCCACATGTTCTCTCGTTTTTCTATAACATGGCATCTCATACTGGACACTGCCCCTATTCCTTCTTTCCCCTAAATGCCAACAACACAACGCTCCATATGTAAAACAGACTTTTACTGTCAGTTTGGGGAAACGAACTACTTAAAATTGGAAATGAGGTATCCAGCTCTTTGAAATCTTTGGCCGCCCTGCCATCACGAAGTGCCTGTGTTGTCTGTCCTCTCTGAGCTTCTGCTATCCATCATGTGGCGCAGCCTATCCTCCCCTACAAGCTCTTTCACCCTCTCCCTTCCCTGCTCATCCATGACTTTGACTTGCTATTAATTATGCAAAGCAAGTTAGTCCTCTCTTTGTTTTGCTGTGTTCTTACAGCTTATGTTCCTCAGGGCCCATCTTCAATACCTAAAAGAGCCTATAAAAATACATTCTGAGACAAAGACAGTATTCTCTCTAAGAGGAGTTCTGATGCCAACTGTGTCTAGCTTTTTTTGACCCTACTCACATATCTGCCGTCAATTCCTAGTTCCGGGGCTTCCCCGGTGGCACAGTGGTTGAGAATCCGCCTGCCAATGCAGGGGACACGGGTTCGATCCCTGGTCCGGGAAGATCCCACATGCCGCGGAGCAACTAAGCTCGTGTGCCACAACTACTGAGCCTGTGCTCTAGAGCCCGTGAGCCACAACTACTGAGCCCACGTGCCGCAACTACTGAAGCCTGCGCGCCTAGAGCCCGTGCTCCACAATGAGAGAAGCCACTGCAATGAGAAGCCGGCACACCGCAACGAAGAGTAGCCCCCGCTCGCCGCAACTAGAGAAAGCCCGTGTGCAGCAACGAAGACCCAACACAGGCAAAAATAAATAGATAATTTTTTTTTTTAACTAAAAAAAAATCCTAGTTCCATGCCTGAAGCAGACATCACTAATCAATTCACCACTATTTGCCACTAATGAGGTCTCTTCCCAACAGAGAACTGTAAGTAGACACCACCAGTCAATAACAGCTGTCACCCTAAGTGCAACATTTTTGCAAATGTTTTGCATCTGAGCCCCAGATGACCTCAAAGTTTCCTTCCAGATTTGACTTTCTAGGGTCTGGTGAGAACAGAATATTCATTGAATACAATTAGCTGAGGACCTCATTAGTCATTTGCATGGAAATATTCCAGGCAATCTGAATAGGATATACTCCAACCTCAAACTTCCCCCTTCCCTCAGCTCCAAGAGTCTGCCACAGATCTGAAAGCAGCCCATATTTGATCATTCCTTTGGATTAAAATATGAAAGATCCTAGTTAAATAAGAATAGCACAACCTCATTCTCTGCTCAGAATGTTTTTCCCTCATCCTTTTTCTTGACCTGACTTCCTCCTAGTCAACCTTCTGGGCTCAGCTGAAATGTCACTTTCTTCAAAAAGACATCTCTGAACACCCCTCTCACCTCCAAAAATAGATCAGGTCCCCCTCCCCTCACTATGGGCCCTTAGAGCACCATGCACTCCCCTCTTTAACCCTTATCATCATTTAATTATGTAATTATTATTTGTCCACCTTCCATCTAGACTTCAGCCCTAGCACCAAGACGTACCTGCACATAGTAGATGCTCAGTAAATACCTGCTAAATGATAAATTGATTACTGATTAATTAATATCTACTTTCTGGGGTGGTTGTGCGACTTAGAGATGCACACTGTATATAACATGTTTAGCAAAGTGTCTGGCACATAGTAAGTGTTCCCTAAAGGATAGTAGTAAGAATATGACTGATACAGGGCTCTGTGCCCTCTCTCTGTATAGCATCTCATTCAGTCCTCACAAAATCATACGCGAAGGCACTGTGACTGTTCCCAGTTGATAAGTGAGGAAACTGAAGCTCAGAGAAGTGAAGGGTGCCGATGTTGCAGAGTGGCACTGCTGAGATGGAGGCCTAGGCAGCTTAGCCTCAGAGCCTCTGCCTGCAGGTTGTCCAAGAGGAATCAGGGGAGGGTCCTTAGGATGAGGACTTGAAGGTGAGTCAGGTTTCCACTGAAAGGAAAGGACAAGTGTAGCAAATCAACTAAGGCTTGAGCCTTAGAGTCAGAACAGCCTGAGCTTAAATCCCTCCCTAGCCACTTCCTAGCTGGGTGCCTTGGGCAAGTGACTTAACCTCTCTGAACCTCAGTGTTCTCCTCTATAAAATGGGGATAATAATACCTCTGTCTGTAATTGTATTATGTAGATGAAACAAGATCCCATAAGTGAAGCACTTGGTACACTGCCTGATGCATGATACAGTACTCATAAGAACAGAAGCCAAAATTATTATTTCCGCCTGATTCTCTTCCTTTCTCTTCTCTTCCCTTCTCCCTCCTTCCTCTCCCTATGCCCCATACCGCCCCCACACACCTGTATACACCATTTGATTCTTAGAACATCATTTTTAAGTGGGTAAAGTAGTTAAGCAGAGGCTTCTTACCCACCACCCAGTGGTATGTGTGTTTTGGGGAGAACTGGGGCTTTTTCCCCTAATGCCCTGAAACAGAGAGAGCTTATTGGGCACAATTAATTGTTCAAAGTGCCAGAGATTTGAGAATGGAGGGGTAAACAGATGCTGCTCTGAGCACTGTGCTCATTAACGCAGAGAAAGGATTCATTTTCTATGCATGATTAACTCCCCATCGTCAATGATTTACACAGCAGATAATCAAATGAGAATTCGTTATTCCACAGACAGAGAGTTTGGGCACCAGGCATTCAACCTCCTTGGGACAGCTCTGTGCCCCAAATTCCTGGGGTGCCTGTGGTTTGTGCCTTGACTCAGGAAGATGCTGCTTGTCTTTGGCCCAGTTCTCCCAAGGGCTCTGAAAAGAGCAGCTATCCAAAGCGGCTCAGGGTTAAGCCACAAGGCCTCCCTCTGTCCCATGACTGGAAGGGACCCAGAGCCCAGCTGACTTTGGTCTCCATTATGTCTTGCGATTGCTTAAAGGAACACCCGTACTTTGGAATATAAAGCCAAGAGTGGCAGGGCTCATGTTCAACCAAGAAGGCTCCCAGGACCAAAACAAAGAGTCAGCATCATAGATTTCGAGATCCATAGAGATTTGTCCAGTATCAATTGAGCATCTACTATGATATTACAAATTAAGAACATCGTAGTCTCTTCTTTCTCCATTGGATGGACAATGTCTTCTTTGAAGGCTACATGAGTACCTTCAGTACTGAGTTAGGAGGTAAAAATCCGAGGGGTTCTACATTGACCTTCCCTTCCAGAAAAGGGTAATTCTACTGCAAGGGCTTTCTTTAACCATCAGTGGCACAGAGGCCAAAGAATCAGGAACCAAAAGTATTCCAGAGAAAGGACAGGGCCTCTGCTTTGCATGATGTTCAATCAAATAGCCTTAGATTAGTCACCGTGAGCCAGGCTTTGTCAGGAAGACGGTGCTGAAGTAGACACATTCCCTACCCATGAGAAGTGGTGATGGGGTAGGGACATGGAGAATTAGAAGTCAAAGTTTCCAAATGTTCCATTCTAGATCAAGGCTTATCTGTGATGAATTCCTTACTAGGACTCAGAAACAAGAGAAAAATAAGAACCATCCTTGTGTGACTTTTTCGTAGAACTAAATTTATTTCATTGTTAAAATGATTCCTTATTTTGAAATAATGCTCTTCCTCCCCCCTTTTCTCTTTTTGTGTTTAAATAAATTTCTTTTATGAAACGACTGTGGTGATAAGATTTGAGTGTTTCAAGGTCTTTCTGGAAAAGTCAAAAGTTGCCAAATCTATGTCAGACACTGCCTGCACCGTCTCAAATGTTAGTGGTTCATGAAGTCTCTAAATCAGGCACCCACAGCTGTGTATAAAAGCAGTACAGATAAAGCTCTATGGGCACTCAGCAAGGAGGGTGAGAAATCTTCTCATTTGGGCGAAATCAACAAAGGCTTTAAAAGAGCTGACATTTGGGCTGAGACTTTAAAGATGGATGGGCTTTGTACACCTAGAGTTTGAGGTAGATTTGAAAGGGAGGACATAGCTGGAACAAAGGCACAGGGGTAGGAACAGAATCCCACAATGAGGCATGCTGCAGGAATAGCAAAGACCTAGTTTAACTGGAGTAGTGGATTCCAACCTGTGAGCCACTGCCTCCTAGAGGACTGCAGAGGTATTGCAAGGTATCTGCCAATTTGGGGATCAATTTGCCAATGCCTCATCCCTAGTAGAACTACTTTTCAAATGTCTGTAGATCTGTTTATTCAAAAGCATTATTGAATTCATAGATGCATTTGGTCAACAAATTGTTTCCCAAGCCAAGTATATTAAAATATCAACTGTTAGTTTGGCAATCCATGGTTTTTTTTAATGTCAAAAAGGGAACCTTATGCCATTTCCTAACCATTCATTCATCAAGTATTTATTGAGAGCTCATTATGTGCCAGGCACCATGCTAGACACAACTTGCTGAAGTAAACAAGATCCGGAGCAGGGAGACCAGCGGGGAGGATGTTGTAATCTGGGAGAAAGATGGGGAAAGGACTTAGGCTAGGATGATAGCAGAGGAAAGAATGAAAAGTGGCCAGACTTGGGTATATTTTGAAAGTAGAATAAAAAAAAGTAGGCTTGCTGGTGGATTTGGTGCTTAAGGGTCAGAGGAAGAGGTATTAAAAGTTACTCCTAGGATTTTAGCCTGGACAACTGGTTAGATGATGACAGATAGCACTGTATGAGAAAATGAGAAGGGGTTGGAACCGTTGGACAACAGAGTGAGGCTTGTGAAGGTGGGTGAGAGGGTCACTGGAACCAATCCTGGAGGTCAGATCAAGAGGGTGGGGACCTTAAATGCCAGAGCAAGAAGTCTGAACATTCATAACTGAAGGCACTTTCTTTAATCACCCCCCAAAATCAGAAGCTTGGGATCCCTGAGGATGCTTGGGGGAGATGCCCTTCATTCAACTATACTTGCTGAGTACCAACTATATACAGGACACTGCACTTAGCATCGTGGGGGATACTAAGAAAGGCAGGACATAATTTCTTCCCTGAAGGCACCATAATCTGATCAGCTGAGTTTCAAGATTTACAGATGAGAAGAGCAAGCATCCCATCTTTGAACAGTGGCATAATAAGATAGGCTCTGGCGGGGAGTTGGGATTCCAGAAGTTGCCAAGATCTCTATGAGGAATCAGGTGGAAATATCCTGAGTTACATCACGGTGGGTCTCCTCTGCATCTTTTCAAGAGAGTCATCCTCATGCTACATAAAAACAGTCTTGATACACTCACTTTATTAAGTTTCCACTCTGCATCCTTCACCCTGACCACTGGAATGGACTTCACTAGTGCACCCAATACAAACTGCCCCTTAATAGCCCAATGCAGCCATCCCCCAGATGCTGTGAGTACTGGCTACTAGGCTCACATCTGCCCTGGGGGAGAACTGCTCTCAAACAGGAGCCACTTCACCCAGAAAGCCCACTTTGGGCACATCCCTCCCCCAAAGCATCCTGTATACCATGACTAACTGACCTGGAGTTTAAAAAGGCTTACCCTGGGGCCCCAAGGCAGATCAATTCTGCAGCACAGTTCATGCTCCAGAGCTCTCTGTGGGATTGGGCTGTGGCTAGTCTCCAACTGAGACCACATCCTTGTTTAATTCCTTCTCCTGGGCTTTCCTGCTTCCCCCACTCCTGCTTGCTTCTGAGAGCTCAATCTATCACATGCATGAGAACCCCAGGGAACCCAACCTAAAATGTCAACTCTGCACTTTACTCTCTAACACAGTACTATTATTAATCATAACTAACATTTCTGAGCTCCTACTACATGCCAGACAGCATGCAAAGAGCTTCACATACCTTCTAGGATCCCCAAGGTTCAGTGCCATGACCCCCATTTCACAGGTGAGGAAATGGAAGCTCTGAGAGGTTATCATGTGTGGCATCCCTACTATGTTTCCTCTGGCCTCTCAGAAGGAATCCAGACCTAGGGGGCTGTACCTCTCCTTCTGCAAAACAACTGTTTCCTCCCCCTACATGTTCCTTGGTCCTCATCTTTCCTCTTACTACCTTTGCACCCATCGCCCTCTGAAATCCACTGGTCAATTACATGGGTTTCATTGCTCAAGATCTCCTAGGGCAGAAAATTCAACTGATTTCCAACTATTTTAGTTTTCTCTCAGAATGGCTTTTTAAAATTGGCAATAAGCACTTTAGTTCTCCCGAGAATTGTTTGCTCAACAAAATGTTCGTAGCATTCTTAATAGTTATGTGTGTTGAGGGGAGAGAGGATGTCCCACCACCGTCTCTTCTAGATGCTGAAAATAACTGACAAGATCTGGGTCTGCTGTAGAATCACAGAGGCTTCCCTCTCCCAAAGAATCAAGCCTCAGTGCCAGCAGGGTCAAAGGGGAAATACTGTGAAATTCCAAACCCTTCCCTGAAGGAAGGGGCATAAGAGAATGAGGATGACTTATACCAGCCATCTCTAAAAAAAGGGGGGCGGTGTGGTGGGCAGAGGGCTGTTCCTTTTGCCTGGAGTGTCTTTTCCCTTTCTCCAACCACTGAACTCCTACTCATGCTTCAAAACCCAGTTTAAACGTCATCAACTCTAAGATTTACATGAGCTTCCCCAGCCCCCAACACAGTCACTGATTTCTGTGGACATACAGAGTACAATCCACTCTCAGAATACAGAATGGCAGCAAGAGCTCATTCCTGGGTGAGATAACCCAGGATCAAATTCTCACTCCTTCACTGGCTATGTGACTTTCTGCAAGTCATTCAACTTCTCTAAGCCTCAGTGTCCTCATCAGCAAAACATCAGTGCACACAAACAGCACTCTGCCTGGAACACGATAAATGCCCGGTAAAAGGGAAGCAAATTTCTGCATTACTATCATCATGATCACTCCTTCCTCTGAATTCCCGTAAGTGCCATTTTCCTATTGTCCATTCCATTAATTTGCTATTTACCCTAGATGGCCTTGTTTTGTTAATTAACATCTCACATGTGCATATCTCCTCTCCTTAACTACACTGCAAGGTCCCTGGGGACAGGAATGCATCTTATACTTTTATATCCTGTACAGCTGTGAGAACAGTACCAAACATGTAGTATGTGCTCAAATATTTGCTGAATAAATTCTTAAAGCGTTGGCTATGAGTACAGGTACTTATTTTGCTTGGCAACAGAATAACACTTTTTATTTACATTCTCATTTCCAAGGCTAATTGATGTGGGTCTTATAATCATAAAAATCCCTCTAAACCCTCCCCTAATAATGGCAGAAGCCATCAACTAAACAAACCTTTAGATGTATCAACAATCTATTAATCTGCTGAAAAATCAACCAGTGTCCCTCCACTAAGAGCAGATTAATAGATTGGATTTAACTGGAATATTCAGTATGGTTTCCAGTTCTCCATCAGCACTGCTTTACTCTATGAAAGGAGGATTAGGTGATAATGGAGCTAATATAAATATGGAGTTCGAGACAGATATGCAGATAGCATCTGACACAGTTCCCAGCATATTGCAAATCTTTAATACATGGCAGCTCTAAAAATCTGGGGAGAAAGCAGAGGTGGATAACAGAAAGGAGGTTCAACCCTGGCTCTGCCACTTGCCAGCTGTATGACCTTGGGCAAGTCATTTGATCTCACTGACACCCAGTTTTCTCGTAAGTAAAATGGGGATAAAAATATCTGCATAGGGGCTTCCCTGCTGGCGCAGTGGTTGAGAGTCCGCCTGCCGATGCAGGGGAC
>NW_006791849.1:0-23765 GCF_000442215.2 Lipotes vexillifer | reverse complement strand
GTGACTCAAAAAAAAAAAAAAAAAAAAAAAAACCTGCATTGTGGGGCTATTATGAAGACTAAGTGAGATTATATGTATAATACAATAGCTGTCTGTATTGGCACAGCTGACACAGTAGAAGAAAAGGGACAGAGTACCTGCCCTCATGAAGTTCATAATCTAGGGGAAGACACAAACAATCCGTTAGGACGAGAGGATAGTAAGTGCTGCTACAGAGGTGGTACAGAGAACTGAGGAGACACACAAGAAGGAAAGAGAACAGCCTGGGCCCCTGTGGTGGTGTCACTGAAGGCTTCCCCCAAAGAAGGATTCGCTGGCCATTACAATTTCATTGCCCAGCTTCACATCCATCTTCCATCATCTCTGGATGAAGCTGAGCTGCAACTACATCCCTACTTTTCAAGCTGCATCCCTGGCAGGCTCTGTAAGATGTAAGCCAGTCGTGACTACAAGGCTGGATGAGGCTGTGTTCGCTTTCCAGGACTGCCATAGCCAAGTGCCACCAACTGGTTGGCTTACAAAACAGAATTTTATTCTCGCACAGTTCTGGAGGCTAGACGTCCAAAATCAAGGTGGCGGCAGGGTGGGTTCCTTCTGAGGGCTGAGAGAATCTGTTCCATGCCTCTCCCCTAGCTTCTGGTGGTTCGCTATCAATTGTTGGTATTCCTTGGCTGGTATAAGCATCACCCCAATCTCTGCCTTCATGTTCCACTGGACTGTGTGTCCAAACTCCCCCTTTTAATAAGGACAACAGTCACTTTGGATTAGTATGACCTATTCCAGCATGACCTCATCTTGACTAATTACATCTGCAATGACCCTATTCCCAAAGAAAGTCCCATTCTGATGTACTGGGGGCTAGGACTTCACCATACGAACTTGAGGGTTGGGGGGATACAATTCAACCCTTAAGAAGGGCAGAAGGGATTGCTCCTTCCAGTCTGCATCCTGTTCCCATCAGTGTCAATGGTTCTCCCCTGACCCTGGGCAGTGCCAGGTGGTTCCAGAAACAGCAGTTAGCTCCTGTGTCCAGGTGTTTTTTCTCACACTGCCAGAAACAGCTTCATTGTGCCCCATCATTCACCAGTATCAGCTGGCCAAGGCCATCCCTTCCGAGGCAGTCTCAGCCCTGTGAGGACCCTCCTCAAAACACCTAGATTCTAAAACCCAGCCTCTTCCCTTTAGGCATTAGCTTCCTTCTGCCTGTGAGAGGCAGTCTCTGACATGGTCCCCCCATGATCCCTGGCCTCTGATATTTGTGCCCTCATGCCATCACCTCCCCTGGCGTGTAGGACGGACTTGCTGACTCGCTTCTACTAGAAAATGGCAGAGATGATGGGATGTCACTTCAGAGATTAGATAACAGAACTGTGGCCTCTGTCAAGGATGTTTCCTTTTGCTTGTTCAGTCTGATGATGTTTTGCTTTGCCACATTGTGAGCTGCCCTATGGAGGCTCATGTGGCAGGGAACTGAGGGAGGCCTCCAGCAAATAGATGGGGATAAACTGAGGGCTTCGGTCCAACAGCCCACAGGGAACTGAATCCTGCCAGCAACCACGTGAGTGAGCTTAGAAGCAGATCCCTCCTCAGTCGAGCCTTCAGATGAGACCCCAGCCTCGGCTGCCACTTTTACTGTTGTTATGAGAGACCCTGACGGAGAAGATCCAGCTAAGCCATGCCCAGGTTCCCAAACCACAGAAAATATGAGATAATGAATGGTTGTTTTAAGCTACTGAGTTGTGGGACAATTTGTTACATAGCAATGGATAACTAATCCACTGCAGTTACTATCTCTGTGACCTCAGTGTTCCCTTTTTATCTTTTCCATCTTCCAATAAGTGCTTAACCAACTCCCTATTAAATTCTCTCAGTTAAATTAGTTCCTATGCTTTCTATTTTCCTGATTGGACACCAACTGACACAAGATGACGTATAAATTGTGACCTTGAGGACGAGCAGGTGTTAGCTGAGCAAAAGGATGGGAAGAGTGTTTCAGGAAAAGGATAAAACATGTGTAAAGCCTGGGCACCATTCATTCTTTAAACATATTTATTAAATACCACTATGTGCCAGGCCTGGTCCTAGGAATGAGATTATGAATGAGAGAACAAGGTCCTACCCTCACGAAGATGATCCTCACGGGTAAGCCAAGACCGGTACATCAGAGACAGCCCCCCACATGCATCCTGTCAAGATAGGAGCACTTGCCTTGGCGTCCCTAATCTAGGCACGAGATGAGGAACTACCTCCCAGCTTCAGCATCTCATCTGTGAAGCAAGGATGACAATGTCTCCCTCCCAGCACTGTAGCACTGACCAGATGAGGCTGGGGGTGGGAGGCGCTTAAAGAAGCTTTGTGTAGGAGTCCTACTTTAATAACTGGCACTCTCAACTCAGAATGATCCAAGTTCTTCATCTGCCCACATGGCCAGCGGCCCTCTGCTGGCCTGGAGCTGGCTGCAGACAAGGCCTGGGTTATAACAGGATTAAACAAAGGGCCTGTTGCTTCTGGCCCCAGCCAGCGGGTTGCTGGTCATTGATAAAAAACCAGCTGTAATAAAAAGAGCAACCTCCCCCTGGCCACCCACCCCATAAATCATCAGCTACCAAGGGCTATTTAATTACCTTTAGAAGATGGATGACACCAAGCTGGAAGGCTGCTTGATAAGGTTTCCCTTTGAATAATTCCATGTAGAGAGCTGGGTTTGAGAAATGGGGTCCTTCCACCAGCTCAGCCCCACCCATGCCGTCTCTGCCAGGTGCTTTCAAGATAAACATGTTTCCTTATGGGCTGCCAGAGCATCTGTGACAAAGGAAGAAAACTTACTGTCAGGCCCCAGGAAAGAATCTACTTCTGCCCAAGACATAAAAGGTGGTTTTGCTTTATTAGTATTGTTCATGATTTGTAGTACTAACTTATTAATAACAGCTATGATTTATTAAGCATATTCTATGTGCCAGGCAGTGGGCAAAGCATGTGATCTCATTAAATCCTTAAACAACCATATGAGGCAAGTCACGTTATTCTCTCCATTTGGTTGCTGAGAAAACTAAAGCTCGGAGAGGTAATATGACTTTCTCAAGGTCACACAGCTAATAAGTGTTGGAACTGGGTCTCAAACCCATGCCCTTAACAGGAATCAGCAAATTCGTTCTGTAAAGTGTCAGACAGCAAATATTTTGGGCTGTGTAGGCCATCCTGTCTCTGTTGCAACTACTTATATCTGTCCTTGTAGTACAAAAGCAGCCATGGACTATACATAAACAAATGGGCATGGTTTTGTTCCAATAAAACTTAATTTTCACAAACAGGCAAAGGACCTGATTCGACAGATCAATGGACAATGCCCTACTATGGCAACCGCTACTCTTAGTTATATGGCACTAACTCTACAATTTGGACTTTCCTCCACTTTTTTATTTCCACGTAGAAAATGTACTGGCTCCTCATGGAGTTATTTCATTTATTCAATTCATTTATAATTCCTTTACTGCCTTCTTGAAGGCTCTAGATTTAAGGAAAATAACAGAGATTCTGTGAGGTGGAGAAGCAAGGTTGAAATTTGTAATTTCAATCATTCATTGTATAAGTGAGGAAGAGACCTGTTGAGCTATGGTAACAATAAATCCCCGAAGCTTAGACTTAGAAAAGGGCTTCTTAACCTCGGCATTATTGACTTGGGGGGCTGGATAATTCTTTGTTACCCTGTGTATTGTTGGGAAAGGGGTGGACGGGGAAGGTTAGGGAAGTCTTTCCCATGGAAGTGTCAAGAACTCTGAGGGGTGTGTAGGAATCAACTAGATAAAGAGGAGGGGGAAAGAGCTGTAGGCAGAGAAGCGGGAGTGAAGGAGCCTGCTGTGTCTGGGGGGAGCTGAAAGGTCAGCGGATGAACACACAGAAAATCAAGGGTGAGTGTTGTATGAGGCGGCTTAAGAGGATGAGGGCCGGATCACCCAGGGTGCTATGAGAGTTTACAGAGTTTGGTTTTGCTCTTACAGGCAATGAGAAGTCACCCAGTTTTCATCAGGGAGTGAATAATTTACTTTGCATTTTGAACAGATCACTCAAGCTGCAGTGTGGAGAATGAGGTAGAAGGGGGTGGGGTGGATGCAGGGAGACGGATCAGCGGACTGTTACCGCCCTTCCAGGTGAGAGGTGATGGGAGCTCAGGGTGGTGGTGGGGAAGACAGAGAAGAGTGCATATATTTCAGAGATAATTAGGATGTGAGATGTCAAGAGGGGAGAGGGTTTCAGGCTGTCATCATTTCTGGCCTGTACAGCCAGATGGATGGTTGTGAGGCTCACTAAGACAAGAAACACTGGAGAAGGGCCAGGTGGGGTGGGGGGTGGGGAGACAATACAGTCTGTGATAGGCTGCGAGCGTAACAAGTCTTTGAGGCGGCCAGGTGAAAATATCAAGACGGCAGCCAGATATATTTGTCTGCAAACCAGATGAAAGACGAGGCTGAAGTTACTAATACAAGAATTATCAGAACAATGCTCAACCCTTGCATTGCAGCTTGTGGTTTGGACCCCAGTCCGTGGCTTCATCATTTGTGGCTAGTTATCCTTGACTAAATGGCAGTAACTATAACAACTCTACAAAGATAGAACCATTTGTCTGCTTCCCTCAGAATTCATTCATTCATTCAGCAAACAGTTTTGGATCTCCTCATTTGTGACTGGTTATCCTCTATCCAGTGGCGATAAACCTAACAACTCTATAGAGATAGAACCATTTGTCCGCTTCCCTCAGAATTCACTCATTCATTCATTCAACAAACAGTCTTGGATGATACTGTGTACCAGATTTTGTCCTCGGGGGCGCTGATGCTACAGCAGTAAATGAGGACCAACAAGGTTACAGTCTTTACAGGCATTTGGTATTTTATGGCTTCTCCCTTTGTGTGAGTTGCTCACAACAAGGAACTCTTGTTCTTGCATGTCTGGTCTGGAGTAAATCACCCCACTAAAAAAAAAAAAAAAAGTTGGCATCTTACATGACAGCATAAATTGAATTATCAGCTTAACTCGTGTCATTTAGCAAGTCTGTTAGAAATTGAAAGGGAGAATCAAATTCTGAAAGTGATAGCAGAGAACTTTAAAATTCTACTACTACTATTACAAATAATAATAATAGTAAAACTTCCACTTAAATAATAATAATAGTAAAACTTCCACTTAAACCAGGTAATATGCAGTTTAGAAGTATGCATTCTAGCCACATTGCCAATTGCTTTAGGGCCAGTTGTGCTACCACACATAAATTTGGTTAATTCCAAGTAAGAAAACTGTGGAGACCTCATGTGTCATTCAGTCAAAGAACCACTGATTAAGAACCCAGGGTCCAGCAGACTGAAGGTGGTGAGGTTTTCCCAAGGTGAATATTCAGTTACTGAGCCAGGGCTCCTGAATCGCAGTGTAATACTCTGTTTTCTATTCCACATTAAATTTTAAATTCCACATTAAGTTCTGTGTGCATCTTATTTCAGAGTTCTTGTATAAATTGATTAAAGAAGTTTCACTTTTTCCTACATTAATTATATAGCTTATGCTTAATCCTGTATCTGAAAACTATTTTCTCTATGTTATGTGTCTTTTCTTGATATTGTAGTCCTTAAACTTATATTTGTTTACAGTTACTACGTTCATTGTTGACTGAGGTTAACAGTAGAATATGTGAACTTAAAGTCTGAACCTGCCTCCTTCTAGCTGTGTGGACTTGAACAAGTCACCTGTGTACTTTAAAGCTCAGTTTGTTAATTTATAAAATGAATATATCTCTACTTAAATTAGAGAACTAGAAACATTTGTATGATAAATTAAAAAGGCAAGCACAGTTCCTAGCTACTATTAGATAACCTCCACAACACATAACTTTTATTATTGGCATTAATAATAAATTAATGAAAGCCGATATTACAACTTTTTTTTGCATCCCTACAGTACTATATAAAAATAGTATTTAATTTTTATCAAGAACAAAAATAAAAGATAAATATAGAAAAGAAGTAGAATTAAACTGCTAGATATACTATTATGTGTACCTCTATGAGCACACATGAAACCAGACCACTGTGAACACGATGGACCATTTCAGTTTGAGTAGATGCTTATGCATGAAATAACTTACTATAGAGAATGTTAGCCATTTAATGATAAACAGAATTATCTCAAGCAATTCTTCTAACTAAAGACTTTCTAAAATGTACTTACGTGCTTAATATTTGTTTACCCAACATAAAATAGTGGAATAGTTGATCGTGTGTCATCTAAAGGTCCCAATGGCCCATACAAACTGACTTCATGACGAACGTGATTAAGTAAAATTAGGCTTAGAAAGAAATGCACACCACCCCCCAACACACACACACACACACACACACACACACACACACACACACAAGCAGAAAACATGACTCAAGCAAAGCAAGTTGAATTAAAAGCTTAATGTGTAGTGTAAAATGTGACTTTATTATAATGGTTTGCTGCAAGACCTTTTTTGGAAACAGTTACAATCAATGACACAAAAATGATTACATTTTCTCAACATAACCAAAAAATTCTAGTCCAATTCATATAGTCAGATATGAGTCAAAGGAAATCTTCCCTTATTATTATCTATCTTTCCCATAATATGTCTTTCCTTAAGCCATAGATGTGCTTTTATTGGTTTATAAACATTATTAAATGTTAGTTTAAGGACAACAGAAAAAACTCACCTAAGACATTTTCTCTACTCTGATGTATCCTACCCAACACTGAACATGGAAAACCTGGATTCTGGCCAGAGCTAAGTACTGACTTTGAATTGGGAAGGAGTGCAGAAAAGCTGTTAGTGTCTCAACTTACTCATCTATAACACAAAATTAATGTCCACCCTACCTCCGAAACAAGGTTTTTCAAAGAAATGCAAATAAGTAACATATGTTGAAACGTCCTAGAAAAGTAGAAAAGTAAACGTAAACATGAATTATTATAAACATATTAGGTGAAATTCCTGTTACTGACATCTCCCATTCTAAGGAAAATAACACAGCTGGTAACCATCAGAGCAACTTCAAATTCTTCTGTTTTAAAATCATAATCTAATAATATGACTCTGCTAAAGGAGACCAGACCGGGGCACAAACCCGTGTTCCCTGCAACGGCAGGCGGACTCTCAACCACTGCGCCACCAGGGAAGCCCGGGGGTCTGATTTTTTATATTCCCTGAATGATACAGAAATCCTCGGCCAAAAAATCAGCATAAATATAAGTCTGGATTTTGAAGCTCTTGAGCCTCAGGAGGAACAAAAGCCAAAACATTGCATAAACATGGAATCCATTACCAGGAAGGTCTGTTGGGGCTTCCACCCCCCCCTGCACAGAGTCCATGGACAGCAAGCCAGACCACTGGAAATGACCAGCAGAAAGAGGACAGCTCCAGCCCCTCCCCGCCCCAGCATGGAGCTTCTCCCACGTGGATACAGCAGTTAGAACTGAGAGGACAGTCAGCTCACCAAGGACATGTTAAAAAGAAATATCCCAACAATGAGATACCACTGCACACCTATTAGAATGGCAAAAATCCAAAAGACCGACGACACCAAATGCTGGAGAACGTGTGGAGCAACAGGAACTCTCCCACTCTGCTGGTGGGGATGCAAAATGAAACAGTCACTCTGCAAGATGATTGGGCGGCTTCTTACAAAACCAAACATACTCTTACCCATGTGGTCCAGCAAACATGCTCCTTGCTGTTTTCCAAAATGAATGAAACACTTACGTCCACACAAAAACCTGCTCACAGATGTCTGTAGCAGCTTTATTCATAAGTGCCAAACCTGGAATGAACCAAGTTGAGCTTCAATTGATAAATGGGTAAATAAACTGTGGCACATCCACACAGTGTAATGTTATTCAGCGCTACAAAGAAATGAGCTATCAAACCATGAGAAGACATGGAGGAGCCTTAAACACATCTTACTAAGTGAAAGAAGCCAATTTAAAAAACTAAATACCTTACGATTCCAACTATATGATATTCTGGAAAAGGAAGAACTAAGGAGATGGTAAAAAGATCAGCTGTACAGAATACTACAATGGTGGATACATGCCATTACACGTTTGTCTGAACCCACAGAACGGACAACGCAGAGTGCACCTGAATGTAAACTATGGACTTTGGGTGACAACAATGTGCCAGCGTAGGTCTGTTGATTGTCATAAATGCCCCACTCTGGTGGAGGATACTGATAGCAGGGGAGGCTGTGCATCTGTGGGGACTCTGTGCTCTCTGCTGAGTTTGGCTATGAAACTAAAACTGCTCTAAAAGATAAAATCTATGACACAAAACAGAACAGAACAAAAGGAAATATCTCTTCCCCTCTCTCTCCTTCCCACCACAACACAGCAGAAAAAAAGGAACAGGAAAGTGTAGGGAGCAGGGCAGTAAGAGGCCAGAGCCACCCCCTAAGTCCAGTCCATGCTGGCAAACAAAAGGGGGAACTTCGAATGAAATATTGTCAGTTGACAAATGGCCTGGTGACTAGGCTATTTTAATAGCTCAAGGAGATTGAAGAGTTATGGAATCCAACTGACTTATCAGGTGGCAAGAAGGTGGGATGGCGGTGGGAGGTATAACAGAGACTGGCTTCATAGTAGTTACTGGAGAAAATAAAATAATTTCATGTTTTGTTTTCTCAATGAGAAAAGACTTCTCAATCAATCAGCCTCCAGAGGCAATTTCTGAGCTCTTTTACAAATCAGATAAATTCTCCCTTGTTTCTACACTGAAAGTTTACCCTTATATATACCGCAGGCGCACATGCATGCATGTGCGCACGCGCGCGCGCGCACACACACACACACACACACACACACACACACACAGCTGAGAAAAGCCTTTATGGCTGGCAACATCCTAACACCTGCTCTGGTCTTGTTGGCAGCACACAGGCCATTTAACAAGAATATGCTCTGGCTCTGCTGAGAAGCAGAGTATCAATAACAATCATAATTACAAAATCTCACACTTCTATTCCATTTTGTTTCAGGAGGTTTAAAACACTTGGCAGACTTTAATTCATTAGCATGGATACACACACTCACCAACCATGGGAGGAATAGCAATTGTGAGATGTTCCTGCCCAAGCCTGATATGGTGTGATAAGATCCCAGAACGTCTGTCAGACAGTTACACGTAGCACCATGTCCTGCAACTGTTCTGCAAAGGTTGAGACAACTTCCCTCAAGGCTTCCATGTCCCCAGCGGTCAATGGGCTGCCATATTGGTTCTTTGAGTTTTATCCAAAGTGGTTATTTCTTCTCTACTTTGACTTGGGTCTCATCTCACAGCTTCTAGGGATATGGAAAGACTGACGAGGCCCCCAGAGAATAGTTTTCTAACAACAGTGAGGGTCTTGGTCATGACCCAACCTGCTACAGCATACCCTTCCTCTTCCCCACAAAGCACAGTAGCCCTATCAAGTAAAAACGTGGCCAAGTGCAGCAAAAAATGCCCTGATCCTTACCACTTTCCAGGATCAGAGAGACAGAGATGGAAATGAGTTAAGGTTGGGGGCGGGGGCGTGTTCCCTCACATGCCATGTTCGCCTCACCACTGGAACTTTGCATGGGCTGCTCCCTCCACCTGGGACACACCCACCCCCATGCTCTCCCCCTCACTTAATTCCAGCACCTCCTTTAGAGCTCAGCACAGGTCACCTCCCCAAATCTGATGCAAACTTCTTTGTCAGACACTCTCACAGAAAGAAGCAAGTCCATTTCTCCACATTTTGTTCACTTTGTAACAATTTACTCATTTTTGAGATTATCTGATTATATCTGCCCCCATGCCACCTGGACTTTAATTTCCAATAGAGCAAGGCCTGTGGCTAATTTTGTTCACCAACGTAGCTCCAGAATTTAGCACACTGCCTGGTACAGCAGATACTCAATAAATATTTTAATGAATAAATCAATGAATCCTATTTTACTGAGAAATACAAACACATTCGATAAATACTTGTTGAATAAGTTAACCAGTATCTTTAAAACTGGCTTAATATTAGTACCTACTTAATAATAGGACCTACCTAATAGAGCTATTAGAATTACAGTGTTAACGCAAATAAAACTCTTAACAGTGCCTGGCACATAACAAGCAACTAGTAAATATGAGTTAATCTTATTGTTCATATCGGTATCCCCATAATACGAAGATACTTTGAATTGTTATGTAAAGGGAGTTTTCTTCTTTTTATTTTCTGGTAACCCAGCCCTTCTTTCAGCCTGGGCAACATTTTTCAGATATGGAAACAGAGGCTCAAAGAGACCCTAAACTCTACAGCTGGTAAATGGCAGAACCTGGATTCCAATCTACTTCTCTCAGACTCCAGAACACTAGTGTTTAACCCACATTTTCTCAAACCAACTAGCAACTGTCCAATGAATAAACAAACAGAATTTCAACTTTATTCATTTGAAAGATCAGCTTATTCTTTTATTTGTCCTCTGAAGAGAAAATATCATTTTACTGGAGAATCACTGTCATTACAAAAAGTACCTAAAACGATAATAATCCCATGTCTAGCTGCGAAATAAATTCTCCTTTTTTATTACAGCAAAGACAATGGTGTACTGATGCATTATTGGAAACAATTATCTCTATCCTTGGTTTGGGCTGTAGCTCACCACAAGTTGCTGCCTCAGCCAATTTTACTTAAAGATGGTGACTTTTTGTTTCCTTTTCCTGCATGAAGTGTACTTTAAAAGCAAACAGGAGGCCCTGCTTGAAAACTCGATTACGTGTTTCCATTTTAATGTAAACATTTAGTGTCCAACTCTCCACCTCACCACCTCATTAGCATTTGAAGGCAAAGCCTCACTGCAGACAATTACTTCAAAACCTTTTTAAATTTTCAGGCAGAGAAAGCAAAGAAGGCAAAATAGAGACCTTAGCTGACAGTTGATCAAATGCAATAATGGTGATGAGGGCTGTGGGGCAAACTGCAGGACAAATGGGAAAACATCAGCTTCAAATCCATCTCTGCCTCCAGGGAGCTACTCAGGTGCTCGTTTGGATTTTTAGAGAATCTTTCAAGTTCTGTTTTGCAAATATTGCACCTCCAAAACATACCAATAAATAAGGTAGATTTTATCATGGTCAATTTATGCCCTAAATGACCAAATTTTCCTTTTCTCCATGCTGAGGAGTCACCCCTCTGAGGATACTAGAGAAGACTCCTTGGCTAAAACCCACAGGGTCAGAAACGAAAGTGCTGTTTGAAGCCCAGTGCTGTCCCCCCCTGGTGACATGGTGTCCTGCCTCCAAATCCACAGAAAGCAGCCTGCACTCTTCCGGAAAAACATTCAGCCTGTCTGCGCCGCCATCCACCCAGCATGCCAGGTGTGATTGCGGCAATTTAGGCTGAGTGCAGAGTTCTCCATTTCAGGCTGAAATCACGCCAAAGACTCCTGACAAAAGCTACATTCAGCACCTCCAATTCCACATTCCATCCTGCGCATTGTCTGCCATTATCACCCAGGATTCCAAAAGCACTTGGCCGCATTAAATAACAGTCAGGAAGGAAAAGCATAGCAAGGGACTGCTTGAGGACGCAAAGCTGGAATAATGAAAAGGGACGCAGCCAGAGACGTCAGCTGAGCTCTGAAAACAGACGCAGCTTAATGAGCAGGAGGGAGGTTGGGTTTCTCCAAAAAGGCAGATTCAACCAGGTAAGAACTAGATCATCACGCTCTACAGATGGGGGTGCACCTTGGTTCAGCACCTTTGGAGGTTTGGCAGTACTCGTTAAAACTAAAACAGGCATGTGCTCTAGGGTCTAGACGTTTCTCCTCCTGGCAACTCTACTAGAGAAAAATGCAGATGGATGCAATGTGCACAAGGAGGGATACACAAGGATTTTCAACACTGAGTTAGTTGCCTGTAAGAGCCAAAAAGGTGGGAAATGATCTAACATCTGGTTACAGAGGAACAGTCACACTGTGGAATACTATGCAGCAGCAAAGCGATTATGCCCTAAGTGGAATTGATAATAATATCCACACATACCTGTCCAGGGCTTGAGATGTTCCAGAAACTCTCATAAGTGCCTTCCATGCATTAAACCGTTTAATCCTTATAACCGTCCTTGAGTAGTTCTGTAGTTACGTTCACAGAGCAACTCCGGCACCAAGACGTGAAGTGACCTGTTACCCAGTGCAAGTCCTTGTGCCTCACGCACCGTGAGGCCAAACGATACTAAAACGTCGGAGTTTGGAGCCGAGAGAGGTTTCCTGCGGGGCCCTGCAAGGAGAACTGGGGGGCTCATGCCTTAAAAAAACCCAAACTCCCGAAAGCTTTCAGCAAAGCCCTTTTATAGGAAAGGTGAGGGGAGGGGCGTGGTTAGTTGCTGCAGGCCTCTTGGTGGCAGATCCTTTGTTCTTGAGGCCAGGTCCCAATGTTCCATAAACCTCCACCAAAACAAATGTTACCCTCTGCTCTGACAAGAGAGGGAAAGGTCCCAAGGCTCAACTTTCACCTCCGAGGTCCAGGCCCCCGGCTAAGTGGGGGGGGAGGGGGGGAGGGTCCCTACGCAGGCCAGTCTTCCCGCCTGTGCCTAGGCCTAGCTGGCGGCGCCCTCAGGGCCAGACCCCAGACCCTGCCCAGCCGTCATCACTGAGGGAGCCAGGCGCCCAAGACCCCGCCGGCTCTCGGGCTCCTCAGGCTGCCCACAGTGGGGCTGGGCCCGAGGACCGCAACCCACGGAGACCACCGCCGCCATTAGGTCGCGGAGGTGGGGATGCGGGAGAGGTTCGCGGCTGCTCCGAGGCCTGTCCCCGGGCCCCTCAGCTCACCCGCTGGCCGGAGGCCAGACTGCCCCGGGGAGAAGGCCGCAATCCGCCTGGTACCGCACTCTCTGCCGGAGAGACCCCTGCGAGGCTGGGACCAGGACCACTAACCTCCAAGCTAACGGTCTCGCGCTCGCAGTAAAGGTTGCGGGCTAAGGCTCTCGTGCTAATGGTCTCGCGCTAACACTAACAGCTAGGCACCTGCCCCGCCCCTGTTACACACCTGCCCAGGATCACACAAGTCCACAGGGCATTTAAACTCACGCCAGCTGGATCCAAAAGTCATAGTGCCTGCCTCTCAAGGAATTTTAAAACAGATTTTTGCCCTTTAAATTAAAAACAAACAAAAAAAAGCATGATGTGGAACTATACCTACAATCTGCATCTGCCAGCTGGAGTCTCAGGTGCCAGAGAGCCTCATGGCCTGTGGCCTCTCGTTGCTTAAATGGCATTGAATGAACTTGGCCACCAAACGCCACTCTCTCACTCCTTCCTCTGTTTCCCGGGCTCATCATTCCCTTCCCATAGCACATTATTATGTTTAGATATGTTCATTCATTCAGTCAGGTCTCAGTCAAGTTTGTCGCCCTGGGGGCCCTTTTGTTTCTTCAACATGTGCCCTGCGCCAAACCGGAAGTGGGGGGGGGAGGGAGTACTTGGAAGGGTGGATTTTGGAGTCTGACAGCCTTAGGTTTAAATCTGTGCTCTGCCTGTGTGTCCTTGGGCAAGTGACTTCGCCTTTGTGAGCCTCATTTTCCTCATCTGTTAAATGGGGACGTTAATAGTTCCTACCTCATGGGTTGTGAGGATAATGTTTGGGAAATGTTTAGCATAATTCTTGGTACATGGTAAGCTTCTCTCTGGTCCATACTCAGAGGGGAAAAAAAAAAAATCACATTTTCTTATGCCTTCCTTCTTTGGGATGCGTCTGGCTCTACCCAAAGGAGGAAAAGTAGCAGATTCAGTTCAACATATAACATTTACTGACCACCATCCAGTCTACAACTCCTCTTCCTGTTGGCACATGGACTTCCATTTTGGAAACTCTCCCACTGAGAATGGTTCTGGGATGAGTGTCCCTTCCCACTGTTGAAACCCATATGGGGACAGGAGAATGACACAGTTTCCTCTAGTCACCTGCTTTCCCCAGAGGCTTGGAATCTTGAGCTGGTGATGAAAGGATGTAGAGATGGTTGAGGCTGTGAACTGGACAATTTCTGCCGATGGACACGTACTATAATTCTTGATGCTTATTCCCTTGCAAGCCTGGTCCTCCAGCCCATCATTCATTCCATACACCCCATAGACTTCCACATATTCTCTTTTAGTTGAAGGAAGCTGCAGTTAGGTTTGTGTCCCTTGCCACCAAGAATGTTGGCTGACCTACTATCCACAAGATGCTGTGGATGTGGGAACTAATATGATGTCATCAGTCCCTGTGCTCAGGTCGTCCACAGCCTTGCAGGGAGGTTCAGAGCACTCTCATTAGGTGCATGGTTAGGTAGTATTCATCCTCTCCACCTCCCAAAAAAGGCAGTATCTGAGTGGAGCTGAGATGAGAGAGAAGGTCAGGAGAGTCATGACTGAACCAATGATATTTGATTTCTCTGCATACTACAATCCCATTCTAGAGACCGGAGACCATACACAAGCTTAATCTTATGGGCCTATTTAGAAGTCTGGCTAATTAATGGCTGTAAAAACAGTTTGGACTTTGCAAGTCTTTTTAATATGCCTCATTTAGTCATAATGGGCTCGAGACTGCCTCTGGCATCTTCAAGAAAATTAAAAATCCAGTAGGCAGAGGAACTGCCTCTACCTGGTTTTCCTATTAGTTTTATTTTTATTATGACTGCAAGTAGCGGCATTACTAATGGTACTTTGGACCAGGAAGCCTTTCCAGGGAAGACCGTGCTGTTTCTCCATGTCCACAGCATGATTTATTGGTCTTTTAGCCAGCAGTGTGCTGGCTCCTTCCTCGTGCTATTAAACTCTCACCAAATGGAGGGGAGCTGCAGGGCTCCTGAACACGGGACCCACTACAAAGGGAAACACCGTGTATTACCCTCCAGCTTGACAATACAAGTCCTACTTGATCTTTGTCTAATCCTTGGCTCCAGACAAGCAGGTGTCTGATATGTGTGGGCTGGATAAGATTTGGTATTCTGGAAGTCTGGGATAGCACGTGGTGTAGAAAGATGACAGCGGATAAACTGGGCAGAGGAGGCACAACTAACAATAGTAATAACAACAATGACTCCATCCATTATTTGCAAATAATCATCATACTGCTACCAAGTGAACAGAAAAAATTTGTAGTGATATCAAGAAGTTCCTGGCATCTCCAGTGAGAATCAAAGGATTATGATCAGGGATGATACGCCCAGGAATGAAACCCAGTCTGTACCACTTCAGCACAGACAACTGCTACTACTACTCGTCACAGACACTTCAGTTAATATTAGCGCCTCGGGGTTTGAAACACCACCCCCTGCCAGTGCCTCTCCTAAAAACCTGGGTGTGTCTGCCACCATGCTCACACAAACATGGAGTTCACCCATACCTGCTTACCAACACCACTCATCTCCAAACTGAAGTTTTGCATAGGTGAATCAAATTGGTGGGACAAGGTCAGAGGCATGCCAAGGGCAGCGGGAGTGGTCTGCCCCTGACGCAAAGAGTAAGAGAGTGCATGGTTGAAAGAGAATTTAAAAGCAATATAATAAGACTGACGACAATCACCCAGCTTTATGTTTTTACCACGAGACAGTAATTCTAAACAATGTCAAAGATATAATACATCTCTGGGTGGGACACCCCTCCTCCTTATATGCCATGAGATTAGTTTACATTTTTGTGCCCCAGCTGCAAAAGAGGGATCCATTTGTCAATGGGGATAACAATAGAACCTACCTCATAGGGTTGTTGTGAAAAAAAATGAATCAATATTGTAACAACGTCATTTCTCATCAAATTTGATCTAGAGACAGTAATTCTAATAAAAATTCCAGCAAGTTTTTGTTTTGATGGAAATGTACAAGGTAACACTAAAATATATGTACAAAATGAAAGAGCCAAAACTGTCACAAAGAAGAACAAAGTCAGATGACTTTCATTACTGGATATCAGGAGTTATTATCAAGCCATAGAAATTAAGGGAGCACGCTTTGATACAAAAAAAATAAATAGACCAGTGAAACAGCATCAAGAGCTCAGAAACAAATCCACACATGTAAAAACACTTGATTTACAACAAAGGTGCCACAGGAGAGCCAAGGGGAAACGATGGATTTTTCAATAAATGGTGCTATGTCAATTGGCGATCCATATGAAATAATCTGAATCTTGACCTCTAACTCATAATATACACAAAAATCAATTCCAGGTGGATTGGAAATCTGAATGTGAAAGGGAAAAAAAGATAAAGTTTCTAAAAGACAATATGGGAGCATATCTTGAGCTTGAAATACACAAACAAATTCTTAAACAAGACAATGGAACCAGGATGGGTGACTCCCCACTGTGCATTTGGTTCTGCATAAGAGGGAATCCACAAATCAAACTCCTTATCTAAGTCCCATCACTTAAAGTTTCACTGCCGAAGAAGCTTTTAAAATCGCAGAATGTTCAGGCTGCAGCATTCCAAAGGAAGAGGGAATTCCCCATGTGCTCTCCATGGGAAGCATTTATGTGTGGGCTACTTTTATAGAGGCAGCGACTCTGATGTCATATATAGTGATTGTTTACTACATGCCAGGCACTGTGTAAAGCATTTTGCAATCATTTTCTTATTTATCTGTTTTTCAGCCAGTGGTTGATGCCTGCCAGTTGGTGACCATGGAAATCACAACACAAGAAATTCTATCTTCCAAACTCCCTTCACTACCTCACCCTTTACCATCTGAAATTTTTAATTTATAAAATTAAGACCCAAAGAATCAATCATGAAACTGAAGTTTAAATGACTGTTTCCTGCATGTTTTGTTCAATTTACAGTAAACCTTAACATCAAGTTGAAGACTTCAACTTTCAGAAATACATTCCCCACATTCAAAGAAAGATAGACAAAATGAAAAGGCAGAGGACTATGTACCAGATGAAAAAACAAGATAAAACCCCAGAAAAACAATTAAATGAAGTGGAGATAGGCAACCTTCCAGAAAAAGAATTCACAATAATGACAGTGAAGATGATCCAGGACCTCGGAAAAAGAATGGAGGCAAAGATCGAGAAGATGCAAGAAATGTTTAACAAAGACTTAGAAGAAATAAAGAACAAACACCTAGAAGAATTAAAGAACAAACAAACAGACATGAACAATACAATAACTGAAATGAAAACTGCACTAGAAGGAATCAATAGCAGAATAACTGAGGCAGAAGAACGGATAAGTGACCTGAAAGACAGAATGGTGGAATTCACTGCTGCAGAACAGAATAAAGAAAAAAGAATGAAAAGAAATGAAGACATGCTGAGACCTATGGGACAACATTAAATGCACCAACATTCACATTATAGGGGTCCCAGATGGAGAAGAGAGAGAGAAAGGACCAGAGAAAATATTTGAAGGGATTATAGTCGAAAAGTTCCCTAACATGGGAAAGGAAATAGCCACCCAAGTCCAGGAAGCGCAGAGAATCCCAGACGGGATAAACCCAAGGAGAAACACACCAAGACACATAGTAATCAAACTGACAAAAATTAAAGACAAAGAAAAATCATTAAAAGCAACAAGGGAAAAACGACAAATAACATACAAGGGAACTCCCATAAGGTTAACGGCTGATTTCTCAGCAGAAACTCTACAAGCCAGAAGGGAGTGACACGATATATTAAAAGTGATGAAAGGGAAGATCCTACAACCAATATTACTCTACCTGGCAAGGATCTCATTTAGATTCAATGGAAAAATCAAAAGCATTACAGACAAGCAAAAGCAAAGAGAATTCAGCATCACCAGACCAGCTCTACAACAAATGCTAAAGGAACTTCTCTAAGTGGGAAACACAAGAGAAGAAGAGGACCTACAAAAACAAACCCAAAACAATTAAGAAAATCGTAATAGGAACACACATAGTGATATTTACCTTAAATGTGAATGGATTAAATGCTCCATCCAAAAGACACAGGCTCGCTGAATGGATTCAAAAACAAGAACCATATATATGCTATCTACAAGAGACCCACTTCAGACCCAGGGACACATACAGACTGAAAGTGAGGGGATGGAAAAAGTTATTCCATGCAAATGGAAATCAAAAGAAAGCTGGAGTAACAATACTAATATCAGATAAAATAGACTTTAAAATAAAGAATGTTACAAGAGACAAGGATGGACACTACATAATGTTCAAGGGATCAACCCAAGAAGAAGATAAAACAATTATAAATATATATGCACCCAACATAGGAGCACCTCAATACATAAGGCAACTGCTAACAGCTATAAAAGAGGAAATCGACAGTAACACAATAATAGTGGGGGACTTTAACACCTCACTTACACCAATGGACAGATCATCCAGACAGAAAATTAATAAGGAAACACAAGCTTTAAATGACACAACAGACCAGATAGATTTAATTGATATTTATAGGACATTCCATCTGAAAACAGCAGATAACACTTCCTTCTCAAGTGCACATGGAACATTCTCCAGGATAGATCACACCTTGGGTCACAAATCAAGCCTTGGTAAATTTAAGAAAATTTAAATCATATCAAGCATCTTTTCCAACCACAACGCTATGAGATTAGAAATAAATTACAGGGAATAAAACCATAAAAAACACAAACACATGGAGGCAAAACAATACATTACTAAATAACCAGGAGATCACTGAAGAAATCAAAGAGAAAATCAAAAAATTCCTAGAGACAAATGACAATGAAAATACAATGATCCAAAACCTATGGGATGCAGCAAAAGCAGTTCTAAGAGGGAAATTTATAACAATACAATCCTACCTCAAGAAACAAGAAAAATCTCAAATAAACAATCTAACCTTACACGTAAAGGAACTAGAGAAAGAAGAACAAACAAAACCAAAGTTAGTAGAAGGAAAGAAATCATAAAGATCAGAGCAGAAATAAATGAAATATAAACAAAGGAAACAATAGCAAAGATCAATAAAACTAAAACCTGGTTCTTTGAGAAGATAAACCAAATTGATAAACCTTTAGCCAGACTCATCAAGAAAAAGAGGGAGAGGATTCAAATCAATAAAATTAGAAATGAAAAAGGAGAAGCTACAACAGATACCACAGAAATACAAAGCATCCCAAGAGACTACTACAAGCAACTCTATGCCAATAAAATGGACAACCTGGAAGAAATGGACAAATTCTTAGGAAGGTAAAACCTTCCAAGACTGAACCAGGAAGAAACAGAAAATATGAACAGACCAATCACAAGTAATGAAATTGAAACTGTGATTAAAAATCTTCCAACAAACAAAAGTCCAGGACCAGATGGCTTCACAGGTGAATTCAATCAAACATTTAGAGAAGAGTTAACACCCACCCTTCCCAAACTCTTCAAAAAAGTTGCAGAGGAAGGGACACTCCCAAACTCATTCTACAAGGCCATCATCACCCTGATACCAAAACCAGACAAAGATACTACAAAAAAAAGAAAATTACAGACCAATATCACTGATGAATATAGATGCAAAAATCCCCAACAAAATACTAGCAAACAGAATCCAACAACACATTAAAAGGATCATACACCATGATCAATTGGGATTTATCCCAGGGATGCACGGATTCTTTAGTATACGCAAATCAGTCAATGTGATAAACCATATTAACAAACTGAAGGATAAAAACCACATGATCATCTCAATAGATGCCAAAAAACCTTTTGACAAAATTCAACACCCATTTATGATAAAAACTCTCCAGAAAGTGGGTATAGAGGTTACCTACCTCAATATAATGAAGGCCATATATGACAAACCCACAGCACATATCATTCTCAATGGTGAAAAACTGAAAGCATTTCCTCTAAGATCAGGAATAAGACAAGGATGTCCACTCTCACCACTGCTATTCAGCATAGTTTCAAAAGTCGCAGCTATGGCAATCAGAGAAGAAAAAGAAATAAAAGGAATACAAATTGGAAAAGAAGCAAAACTGTCACTGTTTGCAAATGACATGATACTATACATAGAAAATCCTAAAGATGCCACCAGAAAACTGCTAGAGCTAATCAATGAATTTGGTAAAGTTGCAGGATACAAAATTAATGCACAGAAATCTCTTGCATTCCTATACACTAACAGTGAAAGATCAGAAAGAGAAATTAAGAAAGCAATCCCATTCACCATTGCAACAAAAAGAATATATACCTAGGAATAAACCTACTTCAGGAGGTAAAAGACTGGTACTCGAAAAACTATAACACACTGATGAAAGAAATCAAAGATGACACAAACAGATGGAGAGATATACCATGTTCTTGGATTCGAAGAATCAATATTGTGAAAATGACTATACTACCCCAAGTAATCTACAGATTTAATGCAATCCCTATCAAATTACAAATGGCATTTTTTACAGAACTAGAACAAAAAATCTTAAAATTTGTATGGAGATACAAAAGTCCCCGAATAGCCACAGCAGTCTTGAGGGAAAAAAACAGAGCTGGAGGAATCAGACTCCCGGACTTCAGACTATACTACAAAGCTACAGTAATCAAGACAATATGGTACTGGCACAAAAACTGAAAGATTGATTCATGGAACAGGATAGAAAGCCCAGAGATAAACCCATGCACCTATGGTCAACTAATCTATGACAAAGGAGGCAAGGATATACAATGGAGAAAAGACAGTCTCTTCAATAAGTGGTGCTGGGAAAACTGGACAGCTACATGTGAAAGAATGAAATTAGAACACTCCCTAACACTACACACAAAAATAAACTCAAAATGGATTAAAGACCTAAATGTAAGACCGGACACTATAAAACTCTTAGAGGAAAACATAGGAAGAAGACTCTTTGACATAAATCACAGCAAGATCTTTTCTGACCCACCTCCTAGAGTAAAGGAAATAAAAGCAAAAATAAATAAATGGGACCTAATGAGTCTTAAAAGCTTTTGCACAGCAAAGGAAACTATAAACAAGACGAAAAGACAGCCCTCAGAATGGGAGAAAATATTTGCAAACGAATCAACAGACAAAGGATTAATCTCCAAAATACATAAACAGCTCATGCAGCTCAATATTGAAAAGACAAACAACCCAATCCAAAAATGGGCAGAAGACCTAAATAGACATTTCTCCAAAGAAGACATACAGATGGCCAAGAGGCACACGAAAAGCCACTCAACATCACTAATTATTAGAGAAATGCAAATCAAAACTACAGTGAGGTATCACCTCACACCAGTTAGAATGGGCATCATCAGAAAATCTACAAACAACAAATGCTGGAGAGGGTGTGGAGAAAAGGGAACCCTCTTGCACTTGGTGGGAATGTAAATTGATACAACCACTATGGAGAACAGTATGGAGGTTCCTTAAAAAACTAAAAATAGAATTATCATATGACCCAGCAATCCCACTACTGAGCGTATACCCAGAGAAAACCATAATTCAAAAAGACACATGCACCCCATTGTTCACTGCAGCACTGTTTACAATAGCTGGTCATGGAAGCAACCTAAACGCCCATCGACAGACAAATGGATAAAGAAGATGTGGTACATATATACAATGGAATATTACTCAGCCATAAAAAGGAACGAAATTGGGTCATTTGTAGAGACATGGATGGACCTAGAGACTGTCATATGGAGTGAAGCAAGTTGTAAAGAGAAAAACAAATATCATATATTAACACACATATGTGGAATCTAGAAACATGGTACAGATGAACCGGTTTGCAGGGCAGAAATAGAGACACAGATGTAGAGAACAAACGTATGGACACCAAGGGGGGAAAGTGGTGGTGGGGGTGGGATGAACTGGGAGATTGGGATTGACATATATACACCAATATGTATAAAATAGATAACTGGTAAGAACCTGCTGTATAAAAAATAACAAAATAAAATTCAAAAAAAAATACAGTCCCATGCATTTCTTTATAGAATCTCTATGAGATAGCTATAGCGGGCATTGTAATTTCAATTTTCTAAATGGGTAAACTGAGGCACACAGAAAGCATCTATCGGGGTCCGGAACTGGCACTAAATATTTTAAGCCATATCCAACGTGAATGGAAGAGTTCGTCTGCTTTGCAGAGGCATGCGCAAGTGAAAAATGGGATTGTTATTTGGGATTGTCTCCTTACAGGTGAGTAACCACAGAGGGTGAGACAGGAATGTACTTGGCCTTCACCTCATTCAGCCTCATTCAGTTCCTCCTCACCTCATTCCTAAACTGGTCCTCCTACCTCCAGTTTTCCCCCCGATTCCACACACCTCTTAGCAACACTTTCAGATTTATCTTTCTACAAGAGAGTTCTGATGTGTCATTTCCTTGCTCTAAAAGCATCAATAGTTCTTCTTTACTTTAGTTTTAAATATGGGATTTGTAACCAAATACCATCAGAAATAAATCTGGGGTTCAACTGAGTGGTTTTGGTCTACTTAATCTCTCTAAGTCTTGGTCTTCTTGTCTGTAAAATGGGGTAAGACTAGGGTTGATGGGAGGGTTAAAAGAGATATTTTAAGTAGAATGACAGTGCATTGATGTGTGGTTTTAAAAGACAGAATGAAACACTTGATTCAATTAACAGTAAAACTTAAAAAAAAATTTTTTTTTGCTGTTTAGATCTTGCTGTGCACCAAGTTCTGTGCTCACACTTTTCATGCAGGCCATTATCAAATCTGCACAACGACCCCTGAGGTAGGAATTACTATTTTTGCATTTTATATATACAAGGAACCTGAAACTCAGAGGTGTCACCAGCTGGTAAATGGTAGCATTTAGTTTTAAACTCAGATCTCACTGAGTTCAAAACTCATTCCCTTCACTGCTATGTTTGGACCACCTACATCAAAGTCACCTGGGGTGGCGGGGCCTTGCAAAAATGCATTCTGGACTGAGGCATAGAGATCAGCTAGACTACCAACAGAATCCATTCTCCCCTTTCTTAGAGACTGAGAAGATGGCGGCATAGCTAGAAGACTGTATTTCCTCATCATTTTTGCAATTATATGCAGCCATGTCACAAGCGCTCACCAATGGAAGGTGAGCAGAAGTCATGGGTACCAGCTCCAAGCCAAGGTGAGTAAGAAACAGATGCATCTTCTCCATCTTCTTCCACTGACTGGAAGCTGGACATGGTAGGAACTGAGCCTTGACTGAGCAGATGATGACAAGTTTATACAAGGCAGAGGAGCCTCATGATGGAAGGGTCTCTGGACCCTTCTGGCCTATGTGTTTTGGTTACCAAAGCTGCACAACAAACCGCCCTAAACTGGCACAGTGCTGCTTCCGTAACATTCTGTTGGTCACAGAGCAGTGACAGAGCCTACTCAGATTCAAGACGAGGGCACATCAACCTCATTTCTCAGTGAGAACAGTGTCAAATAATATGTGGCCATCCTTAATCTGCCACATCTCATGAAGATATCCACCAATAAGCAACACTCACCTTGGATTGCAATGTGTGTGAGAGAAATATGTTCTCTGTTCTCTAAGCCATGCTGTTATTGGGCCTCTCAATAGCCTTTTGCCATAACAAATACTCCTAGTGAATTAAAACAGGGGAAGGGGGTGAAGAATCTGCATTCTGACAAGGAACCTGACGGCTTACTGCACACTCAAATTTAAGATTCACTCTGCTATTCCCGTCTTACCCCTAGGTACTTCATAATCATTTTTTTTTTTCTTAGACGGGAATAAATACACAGACCTACTAGAGCATGGACTTGAGGATATGGGGAGGGGGAAGGGTAAGCTGTGACAAA
>NW_006791848.1:0-410 GCF_000442215.2 Lipotes vexillifer | reverse complement strand
CAGTCATCAGTTGATGGACACTTAGATTGCTTCCATGTCCTGGCTATTGCAAATAGAGCTGCAGTGAACATTGTGGAACATAACTTTTTTTGAATTATGGTTTTCTCCAGGTATATGGCCAATAGTGGGATGGCTGTGTCATATGGTAGTGGTAGTTCTATTTTTAGGTTTTTAAGGAACCTCCATACTCTTCTCAACAGTGGCTGTATCAATTCACACTCCCACCAACGGTGCAAGGGGGTTCCCTTTTCTCCAAACTTCTGTAGCATTTATTGTTTGTAGATTTTTTTTGACGATGGCCATTCTTACCTGTGTGTGGTGATACCTCATTGTAATTTTGATTTACGTTTCTCTAATGATCAGTGATGTTGAGCATTCTTTCATGTGTTTGTTGGCAATCTGTATATCTT
>NW_006791847.1:0-2689 GCF_000442215.2 Lipotes vexillifer | reverse complement strand
CAAAAAAAAAAAAAAAAAAATCCGCCTGGTAAGGCAGGGGACACGGGTTCAAGCCCTGGTCCAGGTAGATCCCACATGCCACAGACCAACTAAGCCCGTGCACCACAACTACTGAGCCTGTGCTCTAGAGCCCGCAAGCCACAACTCCTGAGCCCGCACACCACAACTACTGAAGCCCACACACCTAGAGCCCATGCACTGCAATGAGAGAAGCCACTGCGATGAGACGCCTGTGCACCGCAACAGAGAGTAGCCCCCGCTCGCCACAACCAGAGGAAGCCTGCACGCAGCGACAAAGACCCAATGCAGCCAAAAATTAATTAATTAAAAATAAATAAATAAATTGCTGTTGTTTTATGCCACCACATTTGTGGTATTTGTTATAGTAGCTATAGAAAACTAATACAATTATTAATGTGCTTCAAGTCCATGGTATTTTGATGACATGGGCCCAATATGAAGCATCCGGCTTCTTTGTCAGCTGGCTTGAATTTGGTATTTTTATCATGGAGGAGTAGGTCATTTGTTTTAATTACTTTCCCAGCCAGTAGTTTTGCTAAAGGTAATTATCACTTTTAAAAAATAAATAAGGACACATTTTTTGACCACAGGAGAAAAATAAGACACGGGGAATAATCATAACCTTTGAATGTTATTCAGAAGGAAAGGTTTTTGTCTATAGGAATGCAGAATAAAATTGGTAAATAAGCAGTCCAGACCAGACATGAGCTGTTATCAGTGATTAAAGGAAAATAAATGATTCATCCTTAGAACTGAGCAATTCAGTTGGAGGAATGGGGAGGAGTCAGTTAAGCCTCTGAGTTTCCTGACCATTCAGTTCACTAAAGAGCCATTTAATGCATGAGATGAGTATATATGCTCAGCAAGTGTCTTACACATAATATGTACTGAAATTTTAATTTTATATCATGTTATTCTTATTACTATTGTTACTATTACTAATTAACTCATGACCTTGAGTTGACATGGATACCTTTTAAGATCTATGAAGGGGGTGTTAACAGACTGCTCACACTGCCACCTTGAAAGTGTCCTTGCCAACAGGCACTTATAATTGAGGTGGAGAGACAAGGTATATGGGCTGTGATTATAAAGTAATTGATATTTTCTTTAAAAAAAAACAAGAGTTACGTATGCAAATGCATATTTTCCCCTTCCAAATTGGTCACTTTAGGAAACATATTATTCTCACAAAATTGCCATTGCTTAAGAGTGTTTTGGGCACTCCTCCCTGGAGATTGTCTCCAGAGCCTGCAGCATGTTGCTTAGAATCTACTCTAAGATGACAGGTCTTTATCCTTTGAGAGTGGAGCGGCTTCATCATTTGGAGCCAAGTTCAAGTTTTCTAGGGTGGCTTCTCTGAAGTAGAAATACATATGTGCTCATGCACTTGGATTTGCTTTCTAAAGACAAATTTGTTGCATAACTTCATGGGCATACCCCATATAATACCAGCATTGAAATGAGACATTTTGAATCTTCTAGTCCCATACCCTCTCCCCTCAGCCCCTCTCATGGGATCCTTACCTCCAACAGTTCTGATGAAAAGAGCTGATTATTCTGTAAAACATACTGTTCCATTGTTACCCAGTTATATTGTTAGAGAATCCTTCTATAGTTAAATGAGACAAGATGTGGGCAGGTGCCCAATTTAGTATATGAAGCATAATGAGTCCACGATAAATGTTTATAACTTGCTTGTGTAGCCCTTCAAACTCTACCTTCTGGAGCAGCAAAGATTAATTGTTTTTAACTGTATGCCATAGTTTATTTGTGTACAGTTGTGTGGGTTTATAGATTACAACAAAGATTAATTTTTAATTCTTCTTCTGTATGACAAAACTTAAATTATTTAAAAATATGTCTACTCCATGTGCCCCTGAAATATCTCTCTTCCAGGCCAAGCACCCTCAGGTCCTTCTGTCATCCTAACATAGAATTTCTAGACAGGATACTCTCAAAACAGGTAATAATACTACATAGTATATGATAAGGGAGAAATGAGTGGTACAGAGAGCTAGTAAAATAGTCCATAAGTGGAATATCCGTAGGCTAAAATGGTCTTGAGAAGGTTTTGTGATGGAGGTGGAACTCACACTGGGCCTTAAAATTCAATTAGAATTTGGATGGACTGAAAACAGAATGGAGTACGTCCCTTAAGTGAGGTGAGGGGTCTTTTGACTAAGTCCTGTACAGTGATGGGTATGCTTATTATTTGTTCTATCTGCCCGGGTAACGGGGTTTGTTTTAAGGTGTGAAGGGAAGATAGTGGTAGATAAAATTGAAGATGGTTTCCAACAGATGAATGGTTAAAGAAGATGTATATATATAATGGAATGTTACTTGGCCATAGAAAAGAATGAAATTCTGCCATTTGTAGCAATGTTGATGGACCTAGAGAATATTATGCTTAGTTAAATAAGACAGAAAAAGACAAATACTGTATGTTGTCACTTATATGTAGAATCTAAAAAATGATACAAATGAATGTATATGCAAAACAGAAACAGATTCACAGGTATAGAAAACAAACTAGTGGTTACCAAAGCGGGGAGGGGCAAATTAGGGGTATGGGATTAACAGATACAAACTATGTATAAAATAAATAAGCAACAAGGATATATTGTATAGCACAGGGAATTATAGCCATTATCTTGTAATAACTTTT
>NW_006791846.1:0-943 GCF_000442215.2 Lipotes vexillifer | reverse complement strand
TAAGGAACCTCCATACTGTTCTCCATAGTGGCTGTATCAGTTTACATTCCCACCAAGAGTGCAGGAGGGTTCCCTTTTCTCCACACCCCCTGCAGCCTTTATACGTTGTTGTATTAATTTCTGCTGTGCAGCAAAGTGATTCAATTACATATATAAATATATATATATATATATTCTTTTCCATTATGGTTTACCACAGGATATTGAATATAGCTTCCTCTGTTATACAGTAGGTCTTTGTGTTTTGTCCATCCTATGTAGAATAGTTTGCTTCTGCTATTCCAAAACTCCCAATCTTTCCATCACTCTCTCCTTGGCAACCACAACTCTGTTTTCTATATTTTTGTGTTTGTTTCTGTTTCACTGACATGTTCATTTGTGTCCTGTTTTCGATTCCACATATAAGTGATATTATATGGTATTTGTCTTTCTCTTTCTAAGTTACTTCACTTAGTATCATTATCTCTAGGTCCATCCATGTTGCTGCAAATGGCATTATTTCATTCTTTTTTTATGTCTGAGTAATATCTATTGTATACATATACCATACCTTCTTTATACATTCATTTTTCAATGAACATTTAGGTTGTTTCCATGTCTTGGCTATTATAAATACTGCTGCAATGAACATAGGGTTTTACGTATCTTTTTGAATTATAGTTTTGTCTACATATATGGCCACAAATGGGATTGCTAGATCATATGGCAACTCTCTTTAGAGTTTTTTTTAGGAACCTCCATGCTGTTTTCCATAGTGGCTGCACCAACTTAGAAGGCCACCAACAGTGTAGAAGGGATCCCTTTTCTCCATACCCCATCCAGTATTTGTTGATTGTAGATTTTTTTAATGATGGCCATTCTGATCAGTGTGAAGTGATATCTCATTGTAATTTGGATTTGCATTTCTCTAATAATTAGTGATGATGAGCATCTTTTCATGTGC
>NW_006791845.1:0-780 GCF_000442215.2 Lipotes vexillifer | reverse complement strand
TCTCAGGGTATATGCCCAGTAGTGGGATTGCTGTGTCATATGGTAGTTCTATTTGTAGTTTTTAAGGAACCTCCATACTGTTCTCCACAGTGGCTGAACCAATTCACGTTCCCACCAGCAGTGCAAGAGTGTTCCCTTTTCTCCACACCCTCTCCAGCATTTATTGTTTCTAGATTTTTTGATGATGGCCATTCTGACTGGTGTGAGATGATATCTCATTGTAGTTTTGATTTGCATTTCCCTAATGATTAATGATGTTGAGCATTCTTTCATGTGTTTGTTGGCAGTCTCTATATACTCTTTGGAGAAATGTCTGTTTAGGTCTTCTGCTCATTTTTGGATTGGGTTGTTTGTTTTTTTGTTATTAAGCTGCATGAGCTGCTTGTAAATTTTGGAAATTAATCCTTTGTGAGTTGCTTCATTTGCAAATATTTTCTCCCATTCTGAGGGTTGTCTTTTGGTCTTGTTTATGGTTTCCTTTGCTGTGCAAAAGCTTTGAAGTTTCATTAGGTCCCATTTGTTTATTTTTGCTTTTATTTCCATTTCTCTAGGGGGTGGGTCAAAAAGGATCTTGCTGTGATTTATGTCATAGAGTGTTCTGCCTATGTTTTCCTCTAAGACTCTGATAGTTTCTGGCCTTACATTTAGGTCTTTAATCCATTTTGAGCTTATTTTTGTGTGTGGTGTTAGGGAGTTATCTAATCTCATACTTTTATGTGTACCTGTCCATTTTTCCCAGCACCACTTATTAAAGAGGCTGTCCTTTCTCCACTGTACATT
>NW_006791844.1:0-4650 GCF_000442215.2 Lipotes vexillifer | reverse complement strand
CCGTGTCCCCTGCATCGGCAGGCGGACTCTCAACCACTGCACCACCAGGGAAGCCTGGCACTGCTTTTTCTACGTCTTCTTCCTCATCATCTGGCACTGGTTCTAAAGCACTCGTCTCCATCAAGTTGTCTTCTGTTAAGTCCTCTGGTGTGGTGTCTATCAGCTCTTGAATTTCTCCAAGATCCATATCTTAAACTCTTCTCTCCCTATCTTTTCTGCCATATCCACAATCTCTTTCAAAATGTCCTTGATTGGCTCTATCACAAATTCTGTGAAGCCATGCACGACATCTGTACACAGTATTCCATAGAGTGCCATGTGTAATGAGCCTTAAAGGTCCTTATGACCCCCTGATTTAGAGGCTGTTAGAGATGTGTTTGGGGGCAAGTAGACCACTTTGATGCTTTGGTGTTGAATTTGTGGGGTTCTGGGTGACTAGGGGCATTGTTCAATATCAAAAAGAACATTAAAAGGCAGTCCCTTACAGCCAAGGTATTTCTTAACTTCAAAGAAAGAGCATCAATGGAACCAATCCAGAAAAAGGGTTCTCATTGTCCAGGCCTTCTTATACAACCAAAAGACTTGCAGCTGGTGTTTATCTTTTCCATTCAAATCTCAGGGATTAGCAGCTTTATAGATAAGGGCAGTTCTGATCATAAACCCGACTGCATTTGCACAAAACATTAGGGTTAGCCTATCCCTTCCTGCCTTATATCTTAGTGCTTGCTTCTCTTCCTTACTAATAAATGTCCTTTGTGGCATTTTTTTTTTTCCAGAATAGACACTTTCATCTGCATTAAAAACCTGTTCAGGCAAATATCCTTCCTCCTCAATTATTTTCTTAATGGCATCTGAGAACTCACCTACTGCGTCTTGGTTAGCAGAAGCTGCTTTTCCATTATCTTGACAGTTTTAAGTCAAATCTCTTTCTAAAATTATCAAACTATCCTTTGCTGGCATTAAATTCTCCAGCTTTAGCACCTTCACCTTCCTTTTGCTTTAAGTTGCCATATAGTGACCTGGCTTTTCTTGAATCATGTTAAAGTCTATAGCTATGCCTTTCTTATAGCAATCCTGAACCACAGAAAGACTGGACTCCATATGACATAAAAAGGTATTTCACAAAAAGTGCAAAGTTTTTATGCCTGCCAGTGTAGCTGCAGTGAAGTCTTCACAAGTTTCCATTAGTTTTTTTTTTTTTCTACAGTGCTCCTTACGTTGGATTCATTTATCTTGAAATGGCAGGCAACCACAGCTGCAAACCTCAATCTATGTTATATATAAAGAATTCAACTTTTTCTTGTGTGTCATTTATAAGACTTTTCTTTGCTTCTTGGGAGCACTTCCAGCATCACTAGCCGCACTTTGTATGGATTCCATGGTGTCATTCAAGGTTTACGATATTGTACTAAACATGATGAAAAATACTCGAGACTCAAGAGAGATGACTTTTTACTGCAATATGCAATTTGCTGGAGAGAGGAGCTGCTCACATGGAAATTATTAGTGTCACACTGCCTTTTAAGTGGATACTGGCAACACTTGAGCTCACTTCAATAGCAACAGGAGGTGGCTATGAAATTGTTACAGTAGTACAGTATGTAGTACTGTTAATTTATGCAGTTATGATTTAATACTACACCTTTATATTTGCTTACATTTCTTTTGACTGCAAATGGCACCATGTATGAGCTGTGTGTGCGTAAGTTTTGATAAATTTTAACTTTTTATAATAGATTTGTGTATATTTTATGGTAGTAAATGGTAAAATAAACTAGTATATACATATATTTTATAGATTCATGACATACCTATCTTTTTCTTAATTTTTTTGATATTTCTAGGCTACATGGTTCATCTGCGAGTTTTTAAAAATCGTTGCAAATATCCAATAAATTTTCCAGTACATTTATTGAAAGAAATCCGTGTATAAGGGGACTCAAGCAGTTCAAATCCGTGTTGTTCAAGGGTCAACTGCACTAAGATTTAGCCCATTGTTTAGGTAATTCAGTAGCAATCTCATCTACAATGTGATCAGTAATCTTGTATAACAACAAAACAAAACAAAACTCTGTGGGCAATAGTTTTTCATCTTGATTATTTTCTACATTGCTTAATATCCTTGGCAGCCAAGTAGTCCTTTCTTTGTTTTGTACAATACAACTTTATTTTAAATCTCTTTCTTTTCCTCTTGTCATTTGTTAAAATGGGGGAAAAGGAGTGGAAGCAAAAACAATATTCAGGTTATTTGCAAGTTTTCTTTGAGCTCAGCTAATTCAGGATCATGGCATAGTGTGTGTGTGTGCGTGCGTGTGTGTGTGTGTGTGCGTGTGTGTATAAATACATAATCTATCTTCCTCATAATCAAGAATATAATATAATGTATTTTTTCTCACCAGCCAGGAAAATGGTCACGTCATTTTCTTAATTTTTAAAAATTTCTCATTAAAATTATTCTTCTCCATTTTCCACAGCATTGATGAAATAGACACCTACTCACATGGTAAAAGCTCCATAAGGAGAGAAACACATGTCTATTTTGTCCAGCACTCTATGCTCAGTGTTTAGCATTATTCTTGGCTAATAGAAGGCACTCAATAAGATATCTGTTGAATGAATAAAGGAATTTATGGCCCACTGCGTTCTGATTTTCTCTTCCACTGCAGAAATTGCTATTGTTATTTATCTAACTTCCAAGTCTGATGAACATTTTTTTAAAAGTCTTATTTTACTAGATAACACAACTTCATTTCACAATGTTGATTGCACTGTTGGTTTCTCTTTGAAACTTTCTACTTCATAGCCCTCTTAAACAAACATTTTTATTGGCTCTCCTTGTACATATTTAACTGTATTTTCTCTATGCATTTCCTGGACTCCTCTTCACCATCTAAATGTAGGTATTCCCAGGATTCTGTTATGCAACTTTTTTCCTGATTTCACACTCTCTCCTTGGGTTAACTACTTTACAATTTATCTTCTGTTACCTATATAATGATGACTCAAAAATCTATATGTCTAGCCCACACTTCTCTCACTTTAGCTTCACACTCCATTATTCAACTCTTGCTAGATATCTCTGTCTCATAGGCACTTCAGCATATCTAAAATTGACCTCATCATTTTTCTCTCAAAAGAGCTCTTCATTCAGTATTTTCAGTCTCATTTAGAGACACCATTTACACCCAGTTACTCAAACCAGGATTTATCTTTTATTCCTCCTCCTTCATATTTTACATTTAATCAGTCACTAGGTTTATATTATTTGATATAAATATTTCTTGAATCTGTTTCTCCCTTTCTACTTCTACTACCACATAGTTCAGCATCTCACCATGTCTTGTCTGGACTATTACAGCTTCATTCATTCAGTCAGTCATTTTATTCAACAATATTTTCCTTACCTCTATTCTTATCCCTTTCAAATACATCTACTCTACAGCTACCAGGAAGCTCTGTCTGAAGCAGAAGTCTTATGATGCCACACCTCAGCTTAAAGCCCTTTAATGGTTCCCTATCATTTGCAGCATAAGATTCACTCTCTTTAACATAGTCACATAAGATCCATTATGATTAGGCCTCTTCCTTTCTCTTTTAGCCTTATATTCTACAATTATTTGCTTTATACATTGTTTTATACCAATCCAGAGCTTTGCCTCCAAATCCATATGATGCTATTTATCACTTCTGTGGATTTGCTTTGGACTTTATTCAGCCTGGAATTCCATCTTCTCTAAAACCAGAGTTTAAGACTTGGCTCAGATGTCATCCCTAGAAATCTTTTCATGGCCACCTCACTACTTCCTTGTATAATTATAGCATTCTTTGTACAGACAGATTGATTTATATTTTTTGGTTAGTGCTTCCCACTATATTGAACTTTTTGAAGGTAGTGACTCTATTTAACTTTTATTTATCTGAGCCTGTTATAATAATTCATTTGAAGTACCACCTAGTGGTACTTCTCTAGGTGGTACTTCAAAAATATTTATTGTAGTTAATTGATTTATTTTGTGTGTGTGTGTGTTTTTGGTTTTTTATTTAATTTTTAAAAACATTTTTATTGGAGTATAATTGCTTTACAATGTTATGTTAGTTTCTGCTATATAACAAAGTGAATCAGCTATATGTATACGTATATCCCCATACCCAATCCCTGTTGCGCCTCCCTCCCACACTCCCTATTCCATCCTTCTAGGTGGTCACAAAGCACCGAGCTGATATCCCTGTGCTATGTAGCTGCTTTTATCTTTGCCAAAGCTATACCTTTGGGCAGTGATTCCCTGAGGAATCAAGAGCTTTGAGTCATTGCAGGTGATCTCTTCTTTATTTGCAAAAAAACAAAAAAAACTGACATAGTTTAAATAAAATCCCCAATACACAATTACTTAAAAGTGTTATTGAATTTTTCAAAATTATTATTATTATATATTCAGTCAGTGACACTGAACATGACAACTACTGTCAGGTGGGATTCTGGGAATATTTTCAGTATTAAAAAGGGGTCTTGGGCTTCCGTGGTGGCGCAGTGGTTGAGAGTCCACCTGCCGATGCAGGGGACATGGGTTCGTGACCCAGTCCGGAAAAATCCCACATGCCGCGGAGCGGCTGGGCCCATGAGCCATGGCCGCTGAGCCTGCACGTCCGGAG
>NW_006791843.1:0-1055 GCF_000442215.2 Lipotes vexillifer | reverse complement strand
TGGCTCACGGGCCCAGCCGCTCCGCGGCATGTGGGATCCTCCTGGACCGGGACACGAACCCGCGTCCCTGGCATCGGCAGGCGGACCCTCAACCACTGCGTCACCAGGGAGGCCCACTTGGCTTTATCTTTGACTCCTCCCTCTCCCGCACACCACACTTCCCCTTCATTAGCAATCTTTGCAGATTTACCTTCAAAATATACTCACAATCTGGCCCCTTCTCCACCTCAGGGGCTACCATCATCCCTCAGTAGGATGATTTTCATGGCCTCCTGACTGGTCTCTCTTCCCCTTATTCCATTTCTCACCCTCAGCAGCCAGAGCGATCTTTTCAAAACTGAAGTCAGATCTCACTTCTCTGTTCCAAAAACCCAGTGGATCCTCATCTCACTCAGAATAAAAACAAATTTCTCAAATATTAGGCTATAGTCTTGTCCCCACCACTCTTTGAACTAATTTCCTATTTCTGTCTGGTTTTCTCCCTCTGCTTCACTTACAATAATTTCTTCCCAGCAGTTCTACTTCTGGATGTATATACAAAGAAAATGAACACAAGATATAAAAGAGATATCTGCATTCTCATATTTATTGCAGCATTACTCACAATAGCCAAGATATGGAAACAACCTAAGGGTCCATCAATGGTTGAATGGATAAAGAGATGTGGTATATATACACATATATGTGTGTGTGTGTGTGTGTGTGTATACACACACACATACATAATGAAATCTTATTCAGCTATTAGAAATAAGGACATCCTGCCATTTGTGACGACATGGATGGATCTTGAGGGCATTATGCTAGGTGAAATAAGTCAGACAAAAAAAGACAAATACTGTATGATATCACTTACATGTGGAATCTAAAAAAGCCAAACTCATAAAAACAGAGAGTAGAGTGGTGGTTACCAGGGGTTGGGAGATGAGGGAAATGGGGAGATGTTGGTTAAAAGGTACAAACTTCCAATTAGAAGATGAATAAGTTCTGGGAGGGCTTCCCTGGTGGCGCAGTGGTTGAGAGTTCGCCTGCCAATGCAGGGGACACGGGTTCGT
>NW_006791842.1:0-251 GCF_000442215.2 Lipotes vexillifer | reverse complement strand
CAAATCAAGCCTTGATAAATTTAAGAAAATTGAAATCGTATCAAGTATCTTTTCTGACCACAACGCTATGAGACTAAATATCAATTACAGGAAAAAATCAGTAAAAAATACAAACACATAGAGGCTAAACAATAAACTACTAAATCACCAAGAAAACACTGAAGAAATCAAAGAGGAAATCAAGAAAGACCTAGATACAAATGACAATGAAAACACGATGACCCAAAACCTATGGGATGCAGCAAAAGCAG
>NW_006791841.1:0-3887 GCF_000442215.2 Lipotes vexillifer | reverse complement strand
TGAAATAAGTCAGACAGAGAAAGACAAATACTATATGATTTCACTTATATGTGGAATCTATAAAACAAAATAAATGAATAAACACAACACAGCAGAGACAAAGTCATATATAATGAGAACAAACTGGTGGTTACCAGAGGGGAGGGGGTTAGAGAATGAAAGAAATGGGTGAGGTAGATTAAGAGGTACAAACTTCTAATTATAAAATAACTAAGTCACAGTCACATAATGTACAGCATAACAAATATAGACAATAATATTGTAATAACTTTGTATGGTGACAGATGGTAACTAAACTCATTGTGGTGATCATTTTGTAATATATAAGAATGTAGAATCACTATGCTGTACAACTGAAACTAATATAATATTGTGAGTCAATTATACTTCAATTAAAACAAAATTTCCAAGCAATGGAGGTGATTGCATCTATGGTCCATAAACCAATGAACTTACCAACCAACAATTAAATAAATAAATAAAATTAAAAACACACAAACAAATAGGCTTCAAAGGACAAGCTGACTCTCTTATTAGAGGTTAGTGTAACTGGTAAGTTTAACCTGAAGCCAGTGCTCACTTACCATCCTGGAAACCCTAGGGCCCTTAAAAACTGTGCTAAATCTATTCTGACTGTGCTCTGTAAGAGGAACAATGAAGCCTGGATGACAGCACGTCTGTTTACAGCATGGTTTACTGAATACTTTAAGCTCTCTATTGAGATTTATCACTTGGGAAAAGTAGCTTCATTGAAAAATATTACTACTCATTGACAATGACTACTACTCATGTACAATGAGATTAATGTTGTGTTCATGCCTCTAACACAACATCCATACTGTATTCCATGGATCAAGGAGTAATTTCAACTTTTGAGTCCTTATTTAAGAAATATATTTCATAAGGCTATAGTTGTCACAGATAGTGATTCCTCTGATGGATCTGAGCACAGTAAATTAAAAACCTCTGGAAAGGATTCACCATTCTAGATGCCATTGAGAATATATGTGACTCATGGGTAAAGGTCAAAATAACAACATTAGCAGGAGTTAGAAAGAAGTTGATTCCAACCCTCATGGATGACATTGAGGGGTTCAAGATTTCAGTGGTGGAAATAACTGCAGATGTGATGGAAATAACAAGAGAAATAGAATTATAAGTGGAGCCTGAAGGTGTTAATGAATTGCTACCATCTCATGATAAAACTTTAATGGGTGAAGAGTTGCATCTTATGGATAAGCAAAGAAAATGGTTTACTGAGATGGAATCTACTCCTGGTGAAGAGGCTGTAAGGATTGTTGAAATGACAACAAAGGATTTAGAATATTATAAACTTAGTTGATAAACAGAAGCAGGGTTTGAGAGAATTGACTCCAATTATGAAAGAAGTCCTACTGTGGGTAAAATGTTCTCAAACAGTATTGCATGTTACAGAGAAATCATTCCTGAAAGGAAGAGCCAATTGATGTGGCAAACTTCATTGTTGTCTTATTTTAAGAAATTGCCCCAGCCACCCCCAACCTTCAGGAAGCATCACCCTGATCAGTCAGCAGCCACCAACATCAAGGCAAGACCCTCCACCAGTGTAAAGATTATAACTCACTGAAGGTTCAGATGATGTTAGCATTTTTTAGCAAAAGTATTTTAAATTAAGATATGTACATTTTTTAGATATAATGCTATTTCACACTTAACAGACTACAGTATGCTGTAGAACATAACTATTATATTCACTGGGAAATGAAAAAGGTGGTGTGACTCACTTTACTTCAATATTCACTTTATTGTGGTGGTCTGGAACTGAAACCATATCATCTCTGAGGTATGCCTGTAATTTATGGGTTAAAAAAAGACTATAATGCGGACTTTAATTTACATAGAACTGAACAATTATACAAATTATTTAATATCAAACCTTGTAAATTGCTGTAACTGCAATTGTAACTGCAAGTACTTTGAAGTATAACTGTTTATAGTTATAAATGCTATATTCAAAGAAAAACAAAAATTAATGAGCTAATCATCCAAAATGTAAAAACGGAACAACAGAATAAATCAAAGAATATAGAGATTAGGATATCCTTTTTTAAATGGTGGAAATAAGTGATGTAAAGAAGAAATAAGCAAAAACAAACCTCTAGAAATACTTTTCAAGGAAAAGAAGAGAGAGGGAGTCAGATGGTGGAGGAGCAGGAGGACGTAGAGTTAACCTCTCCCCACAAACACATCAAAAATACATCTACAAATGGAAAAATTCTCACAGAGCACATGCTGAACACTAGCAGAGGACCAAGCACACCTAAAAGGAAAAGGAGGATCCCTGTGTAACCAGGTAGGATGAAAGAAAAAAGAAGAGGAAAGGAAGAGGAGAGGAAGCAGGACGGAACCCTTGTTGGGGGTGGGGGGAGCTGAAGGAGAGGAGACCTTCCTGAACCACGGAAGCTTCCTCAGAGACAGAGAGATCAGCGGTGACATAAGGGGAGATTTGGGGGCTCAAGGGAGAGTGCAGCAACCAGTCTGTAGCAGGCAGGACAGAATGACACCTACACAGAGAGTCTGAGCCATAGCCCTGCATGTCCCAGTCTGAGATGTGTGTCCACCAGTGCAGACAGGGCCAGGCACTGGAACGTGTGATTTGGAGAGCAGACCAGGGGAGAGAACTGCTGTCAGCTGCAAGGAGAAAGCCTGATGGGACGGGATAGAGGAGCTCCACAACTGGAAATGCTCATGGAGGAAGCCTGCCACAGAGGAGAAGCACCATTGTTGAGTGACACACAAAGGGTGGAGACACCATCGCACCCTGTCTCCTCATGCACTGGACCCTGTCTCCCAAGGCACTAGGAAGGCCTCCTTCCAGGGCGGGTTCTTTCACCCCTGGGGTCGCTGGCTCCCCTGCAAGACCCATACCCAGCAGGGTGGGCTCCTGTGCTCTAGGGCAGCCTTGGGAGCAGACATCTGTGGGTGGCTCACACACAGAGGTGGAGCTGAAACCACAGCTGAGCTCCAGGGCTCGTGAAACTAAGGAAGAAAAGCTCCTCATGACTGCACAAACTGGAATTACACCCCCGAGACTAGCTTTGTAAACTCAGCTGCTACAAACATCTGAATGGTCAAAGAGTGCTCCCACAACCGAGACAAATCTAGTTTAGCACTGTGGACTTTGAGCACATACACATGGGGAATGGGCCAGGCCAGATCCATGATACTGCAATCCTGGAACCTGACGTCAGTGGATCAACTCTGGTGGCTTGGTGAAAACAATGCCTGGGAGACACCAGGGCCAATTGCCAGCATACCCACAGTTAAGGTGGGACTGAGATCAGTGCCAAAAACAGAGTAACTTCTGAGCTCACCCAACAGGTGAAAGGTGACACAACAGAACACAATCATAGGTGGACATCTCCAGAAGAGGAATACTCAGTGGCTTCCCTCTAAGTGGGAGCACTCCAATCCTGCCTACCTCACACTGCAGATCAGAAACAGAGCTAAGAAACAGATCTGAGGACCTCTACTCCAAAAACTAGAGAGCAGACCTAACACAGAAAAGGCAGTGGCAACCACAGAGCAAAGGGGAGGCCCCACTCAATATCCAGGGCAGGCTCCAGTCACCACAATACTAGTCAAACCCCCTATCATGGGGATAACAACCAGCATGCACTGAGGAAAGATGTGGCAAATAACCATACTAAAATAAACCCTCACACACAAAAATAATAAATAAATAACCCACTCAGCCTATGCAAGGATGTTCCCACATAAAAATAACCCTCCAGGGCTTCCCGAGTGGCGCAGTGGTTGGGAGTCCGCCTGCCGATGCAGGGGGTGCGGGTTCGTGCCCCGGTCCAGGAGGATCCCACGTGCCGTGGAGCGGCTGGGCCCGTGAGCCA
>NW_006791840.1:0-515 GCF_000442215.2 Lipotes vexillifer | reverse complement strand
GTGTGTGTGTGTGTGTGTGTGTGTGTGTGTGTGTGTGTGGAAAGTACGGGGACTTTGGGACAAGAAAGGCGATCCTTTATCAAAGTAGCAGCGCATTTCTTAAAACTTGCCAACTCTTACTGTATTATTAACAATATTAACAACTTCCCAGGTGGCACAGTAACATCAGTTATGTAATTTGCACATTGGAATCCAGATATAGAATCTTCCCTTCCTTTCCACTGCATTGCCTCTGATCCTTGACATATTTTACCAGACTTGCAACACCTTTTTGATAACTTTTTGACACGTCAGTCAAATATGTATTCACCCCTAGAACTCTTGAAGGCTAAATGAAAAGCATTTCTTGTCTGTCCAGCTAGCAATGATTTGTGTGGCCAGGCTGCTGGGAGGAAATGAAAATCGGCTCCAGACAAGCTGGTGTTGGCTCAAACCTATACTTGTCAGATGGCATCCTCAGAAAAGGCTTTGGGATCCAAACTCCCATTCTTTTTTTTTTTTTTTTTTTGGGTACG
>NW_006791839.1:0-208 GCF_000442215.2 Lipotes vexillifer | reverse complement strand
GTCTCTCGTTGGTTCTCCCCATTCCTGTCCATCTTACGCAGAAATCGTAAAGTGTGCCAAACATGGCATTGAAGGCACTGACTCTTCAAGTGTGAGGAGTGACAAGAAAGCATCTTGAACGGCCAACACGTGTTCCAGAGCACGCAAACTGAGATGCATTTTAGGAACGTTCCCGATCACACGGTGGACCATACTCTGGGTTTCCCAT
>NW_006791837.1:0-446 GCF_000442215.2 Lipotes vexillifer | reverse complement strand
GGGGAAGTGAGAGTTCATTGTAGTGTAGATTTCCGTTGCAAGCTTGCTTGGTTGGCCAAAAGGTCGTATGCGTTTTTTCCTGAATATATTCCTGAATATATTCAAGAAAAAACTCATACGCACTTTTTGGCCAAGGGCATCCTGGTCGGCATTCTGCCTATTTTCATAGGCTTTTTATTTTTATTGTTATTTATTTTTTTTTTTTATTTTTTCAGTACGTGGGCCTCTCACTGTTGTGGCCCCTCCCGTTGCGGAGCACAGGCTCCAGATGCGCAGGCTCAGCAGCCATGGCTCACGGGCCCAGCCGCTCCGCGGCACGTGGGATCCTCCTGGACCGGGGCAAGAACCTGCGTATCCTGCATCGGCAGGTGGACTCTAAACCACTGCGCCACAAGGGAAGTCCTTTCATAGGCTTTAAATGCAATTCCAAACCACCTCCTGAAATC
>NW_006791836.1:0-4683 GCF_000442215.2 Lipotes vexillifer | reverse complement strand
GAGTCCGCCTGCCGATGCAGGGGACACGGGTTCGTGCCCCGGTCTGGGAAGATCCCACATGGCCGCTGAGCCTGCGTGTCCGGAGCCTGTGCTCCGCAACGGGAGAGGCCATAACGGTGAAAGGCCCATGTAACCCCCCAAAAAAAACAAAAAAAACACTGCTGGGGAGTTCCCTGGCAGTCCAGTGGTTAGGACTTGGTGCTTTCACTCCATGGTTTCACTGCCATGGACCCAGGTTCAATCCGTGGTCAGGGAACTAAGATCCCACAAGCCACATGGCCAAAAACAGATAGATACATAGATACATAGATAAAATAGCTATACTGCTGCAAATATGCAAGAATAATATTTGATCCTAAAGATGGTCAAGGGATGGAACAGAGAGGTGTTTTATGAAGCACCTCCTATGAGTGGGGCACTTTGATAGGCATGTATACCTACTGTCTAGTTGAAAATTATATATGGTTTTAGTGTGATCTTTTCTAATACCTGCTCTAAATATTTGAAAGAATGGATAATTAGAAATTCTTCCCCACAGGATCAGAGCTTGTGAATCTGCAGGCTTGATCATTGCTAGGCCCTTATTGATAATTTCTTTTCTTCTTTCCTGGGTTATAAAGCCTCATTAAAACCTAAAGTTTATATTTGGAATAATCTTTCCTGCATCCTTTCCAGTTCTGATTTTGAACATTTGAGTTTATCACATAGTAGGTATGTATTAACCAAGTCATTGAATGATTGTGTTGTCAAGTATTTTAGAAAAAAATAATGATGTTCTGAAAATGTATAGGACATTTGACTTTCCTAAACCAACATTCATCTTGCCACATTTTTATAGTACAAATGGTAATTCATGAATATTTATACCAGCCTAGTATCTATAAATTAGTAAATCTTATTTTAGCATATTGAACCTGAAAAGCACTTTTAAATGAGCACTTTCAAGTTGATAGACAAACAAGGTTTTTATACTCATGGAGAATGAAGTTGTGTGATCTTTGTTGTCTCTAGCTTGGAAAATGAGTATGTTGAATTTTTGGTTTTGTTCCACAGTTCGTAATGGCCCTGAAAGTGGCAGCAAGATTATGGTTCAGTTTCCCCGTAACCAGTGTAAAGACCTGCCAAAAAGTGATGTTTTACAAGATAGCAAATGGAATCATCTTCGTGGACCGTTCAAAGAAGTTCAGTGGAATAAAATGGAAGGCCGGAACTTTGTTTACAAAATGGAGCTGCTTATGTCTGCACTAAGCCCTTGTCTACTATGATTTTCTTCCAGACCAGTTTCCTGATATTTTTTTCCAGAGAAGTTTCCAGAAACTTTAAGAAGTGTTTGCAGATCAACTATAAGCACAAGGAAGAAGAATCTTCCAAAGGAGTATTGTTTTTAAAAAGTCATAATTAGCAAATGTTTACCTAGCATTTTGAAAACTTTCACTTTATAAGTGACAAGTGCTTTGAAATGCAAAAGTTTATTTACAGTTATAGGGTATACAAGTATGGATAGATGTAAATACTTTTTTTTTTAATGCAGTTAACTTGAACTGTTACTAACTTATGGATTTGAATTTGCTTTTTAAAATATTCCTTTGATGTTGACATCAAATAAAGCATATGGTTAAATTCCAGACACTCTGAACTCAACCTCAGTGAATTGTGTCTGTTATTGACTTGTCTCATTCCACTATTTGTTATTGCTTAAGAATATTTAAACACTCTTAAGACCCAGCTTTCATACAGGAATTCCCTCCAGTTGAGAGAAGCAGATCCCTTTCCCTGAAGTGCAACAAAGTACTCTCCAGCCAAAGGAGCCTGTTCTCCGCCCCCTACCAGAGCTATTAAAGCGAGCTCTTGTATATTAGTGGATCAAGTACCTCTTCCTCTGATTGTCTTTGTTATGCATGCCTGGGTCTGCTACTTTGAGAAATTCCTTGGAGAGTTCCAGCTGAAGGCCTGGTAGGCAGACTGTATCTTTAGTGTTTCCTCAGGTCCCTCCTTGGTCTGCTTTCCCACTTGAAAGACCTCATTTGCCTTGCCACACTAGGCACCTGCTCCTGCCTGGCCCTGCCCCTGGCAGCCCCCAGCTTCAGCCAGCAACCCTGGATTGCTTCTTCCGACTAAAGATTTGTCCTGTTTTATTCCATTAGCTCTCTGCATTTCCCCAGGGAAAATACAAATGGAGTGATGGAATACATTTTGCAAAGAATAAATAACATGAACTTCTTGGAAATAGTGCCCCAGTCCTAAACTATGTCTGAGGAACTTCACTTAATAATGTTCCCAGTGAATTTGAGGTTCTTGCTTTGTCGAGAAAGAATTTGGAGACAAAGTGATAGGTAAGAAGTGGATTTATTTAGATAGAAATACACTCAGACATGTGGACCCACTCAGAAGGCGAGAGAGTGCCCTGAAATATGGCATGGTTAATTTTTATGGGCTGGGTAATTTCATAGGCTAATGAGTGGGAGGATTATTCCAGTTTTGGGGGGGGAGGGGTGGAGATTTCCAGGAAGTGGGCCACCACCTACTTTTTGACCTTTTAGGCTTAGCCTCGGAACTGTCATGGTGCTGGTGGGTGTGTCATTTAGCATGCTAATATATTACAATGAGTGTATGATGAGTCTCAAGATCCACTGGAAGTCGAATCTTCTGCCATCTTGGATCTGGTGAGTTCTAACCAGTTTTTGTCATGTCCTATGGCCGTGTCATTCTTTTAAAGGTTGTGCCGTGCCCCCTTCCCTCCTGTTTCATTCCCCCCTCAGAGATTTTACTTCCATATTCTTACGGGAAGCAGAGGGATGATGGTCTGTCTGCTACCACTGCTTGAGGGCTGAGGAGGGGCGTTGACCCTGCCTGTCCGGGAGTAAAAAAATCTCTGGATGCCTGATCTAGGGGCCACAAGGGCAGGACAGCTTGTTTTAAGTCCGTGTGGGCCGTCATCTTGATGCGGAACTGTTGTTAACTGTTTCCTTAGCCTTCCTATGAATCTTCTTGATGATGAAGCACATTTTGTAACAGAGTCAGCGTACAAAAATATCTATAAATGACAAAAGACTTAAAAGGCTTGATTAAACCTCTGATTATATTTAAATTAACATACAAAATAATCCTAGTTAAATACTTCTCTTTGAGATACCTCAGGGGCCCTCTAAAGTATCCCAAAGTTAGCTGGAAATCAAAAGAACTTTACTTAAAATTTGGTGTTTGGGAAGTTTGTCAAAAAGATTTAAAATAAAACACTTGGTCAAATAAGATCATAGGTCACTGTGAGACAATAGTTACTTAGCCAAAGTGACAATAAAACATTTCAAACACAAATACAGAACAGATCACTTAAAAGGTAAAGAACTTAAAACCTGTTAGCAAAGACAGTTCAACATTTTAAGAAAACTTGTCCTTTTAAGAGGCCAAATTCAAGTGTTGCACCAGCTTACTTTTAAAATTCATTTACTCAATTAAATTTATTCTAAACTTAGTCAATCCTGACCATGCAGAAAACCCTTTTCTCAGCGTCCACTTTCCACAAACCTTTTATCACCTTCTATATCCATCACTTTATTTTTTTCCATCCAGAAACAACCAGAAGGCAGACTTTCTTTTCCCTTAATTAAATGCAGTTCCATTCCTCACACTTTCTTTACTGAAAACACACAACAATCTACTTTCCTTAAATGTTTTTTTCACATCGAGTTACTTTTCTTGTTGACAAATCCGTAACAGAATAAGGTCTTATTTGACCTCTAGTAAACCTGGGTACAACAGAAGTAACTATACTTAACATTGATGACTCTAAATAGACATGTCTATATTAATCAGACCAACCAGCTTAAGCCACCTTTAATACCAGATATCAGTCTAGTATTGAATATTTCCCAGATGACGTGAGCCTGAAATTCATTCTGGCCAGTTTTATATTTCTGAGTATTTATATAAGCTATAAGGACTTAATTTCCTTTAAGCCAATTAAATAGAGCTCTTTTATGAATTAATTTTGGCAATAGCATATATCTACAACACACATAGACACATACGAACACACAAACACAGAGACCTCATAGTTACCATTTCAAAATTTCAGCCCCGAGTCAGGTACAGTAATATAAAACCCATCATTTACAAGGGGTTGGATTCAAATTGGGCTTCTGGCAGATGGAACCAATCCAGGTCACCTGTCTAGATGGCTAAACCCTTTTTACTAATATTTACAGAAAAGACACTTAGGATTTCTATTTATCCTTGACAAGTCAAGTTCTAAATTACCTTCTTTCAAAATTTGCATTTTAAAAAGGTGGCAGAGATAAGGGCTCCTGAGAAGACCTTTATCCTCTTTAAAAATTTGCATTTTAAAAAGGTGGCAGAGATAAGGATTCCTGAGAAGACCAGGAAGGACTGGAGTATTACAGGGAGATTGGCATGGCACCAAAAGCCCATAATTAATGAATTTTGAGATTAGGGGATGGAGGCCTCTTTGAGCCTCTGGTTTTATGGGGTATTGGCGCCCGGAAGGGAAGTTATTAGTTTCCTGTAAGGTGATTTTTATAGGAGTGACAAATTTGTTTTCCCTGGGATTCCCTGATCCCAGACCTGTGGATCTGTAAGTTTTTCCATTTCTGGGGGGGAATGTTTTGGGTTGGACTGTCCATGTCTTGTATAATACATAGTCCAGCCAAAAACACTCCTTGGCTT
>NW_006791833.1:0-235 GCF_000442215.2 Lipotes vexillifer | reverse complement strand
CAGAGAGGATGGGGTTAAAGGAGCCGCTGATTTGGGGGCTCTGGCTCACTCAGGCCAGGGGGAGGGAGGGGCACGGCGTGCGGGGCGAGCCTGCGGTGGCAGAGGCCAGTGTGACGTTGCACCAGCCTGAGGCACGCCGTGCGTTCTCCCGGCTGAGTTGTCCCTGGATCCCGGGACCCTGGCAGTGGCAGGCTGCACAGGCTCCCCAGAAGAGGGGTGTGGATAGTGACCTGTG
>NW_006791832.1:0-254 GCF_000442215.2 Lipotes vexillifer | reverse complement strand
CCAATGATTGTATCCTGTGTGAGTAAGTAAAGAAGAAAGAAAATGAGAGTTACCAGTAAATCATCCTCTGGTCTGATCAGGCAAGTTATCAAGCAAGTGAAATAATATCATTATACTTTACAGGGTGGGTATTCTTAAGTGTTCTTTCTCCCAAAATTATCTAAAGGAAGATGTATAAGAAAAAGATGCTCATCAAACCTGTCCCTCTAGTGGCATGATAAACATAAGAAACTTTCAGAATCAGAGCATTAGCA
>NW_006791831.1:1215187-1248726 GCF_000442215.2 Lipotes vexillifer | reverse complement strand
CACGACCCCGTGTCCACTGCATCGGCAGGCGGACTCTCAACCACTGTGCCACCAGGGAAGCCCTCTCACTTCCTTTTATCCTTACTTTATTTTTCACTAGAGGTTAATTTTTAAAATTTATTAAAACTATACTAAATATTACACTAAATTTTTGTCATGGTAAATTATGTGATTTAAATGTATATATAAATTAGTGCAATTAAAGAAATGAATTACAGAAACACACAGAAGTATAGCATTTAGATCTCATCTCCTTTCCTCTAACCCTGGGAAACTTGTCACAACTTAGTACAAACTAAAATGCATGAACCAAAACCAAAAGTTTTTTATGTATTACAGAAGAGAGCCAGTGAAGTTCTTAATGTACATTATCTTATGAATTCCCCATTTTAAAGATTAGAAACCAAGTTTCAGAGTGATTGAGTAACTTAGTAATAGTTAATGTACATAACACTTATTGTGGGCCAGGTACAGTTTTAAGCATGTCATATATATTCAATAATTTATGTATGTGCAAAGCCAAATAGTTATTAATCAGCAAAGCCAATATTGGAAACCAGGCTAATCAATACAAAGCATATACTCTGCACATTGTCAACTATGCTGATTGTTCCTTTATATGGGAGGAACATTTAATAAGGACAAGAGAGTTTTCTTATGAAGAAAATAAGATAAATAATTAAATTGGGAATCAAAAAATGTCTGCCCTTTAACTATATTTACCACTCAGGTGCTGAGGGTCTTGAGCTAGCTATCTGATATATAAACATATAAATGTAAACATAATTATACATATAAATATATACATATGTGTGGAGAGGGAGAAAGAGAGGGGGATTTCTCTAGGAACTGCATATTATCTGAATCTTTGTGGGTTTTGTAGAGAGGTCTGAATACCAATCAAAAAATTTACAGGCCACAATTTGCATACAGTAGAATAGTCCCTTCAGACTGGCTCCCAGTGACCTGATTAATGTTCTTTGAATAGTTGATAATACTTTTTGTAAACCATATTGACTGATGCCCAGAGCAGTCTGGAGACCCAGAGCTAATAGGACATTCTGGGGTCGGCTTGCCTATGAACACGAACTTCCAATGGTGGATGAAGTGCTTACCAGTATTGAGTTGTTTTTGTTCCCAATCTCTTAATTTCACTAATAATTTTATTGATATTACATCAATTAATTCACTTTTATGAAATAATACAAACTTGCAGTGAAATATGAGTGCCAAATAAAGAAAAAATGTTTCTTTGGAGATTGAGTACTTGGGAAAATTTTGATCAGGTTGCTAAAAATTCTGTTATTGATATGAGCAGCTGTAGAAAAAGTAGAGGATATTCAAAGAACCTCTAAGAATTCTCTACTCAGATTCCCCAAAACAAACCTAGAATTTATAGTTAATGCTCTTTTTTGGTTGTTTTTGCAAGAAAGAAGCAGAGCTCAACTAAACACTCAAAGAAGGACTGGCCTGTACAGTATATGTTCCAAGGTAAAATAGCTATTTTAAAGTGTATATTCATTATATTTAACCTACCCACCATGATCATTTTGGATGAGTGATTATGTCATATACGTAAACACATAATATATATGTTCAAACAAAGCTTTAAGTTAAGCTAATTGTCCTCCTCCATTTTTTTCTCAACACTTAAATCTATTTATTGTCAAGTCATTGAACATTTTGTAGACATAATTCATATTGCAAAAAACACCTTTATCTTTTAAAAATTTAGTTTGGTCTTTTAATAAGTTCTTATTAATTGTAGGAATTCATAAAATAATGCTCATTGTGTCATAGTACAAATACCATTATTATTATAACGTCAGCTCAGTGGAATTGGAAACTTGAAATGGCTGAGTTCAATTGCATTTTACTCATTGTCATAACGCATGCATTTGCAGGAACGAACACACACAAGCAAAAGCACTGGATCCAATAATGGGCTTTTTGAAGCTTTTAGGCTAAAGATTACAATATCCTCCCAACTCAACATAACTTTCTCATGTGTGTTTAATTTTTTGTTCCAAGTTATTATTGCATTGCTCTAAAAGACGAAGAGAAGATTTGAATTGGAATTAATGTATCTGAAACCTTCATTTTTGTATGAACATAGCAATGTTAATGTTATAGTAATTTAATTTGAAAAGCAAATCCCCAACAGATTATTTAAATATGCTATCTAAGAATATAGAAACATAATTTCTTTCAGTGATGTAATATGCATAGATTTCCGATGCTGAAAAGAACAATTTCTATAATTTTTATATGCAAATGCTTTTGAAAATTACTTCACCTGATACATGGCAAGGTCTTGAATGCATCTTTAATTAGATAATCTTTTTAAAATTCTATTTAAATAAAGGCAGATGAGTCATGGGATAAACCATCAAATTAAATTGCTTTTTTAACATCTTCTTTAATACTACTAAAGAATTCTGATGATCTAACTAAGGTTTTTATATTTTTTCTTTCTTGTTATTTCTCCTGGGAAGAATCAGCACATGTGTTTAAGAGTTTAGATTCACAATTTCACTCTCAGATCTCTTTGGCAAATATTTATGGAGGATCAACTAGGTCCAAGGCACTTTGGAAGCTGATATCAGCATGGATAAAGTATGTGTGCTATTACTGAGGAGCTTTTCCATTTTATACTGCATCATCTTGGACTTGTGTAAGGCCGAGCCAAGTCAGAAGGCAACACAAACAATAAACAGATATTTAGACGCTGATTCAGTGTTTTCTCACTTTGTAATTAATGACCAACCTATTTATAGGAAATTTAGAAGTTTCTTTTCATTTATAAGAGACAGAGATTAACGAGATCTTGCCAGTTTAGATTGCAGCCAATCAATCAATCAACTAATTTTGCAGCCCATTATATTTAATGCACAGTTTATTCTCTAGATAACCTGTGTAGTTTTATTGGAATAAATATGTTTCATATTTTTTAGTACTTTGAATTTAAAGACAATTTTTACATCCAGTTACTCTATAAGGTTCTTTGTTTTCTAGGAGTTTGTCGTTTCACAAAGTCTTTTGGGACAAGCTTACAGTTTTTTCAGGTCTTACTTTCATCCATGAGTTACTGTCGTAAAATGAAATTGCATTGTCATTTATAATTTCCCATTTTGATTAATGGCATTTCAAAAGCTCTGTAGCTTTCTAAATGAACCCAGGGGCTACTAGAAAAGGGAACTGCTAGACAGTGCACAGTAACAAAATAAACTCCCTCAAACACAAACAAAACAACAAGCCACCCAATTCAAGAGAATATGATGAATTTAAATGTAATGTTTTGTAAATACTCTCACAGCCAAATATAATTCAACAAAGGAAAAAATAGCAACAAAATTAACATACTAAGATAAATATTACACATATGTGCATAATAACTGTGCATTGATGTAAAACAAAATAGGTATTACAGTTAAGACTTTCTTCTTATTTTGAATACCTTCACTGCAGTGTATTTTTATATTTTTATGCAAACTATTTACATCTTAGAAAAGCTCTGGTTATTAAATTCTCACATCTTGTCACCTGCTTTTATAGAAAATATTTTGAGGTAAAGTTTTGTTTTTCATTCACTTCATTTGTTAAAAAATAAAAAAAAAACATTGATAGGGTGGTGGACTCGTTTAATGAATTGTGTAACCCTGTTAAATAAATGGCTTAAAATCTTTTACTACTTTTAGACTTCACTGAAAAAAAATAGACAGGTGTTCAAAAAAATACCTTGACTACAGCTCATAGAGGGGCAGCAGCTCCCCATGACCACAGATAGACTGGCCCGACTTCTCCCTAAGGCATTGCAAATAGAAATCATGTAGGTCCTAGAAAACCAGCACAGTTATATTCCTACCTCTATTCAAATTCTATGTCTAGTCATTCCATCAACATGGACTGCTTCCTTCATGGCAGGAACATATGGAAAATGTCAAAGACATCTTAAACTGTCCCACAAGCCCTGGAAAATCTTGTCACAGTAGTTTTACCCCTTACAAGTACACTACTTGTATATTTGACTAAATAAACGCTTGCATTCTTCAGTACTTTTTCTCCATTTTCCAGATGGTATGTTGCCAAGCCAGGATTCCAGCTTTTGGAGTTTTCATTTTAAACAAGAACTTACATGGTTGCAAGAGTATTCATTAGTATTTAGAAGGAAATCTGCTGGTAAATATTGATTCACATTGGAAATTAACCTTGACCTAATTCAGTCTTTCAGTCACACAGCCCCGATCAGGCAAATTACTCTCTTTCTTAAAAAACAGTGGTTTTGATTCACATTGGAAATTAACCTTGACCTAATTCAGTCTTTCAGTCACACAGCCCCGATCAGGCAAATTACTCTCTTTCTTAAAAAATTATCCAGTGGTTTTTCTTTTGGGACATATTCCAAAATGTTTTTTCTTTTTTTTTTTTTTCCACTTTTAGGCATTTATTTATGAAAACTTCCACAAACCCAGCCTCATTCACCAACGCAAACCGTATAACCAGGACACACACACGGCCTTGGAGAATGAGGAGAAGTACTTTGAAGGACAGCAAGGAATGAACACAGCTGGGTGGGCTTTGGGTTTCATTTTTCAGGGGTCTGGCGAGGGCTCTGGTCCCACAGCTGGGAAGGTAGAGGGGCGAGGAAGACAACAAATAGAACCCTGAGACCAACCAACTTTGGTACATAATGGGTATAGCCCCACATATGGCCCGTAACCAATAGCAAGAGTCAGGAGGGCAGCACCCGGGCAGCTGGTGCAGGCAGGCCCGATGCGCAGCCAGAGGTCCCCTCCAAACAGTCCCAACGCCCTGCAGGGCACGAGGTAAGACTGGGCCAGGCTCCGTAGACTCTAGCTGGCCATGTTTGAAGGCGCAGTCTTTTTCCTCGTCTGAACCTTCAGAGAGCGCGAGGTGCCCAGGGGCTTCCTCTTGACCACACACAGGCTCTGGCTGCAGCCCAGAGGCTTCTCTCAGGGCTGAGCTGGTGGCTGGGGAACCGCTTCTGTGTCTGACCAACACTCATCCTCAGTGTCACTGTCCTGCAGTCACCCTGCCCAGTATCTGATGGGTGGCCTGTGGTGGGGTACTTGGTCCTTATGTGACCAGGACTTATGTGACCTCCTTCTACTTTTGAGCTACTTCAAGTTTTACCATCTTCCACAGGCCTCTTGCTTGTTGCTAAACCTCAGCTTTCTGGATCCTGTTCATTTACGTGAACATGTCACACTGCCTGTAACTTCTGGGACTTAGATATGAAACACCTTTGCTTGGAACACTCTCTTCCATGACCTTGCCTGGCTGCCTTCTATTTATCACCCAAGTATCTAATTAAAAGTCACCTTCCAAGGGTTCCTCTGCTATATGCTCTCCACGCACTGTACTCCTTCCTTCCTTCCCACATCCTTGCTGCTGCTAAGAGTTTGATATCTCTTGTCATCTATCTTGTGTTCCCCATAAGAACACATTTACTGCTCTGTTCCACAGGAAGTACAATGCTTGGCACATGGTAAGCACCTCGTAAGTACCTGTGGAGCTTGGTTGAAATTAAAGATATGTTTATCAGATATTGTACATATCAGTAATAAGTAAACACAAAGAACAGCTTCGGGGTTTTGTTTTGTTTGTTTTGGTTTGGGTTTCCATCATGCTGCTGTCCTGCCATCCCTGTCTCTGTATAATTAGAGGGCCTAGTAGAAGTTACTCATGACTCAAAATTCATGCAGCTATATCAGTATTTCTTAGTTTCTTTTTCCATTATCACAAGGCTAGTCTTTTTAGATATTTTTTTTTTCCTTAATCACCCCTGTCCTGTGAAATTTTAGTACCACTTATATACTGTATAGATCTTTATGTACTGTGGCTCTTTGGAGGGACAATAGCCATTATAACATCTAAGTTTTTTTTGCCCTCAATAATGCATTTTCATCCCTTGGGGCAATATTGCCCCTGTTGATAATGTATAATCTGTCTTTATGTCTGTATCTACTATCTACCTAGCTAGCTAACTAGCTAGCTAGTTATCTAGCTATCTATCTTTTTTATCTAGAGAGAAAAGGGAGGAAGAAAAAGAGAGAAAATGCCCATTTGAGTACCCTTTGATGTATTGCTTCAGCTGCTCTTTGCAGAATCTTCTCTTGTTTGCAGCCCAATCTCAGAGTTTGGGTCTGCCCAGAGGCTTTGCACAAAAAGAGCATCCTCCTTTCTGACTCTTGTGTTGGTCTCCTGGCTATTGCGTACTTTACAGAGTGTTAACAAAACATTAATTTGTATGGAAATATTAAAGTCAGAATGTATTATAATTTTAGATTTTCATATTTTATATTTACCATAATTATAATTTTATTCATGTCAGTTTCCAAATGAAATGCTTTATGTGTTTCCAACTGGAATTAATTTTCTTTATCTAATTACTTTCAAAGCTGTATCAGAGTTGAAGCTTTGAAAACTATTGGTGGCATTAGGATCTGTTCAGCTTCCACAGGCAGTTTGAAAAATAACTTTCTACAGGCAAACATCTCAGGTGCAGGGAAAACCATGGTCTTACATGAGCAGCTGCAGAGAGAAGGGAATTGAAGCCTTATTTCTGGCTTTCTCTGGCTTTTATTAGTCCACAAAGTGGCTAGAAAAAATGGCAGGGATTTGCGGGGGACATTTTACAATGCCCCATAGGGACTACCACTTTGTTAATTTTACATGCAGTGGCAGTTGTCATTTAAATACAATGTTACAACATGTTATGACACAGAAGGTGGGTGGCTTATAAAGCCCACAATCAAGTAAACTTCAGTGATGATAGCAAGCCTGAAGGACACTTTCCATATGTCTTTTCTTTTCTCTTTGCCCCTCAGGGACTTAAAACTATCTGCCTAACACCAGTTTAGTCAAGGCACACTGTCAATTTACATGGTTTAAATGACAAGTCATGCTTGTCACCAGTCATTATTTGTTGCCCTCAATGGAATCCTCCAATACCTCATTGGCTTCAAAAGCAATCAGGCATTAGTTACAGCAAAATTGAGAGACATCTCCAAATGTTCCCAACCTCCTTCCCCCACACCAAATGTTAAACCACAGGCATTATGATACCTCATTTTACCACTGCCATGAACCTTCTACTCCAGTCCAATGGGTGCATTTATAGCCCATGTCTTGATATTAACAGCTGGCATTCACTGTGTTGGCAGGCACTGTATTTAAGTGCTTCACTTCATTTACCCTCACACCAAACATATGAGAGATGGGTTATTATCCCTCTGTTTATACAGAAGAGGAAACAGGCTCAGAAGAAAAGAGAACTTGCATTACAGTAAACAGCCAGGAAATAGTAGATCACAGGTTTAAAGTCTGAGGGTATGCATACAGAGCCCACGGCTTAATCTTCACCTTGAAATGCATCTCCATGCTAAATATTGTAAAGCAAAGCCAATCGTCTTTTCTCCTCATCACATATACTGAAATTTTAAGCCATTTTTTTTTTTTTTTTTTTGCAGTACGCGGGCCTCTTACTGTTGTGGCCTCTCCCATCGTGGAGCACAGGCTCCGGACGTGCAGGCTCAGCGGCCATGGCTCACGGGTCCAGCCGCTCCGCGGCACGAACCCGTGTCCCCTGCATCGGCAGGCAGACTCTCAACCACTGTGCCACCAGGGAAGCCCATAGCCATCTTTTGAATCCAGATCCAAGCCCCTTTTCCTACCTGAAGTCACTCTAAAAGAATGTAGTTCACAGTGCTATTTTAGGTGTAGATGCTCATATGATTCATTTATAAAATAATGACATCACTATCATTCTACATATAATTATTTAACTTTTCAAGATTCTATGCTTTAAATAGATCACCCTTAAATATATCAGAAGGTTTTAAGAGGAGGGACTATTTCTGATACTTGCAGTTCTCTTTATAATGTCTAGCACAATGTCTTATACATAGCATGAAATTGTTAAAAAAAAACAAAACCAAAAAAAAAAAATACCCTTTGATTTAATCATAGGTGGGAAATGTCTAGAACACCATACACTCGAAGGGAAAAAAAAAAAAAATGACAGCTTACTGTAGTCTTTTGCTTGACTTCTACAGCAGTCAATTGTGTCCTGTATTTGAATTATAATTGTGCTTTTTGTTATTCCATGTAATTGGCCATTTCTCTGATTAACCTACCAATTGCTATAATCCTACTTATCCATACATAAACAAACATTTGAAATTATTTGCACAAATTGTAGAATCTCTTGGAAAGCTCCTAATTGCTAAGTCAAATCTGAAGGGCAGGCCTACAAATATGTGAAGCAACAAAAGTGTTGCCAGAAGCAGCCAAATACTTACTCATTGACTTAGTAAATTAAGTGGTCTTACTTGCTCCCAAGTACACGAAGTTATTAATGCATTTGATATATATATATATATATATATATATGTAGTAAGCAGAAATGGGGTATTTTGGAACCTCAAGTAACCTTTTCCTCTTAATGTATTTTATATATATATATATATATATATATATATATATATATATATATATATATATATATATATACATACACATACCTGAAGGCAGATCAAGATGCCAGGTAGAGCACTGTTGTGAAAATTATGACTCTTTAAAAAGAAATAATAGTGACTGTCTAAGAGAAATGATGGGAAATGTGGTTTAAAAGTTTTAAAGATTTTTAAAATTTTATGGCAAACTAGAATTAAAAATAGACAAGTCACAGGCTTGAAGGTGGAAGATATGGTTCATTTAAATGGCTACAATCTTTGACAAATAATTTAACTTTCTCAATTTAGTTTTTCATTGGTAAATTTAGTTAAAATGTATCCCACATATGCATCACTTAAGTCTTTATATTCATAATAATTGTTACTAGAAATAGTACTGTGATTATGGTTATCTTACCATTACACATTGCCACTTTTTCAAGGTAGCTTTGGATGAATTATCACAAAGAAATAAATCATAACTACAAATTATTCACCTAAAATATCCACAGTTAGTCATTAGTGTTACCTAGTGATATACATTTTTTCATCGTCTACTTTTGTCATTGACTAACATTTTTAAGAAGTAATTCTAATTAAATTATTTATTGCAATGGAACTTCTTCAAGTTGGAAGTTTACAACTTCTTTATACATATTTGAAAGAAGATTTGAATTATAAGCTTTGTCTGTGAACTCCTGCTTTATTCATAGAGATGGTATATTTTGTGGTTGAGTGTGAAGTCATGACCCGAATAACCACAATCCTCACTAAAAAACAATATAAAAGGAAGAGGAAAGGATTCTTTTCATGCTCTGTCACATATAGTCAAGCTCAGAAATGCTAGGAAAGAGGTAGATGGTAAATCCATGAGTTACCCTTAGAATTGTTTGAGATAAGGCTTTCTAATCTCCAGATTTGAAAATGTTAAGTAATCATTCTGTAAAATTCTGCTTCATCGATGCCTAGTTCTTCATTATATTTTCTATTTTGTTTCACTTACTCCTCCCTTTGTTTTTCTATGTGTCACAGTGATTTTATTTTCCTTCCGTATCCTGCAAAAATCCATCTCCTGGGTCCTTCTTTCTTCATTATGCCTTTACATGTTCTCAGACTTTGCATCTACTCTAAGCTTAATCACCATTCTACATAGATTTATCCCAATTCTATATACTTCTTTTTGACTTCTTTTTCAAGCCCTATACTTGAATTTGCAGTTAGAACATCCACTACTATGTATTCTACTGGTTTCTAGAACTTTAGTGTGTAGTACATGTATAACAAAAATGTTTTGAATGAGTTAATGGATACAAAAACCCAAACAGGGCTTCCCTGGTGGCGCAGTGGTTGAGAGTCCGCCTGCTGATGCAGGGGACGCGGGTTCGTGCCCCGGTCCGGGAGGATCCCACACACCGCGGAGTGGCTAGTTCTGTGAGCCATGGCCGCTGAGCCTGTGCGCCCGGAGCCTGTGCTCCGCAACGGGAGAGGCCAATTGCTTCACCAACAATGAACCTTTCCCTAATCTCATTCACTCTGTTCTGTTCCAGAAGCTACTGTCTGAAAGTCATTATACTGCGGAAACTTAATGCTTAATAACAATAAGTAGAGCCACCTTAAGTTTTTATAGCGCTTACATATTTTCAAAGCATTTTCTCAGCTATTACCTCATTTCAACCTCATAACGACCCTGCTGTTATGTAAATGGCACAGGTAGTAGCAAATTCATTGTAACTACATGCACATTTTTTTGCATACTACTGTTTATGTGCTACATTATAAACATAATAATTATTTAAGAATATGTATTTCCTCTGGTGGCTATGTGGGAAAAATCTATGGACACTTAAAAATTAAGGTAAGGTTGATTTGAAGACCAGTAGATTCAATACATAAGTGTTCTCGAAGATAGCAATTACGCTTTGAAATATAGTATATTAAGTGAAACATACTTGTGTATCTAGCCACTAGTATATGCTATTCTTATAAATGCTTCTGGTATTTTTGCATTTGCAAAGACTGAGGTTTGATTTTAATTTATAATGTGAGCCCCATCTTCTCAGGGAATCCAGCACCTTTACAGGTTACTAAAAAAAAGACTTATACAGCCCTCCAGTGTTCCAAAGCTAGAGACCCCCCAATAGAAGATGCATCCGAACATGGCTAAACTCATCCCCTCACCTACCTCCTTAAGTGGAATCACTGCTGACAGTACTACTGCTCAGAGCACATATTATTTAAACTCCTAAAATTACAGCGTTGGTAGTGAGAGCTGAACTATTCTCACTCACATCACTGGGAAAAGAGCGCTGAGTACATGACAGCTTAGAAACTGCCTTTGTGGAAGAAAGTGTTCAGATAAATCAATTTTCTGCAAGAAAAAAAAAGGAAAATATTAATTTGCTGTGTACTTATTTAAACAGCTGACTGAAGAGTATATTATGCTTGATTGCAGGCCTTCAGCAATAGTTATTTCTTCCTTTCCCTCTCTCCTTCTGTCCCAATGAATTCCCGTTGACAGAGCCTACAGCTATCCTCTCAGAAATCATATAAAACTTGACATTGCTAAAAAATTAACATCAAAAAGGTGTCTTCGGGTGTTACCTTTAAAATCAAATCTAATTTTAACAACCAACTGCAAGCTGAGAGCTCATTCTTTATAACTTGATCACTAAGCAAGATTCACAAGCTCTCCCTGGTCTGCAGATGGAGCTATTGACAAAACAGTACTATCCACTTGAGAAAAGCAAGGCACAGACTTGAGTTTTACTGAATGTTTCTTTCTTTCTTTTTTCTTTTTTTTTTTTGAGGACTATGTCTCAAGACATATCCTAAATATTATCTTTTCAAGTAAGAGAAATCCTCTGAAAATTAAAAAGAGCTTCAAAATCTGATGATCTTCATTACAGAATTGTATGACATAAAACCTACATACATAAAAATAGAGATACATGTCAGTGAAAAGTGATTCAAACACATGGATAGACTATGTAATATAAGAAACGATAGTATAGAGGTTGAATCTATGTATCATTCCTTTCCAAATAGGAATTTAGAACATGACACGCTAAGTTATTTAATATTTAGTATTCAAACAGTACTTTCTGTGATGAAAAACACCTTTTTTTGTTATCCAGTAGTCCATCATCACAATATAGCAGGGAAATGACATAGTTTGTTAAGAAAATCTATGTAGGGAATAGAGGGATATAGAACTGTCTGATAAATTGGGAGGCACTTCGATGATAATCCAGACAAGACTTGATAGATTTTCAGAATTAGAAGGGACTGCAGTGATCACTCATTTATTCTTTCAACAAGTGTCAGTGGAACTCATGTGAACAGTTATATTTGGTTAGTATTAGAATTAAAGAATCATCTGTCATCTGCTCTCAAGGCATTTAAAATTAAGACATATAACAGACACATGAAAGTCTTTAGGTCAGTGTAAAGGACTAGGGAAACAGGGAAAACCTCTAACCCTATGTATTGTGGTATCAGAAAAGGTAATTTAGAAAGTCACTTAACCGAAGTTTTAAGGTCATCTAGAAAAATTTTATCATTTATAGAAGTGGAAACTGAGTTGGCAAAATATCATGGCTGATAGGTATCAAAATCAGGGTCAGAAATGAGCTTTCCTTGTTTCTTTCCCAAATGCTTTCCACAACAAAACACATTTCTAGGTGAAGAATATATTAATTTCTACACAGCTTGGAATTACAAAGTCCTAATGAATAGTGTAACCAGATGCTAGAATGTAAGCAAGACATCTGTCCTCAACCATGAACCTCATGAACTATATCAAGAATCTCATGGATGCGACCGTAAGATATGTTGCACTAAGATTTTTAAAATTATAATATTTAAAAAAAGTTTTAAACAATTTATAAAATATCCAACTTCATTCAACCAAAGCTGTGGCTGGTCTAACTGGACTTCTGAATTTCTGTTTAAAACTTTACACCTCAGGATATAAAGCAATAGTAAATAAACTAGATGATGCCAATGCTATGGAAAAGTGTTTTTGATATAAGCTCCTTTATGGTATAATTTGTCAACTTTCAATTCACCTTCTAGGTTATAAATCTGAATGTGACATCAGTTATCCTTGAAGGAAACTTAAAACTATAGCTTTATTATCAATGTGTAACTTGTTAGAATTCAGAGAGAAAAGATTCCCTTGGTCATACACAATATTTTTAAAATAAAGGAACACTTCTTGATTTTGGTAGATTGGAAGTATCATATTTGGTTTTGAAGACCTTTACATAATTCAATATTCTTCATCTCCAATAAGATACTCAAAAAAGAAATCCTGAGACAAAATAATATAACTATTTCACTCTACTGGTGTTGATTAAAGTTTATATACTAGGTATTGATTTAAGAAAAATAATATTCTGAGATTTAATTGCTATTTTCTAAGATATTTGGTTACAATCCCAATGCAGCCAATATATTTGAGCACATCCACCGAAACCCATTCTAACCCATAACCATCAATTTATATGTTATGTTTTCATTCAATGTAAGATATCATATAGTATTTTACACAAATACCTTTAGTCATGATATAACATTATAACTTAGATATTTCAGACATTTAAATTACATTTGGAATTAACTTTTGTTGTAAAATATTCCAATCACTGCATTATTTAGAGATGTACCAACAAAACAATTATATACAATTTCTTTTTTTGTTTTGTGGTACGTGGGCCTCTCACTGTTGTGGCCTCTCCCGTTGGGGAGCACAGGCTCCAGACACGCAGGCTCAGCGGCCATGGCTCACGGGCCTAGCCGCTCCGCAGCATGTGGGAGCTTCCTGGACCGGGGCACGAACCCGTGTCCCCTGCATTGGCAGACAGACTCTCAACCACTGTGCCACCAGGGAAGCCCTAAAATTTCTAATCAAGAAGAGTAGTATTGTATCCCTATCTATCGCTAGACAGTTATCAACATGATACTGTCCTGGGCACACTAGGTGATACCTACAAGCAATCAATGACTTGAGAACTGTACAAACATACCTACAACACAAGGAACTAAATATAAAACAGTGAATATGATATGAGTGGTTACCAGCAACACCTATTATGAAAATTCAAAAGAAATCAATTTCTCTGTTGTGGATTTATTTAAGTTTTAGAGAAGATTCAGGGTAGTGTGTTAACAAGTACATTTATCTAGATAGCAGGAGGCATGAGTTCTAATTCAGGTTCTACCATTAACCATGTGTTCTTGTTAAAATGTTTTACTCATTATGAACATTAATTTCCTCATCTGTAATTGAAGTACAAACACTCTCCTGCTTATATCACAGAGTTGTGGTATTATGTTTGTTTTAATAAACTTTCAATAGTTTTAAGTTTGTCAAGTCTCATTCAAACACATATTGATTATAAATCATTTCTTAGATTGTGTTATCTTATTCAGTAAGCTTTTCATATTAAACTAACACACACACACACACACACACACACACACACAAAATGTTCATCTATGATTCTTACAGAACCCACAGATAAGAATAGAAAGTAAAAAGGATTTGTAAGGAGCTTTATATCATTGCTACTTCAGCATAGTAACTATCAGTAAATTCTTGGTGGTAAAATATTTATTAAATATTCATAACTCATGATTTTTAAAGTTCTATTATTTTTTAAGTTAAAAATGTCAAGATGTTTACTAATGTTGCTTTTTATGAACAATTTGCCAGTTGTTTATATAACCAAATGCCCTAGAATTGGTCAGCTATTTTCCCAATAACAAAATTGCTTTGACATGTTTTATATGTTTCCAAACTGTATATAAAATGGGTCAAATTGTCTTTTTAAACAGAAACATGTAATATATCTACATGGTAAATCACAAATATGTTATTTGGTGCATCTAGTTAGTTACTCCCACTATCAGTAACATGACGTAGAAGTGGTGGCCAGGTGCAGCCCGCCACTACCAGGGTCCCGGATCCAGGGACAACTTCCCCAGGAGAACGCACGGCACGCCTCAGGCTGGTGCAATGGCACGCCGGCCTCTGCTGCTGCAGGCTCACCCCGCACTCCGTACCCCTCCCTAACCCCAGACTGAGTGAGTCAGAGCCCCCGAATCAGCAGCTCCTTTAACCCCGTCCTGTCTGAGCAAAGAACAGATGCCCTCCGGCGACGTACACGCAGAGGCGGGGCCAAATCCAAAGCTGAAACCCGGGAGCTGTACGAACAAAGAAGAGAAAGGGAAATCTCTCCCAGCAGCCTCAGGAACAGCAGATTAATTCTCCAAGATCAACTTGATGTACCCTGCATCTATGGAATATGTGAATAGACAACAAATCATCCCAAATTGAGGAGGTGGAATTTGAGAGCAAGATTTATGATTTTTCCCCCTTTTCCTCTTTTTGTGAGAGTGTATGTGTATGCTTCTGTGTGAGATTTTGTCTGTATAGCTTTGCTTTCACCATTTGTCCTAGGGTTCTACCTGTCCGTTTTTTCTTGTTTTTTTTTTTTGTTGTCATTGTTGTTTTTACTTTAAAAAAAGTTTTTCTCTTTTTTTTTTAAACATCTTTATTGGGGTATAATTGCTTTACAATGGTGTGTTAGTTTCTGCTTTATAACAAAGTAAATCAGTTATACATATGCATACATTCCCGTATCTCTTCCCTCTTGTTTCTCCCTCCCTCCAACCCTCCCTATCCCACCCCTCCAGGCTGCCACAAAGCACCGAGCTGATCTCCCTGTGCTATGCGGCTGCTTCACACTAGCTATCTACCTTATGTTTGCTAGTGTACATATGTCCATGCCTCTCTCTCACTTTGTCACAGCTCACCCTTCCCCCTCCCCATATCCTCAGGTCCGTTCTCTAGTAGGTCTATGTATTTATTCCTGTCTTACCCCTAGGTTAAAAGGTTTTTTTTTCTTAATAATTATTTTTTTTCTTTAATAACTATATTTTATTTTACCTTACTTTATTTTATTTTCTTTTATTCTCTTTCTTTCTTTCTTTCTACTTTTTCTCCCTTTTATTCTGAGCCGTGTGGATGAAAGGCTCTTGGTGCTGCAGCCAGCAGTCAGTGCTGTGCCTCTGAGTTGGGAGAGCCAACTTCAGGACACTGGTCCAAAAGAGACCTCCCAGCTCCACGTAATATGAAACGGCAAAAATCTCCCAGAGATCTCCGTCTCAACACCAACACCCAGCTTCACTCAACGACCAGCAAGCTACAGTGCTGGACACCCTATGCCAAACAACTAGCAAGACAAGAACACAACCCCACCCATTAGCAGAGAGGCTGCCTAAAATGATAGTAAGTCCACAGACACCCCAAAACACACAACCAGACGTGGATCTGCCCACCAGAAAGACAAGATCCAGCCTCATACACCAGAATACAGGCACTAGTCCCCTCCACCAGGAAGCCTACACAACCCACTGAACCAACGTTAGCCACTGGGGGCAGACACCAGAAAGAATGGGAACAACGAACCCGCAGCCTGTGAAAAGGAGACGCCAAACACAGTAAGTTAAGCAAAATGAGAAGACAAAGAAACACAGCTGATGAAAGAGCAAGGTAAAAAACAAACAGACCTAAAAAATGAAGAGGAAATAGGCAGTCTACCTGGAAAAGAATTCAGAATAATGACAGTAAAGATGATCCAAAATCTTGGAAATAGAAAAGACAAATGCAAGAAACATTTAACAAGGACCTAGAAGAACTAAAGATGAAACAAGCAACGATGAACAACACAATAAATGAAATTAAAAATAATCTAGAAGGGATCAATAGCAGAATAACTGAGGCAGAAGAACGGATAAGTGACCTGGAAGACAAAATAGTGGAAATAACTACTGCAGAACAGAATAAAGAAAAAAGAATGAAAAGAACTGAGGACAGTCTCAGAGAACTCTGGGACAACATTAAATGCCCCAACGTTCGAATTATAGGGGTTCCAGAAGAAGAAGAGAAAAAAGAAAGGGACTGAGAAAATATTTGAAGAGATTATAGTTGAAAACTTCCCTAATATGGGAAAGGAAATAGTTAATCAAGTCCAGGAAGCACAGAGAGTCCCATACAGGATAAATCCAAGGAGAAATTTGCCAAGACACATATTAATCAAACTGTCAAAAATTAAATACAAAGAAAATATATTAAAAGCAACAAGGGAATAACAACAAATAACACACAAGGGAATCCCCATAAGGTTAAGAGCTGATCTTTCAGCAGAAACTCTGCAAGCCAGAAGCGACTGGCAGGACATATTTAAAGTGATGGAAGAGAAAAACCTGCAATCAAGATTACTCTACCCAGCAAGGATCTCATTCAGATTTGATGGAGAAATTAAAGCCTTTACAGACAAGCAAAAGCTGAGAGAGTTCAGCACCACCAAACCAGCTTTACAACAAATGCTAAAGGATCTTCTCTAGGCAAGAAACACAGGAGAAGGAAAAGACCTATAGCAACAAAACCAACACAATTAAAAAAATGGGAATAGGAGCATACATATCAATAATTACCTTAAATGTAAATGGATTAAATGTTCCCACCAAAAGACACAGGCTGGCTGAATGGATACAAAAACAAGACCCATATATATGCTGTCTACAAGAGACCCACTTCAGACCTAGAGACACATACAGACTGAAAGTAAGGGGATGGAAAAAGATATTCCATGCAAATGGAAACCAAAAGAAAGCTGGAGCAGCAATTCTCATATCAGACAAAATAGACTTTAAAATAAAGACTATTAGAAGAGACAAAGAAGAACACTACATAATGATCAAGGGATCAATCCAAGAAGAAGATATAACAATTGTAAATATTTATGCACCCAACATAGGAGCACCTCAATACATAAGGCAAATACTAACAGCCATAAAAGGGGAAATCGACAGTAAAACATTCATAATAGGGGAATTTAACAACCCAATTTCAGCAATGGACAGATCGTCCAAAATGAAAATTAATAAGGAAACACAAGCTTTAAATGATACATTAAACAAGATGGACTTAATTAATATTTATAGGACATTCCATCCAAATACAACAGAATACACATTTTTCTCAAGTGCTCATGGAACATTCCTAGGATAGATCATATCTTGGGTCACAAATCAAGCCTTGGTAAATTAAAAACAAAATGAAATTGTATCAAGTATCTTTTCTGACCACAACGCTATGAGACTAGATATCAATTACAGGAAAAGATCTGTAAAAAATACAAACACATGGAGGCTAAATAATACACTACTTAATAACCAAGAGATCACTGAAGGAATCAAAGAGGAAATAAAAATATACCCAGAAACTAATGGCAATGGAGACACGACGACCCAAAACCTATGGGATGCAGCAAAAGCAGTTCTAAGAGGGAAGTTTATAGCAATACAATCCTACCTTAAGAAACAGGAAACATCTCGAAGAAACAACCTAATCTTGCACCTAAAGCAATTAGAGAAAGAAGAACAAAAAAAAAACCCAAAGTTAGTAGAAGGAAAGAAATCATAAAAATCAAATCAGAAATAAATGAAAAAGAAACGAAAGAAACGATAGCAAAGATCAATAAACTAAAAGCTGGCTCTTTGAGAAGATAAACAAAATTGATAAACCACTAACCAGACTCATCAAGAAAAAAAGGTAGAAGACTCAAATTAATAGAATTAGAAATGAAAAAGCAGAAGTAACAACTGACACTGTAGAAATACAAAAGATCATGAGAAATTACTGCAAGCAACTCTATGCCAATAAAATGGACAACCTGGAAGAAATGGACAAATTCTTAGAAAGGCACAACCTGCCAAGACTGAACCAGGAAGAAATAGAAAATATGAACAGACCAGTCACAAGCACTGAAATTGAAACTGTGATTAAAAATCTTCTAACAAAGAAAAGCCCAGGACCAGTTGGCTTCACAGGCAAATTCTATCAAACATTTAGAGAAGAGCTAACACCTCTCCTTCTCAAACTCTTCCAAAATATAGCAGAGGGAGGAACACTCCCAAACTCATTCTACGAGTCCACCATCACCTTGATACCAAAACCAGAAAAGGATGTCACAAAGAAAGAAAACTACAGGCCAATATCACTGATGAACATCCTCAACAAAATACTAGCAAACAGAATCCAACAGCACATTAAAAAGATCATACACCATGATCAAGTGGGGTTTATTCCAGGAATGCAAGGATTCTTCAATATACACCAATCAATGTGATACACCATATTAACAAATTGAAGGAGAAAAGCCATATGGTTATCTCAATAGATGCAGAGAAAGCTTTCAATAAAATTCAACACCCATTTATGATAAAAACCCTCCAGAAAGTAGGCATAGAGGGAACTTTCCCCAACATAATAAAGGCCATATATGACAAACTCACAGCCAACATCATCCTCAATGGTGAAAAACTGAACGCATTTCCACTAAGATCAGGAACAAGACAAGGTTGCCTACTCTCACCACTCTTATTCAACATAGTTTTGGAAGTTTTAGCCATAGCAATCAGAGAAGAAAAGGAAATAAAAGGAATCCAAATCGTAAAAGAAGTAAAGCTGTCACTGTTTACAGATGACATGATACTATACATAGAGAATCCTAAAGATGCTACCAGAAAACTACTATTTTCTCCCATACACAAAAATAAACTCAAAATGGATTAAAGACCTAAATGTAAGGCCAGACACTATCAAACTCTTAGAGGAAAACTTAGGCAGAACACTCTATGACATAAATCACAGCAAGATCCTTTTTGACTCATCTCCTAGAGAAATGGAAATAAAAACAAAAATAAACAAATGGGACCTAATGAAATGTCAAAGCTTTTGCACAGCAAAGGAAACCATAAACAAGACCAAAAGACAGCCCTCAGAATGGGAGAAATTATTTGCAAATGAAGCAACTGACAAAGGATTAATCTCCAAAATTTACAAGTAGCTCATGCAGCTCAATAACACAAAAACAAAAAACCCAATCCAAAAATGGGCAGAAGACCTAAATATACATTTCTCCAAAGAAGATATACAGACTGCCAACAAACACATGAAAGGATGCTCAACATCATTAATCATTAGAGAAATGCAAATCAAAACTACAACGAGATTTCATCTCACACCAGTCAGAATGGCCATCAACAAAAAATCTAGAAACAATAAATGCTGGAGAGGGTGTGGAGAAAAGGGAACACTTGCACTGCTGGTGGGAATGTGAATTGGTCCAGCCACTATGGAGAACAGTATGGAGGGCCTTAAAATATTACAAATAGAACTACCATATGACCCAGCAATCCCACTACTGGGCATATACCCTGAGAAAACCGAAATTCAAAAAGAGTCATGTACCAAAATGTTCATTGCAGCTCTATTTACAATAGCCAGGAGATGGAAACAACCTAAGCATCCATCATCAGATAAATGGAAAGAGAAGATGTGGCACATATATACAATGGAATATTACTCAGTCATAAAAAGAAATGAAATTAAGCTATTTGTAATGAGGTAGATGGACCTAGAGTCTGTCATACAGAGTGAAGTAAGTCAGAAAGAGAAAGACAAATACCGCATACTAACACATATAAATGGAATTTAATTTTAAACAAATGTCATGAAGAACCTAAGGGTAAGACAGGAATAAAGACACAGACCTACTAGAGAATGGACTTGAGGATATGGGGAGGGGGAAGTGTAAGCTGTGTCAAAGTGAGAGAGTGGCATGGACATATATACACTACCAAACGTAAAAGAGATAGCTAGTGGGAAGCAGCCGCATAGCACAGGGACATCAACTCGGAGCTTTGTGACCACCTAGAGGAGTGGGATAGGGAGGGTGGGAGGGAGGGAGACTCAAGAAGGGAGAGAAGTGTATAACTGATTCACTTTGTTATAAAGCAGAAACTAACACACCATTATAAAGCAATTATACTGCAATAAAGATGTAAAAAAAAAAAAAAAAGAAGGGGTGGCCAGGAAATTCAGCTTCCATCTTTAGGACACTTTTTCTTGGCAAAGTGCAGTGTTTACATCAACAGTGTTAGAAGAGAGAGCAGAACACATTGACGTGCCCCCAGTCACACATCACCTCACAAGTATTGTGAAATACACAAGAAATAAAAAAATAAATAAAGTGTGGAATTTGCAGGTGGCGTTCAGCAGACTCGCTGGTTGGAGAGTATAGGGCACTCCCATAGGGACATCACAACTGAGAAATCTAGTCAATGTCCTGTTGTTTTCAAAATGTTTTTATACCATCAGTTGAAATATTCCTGAAGTGCAAGAAGTCATCCATGGGTGATATTGCAACTCAAAGCTGAAAGGTTCTTATCTGAATTTCTATAATGGATGTTGGTAATAAAATCTTGTATATAATATGATTTCAAGAAATGCATTACCTAAGCATAAACACCTTGTTAATAGAATCAGCCTAAGGGGTTGTCAAATGATCAGCACAAACCAAAATATCGGAAAACAACTGTGTGGGTTAAAGCCAAGTTAATTTATAAGGTCAGTTAAGGGGAAGACATCACACAACTGAAGTTGCATTTACTGCTCAGAACGATCTTTTGGTTTATATTGATTGCATCAGGTACACCCTTAGGTAATCTCAGACATTAATTTGTGGTTACTCTCATACAAATACACCAGTAGGTTGAAAAATAAGGTCTGTTTAGAAAAAAAAATGTCATTATAAAAATTTGTGATTGTTAGATGTTAACTAATTATTTTAAAGTATTATAGAAGATATATGAATGAAAGCAAATTCTCCATTTAAAAGATCTTTTCTCATTCATCTTATTATATCTAGCAATTTAGACAATATCAGGCACACTGCAGGTGTCCAATAAATATTTGTTGAATTAAATATGCAAGCATTTCTTAAAGAATACACATTTATCATTTATATAAATATTTTTATGGCTAATTGTGTTATATTGACCCCAGTTTAAAACTCAGAATCAAAATATGTGGGTTCCGGTTTCTGTTACTAAATCTGAGACTTCAGTCTTATAATATAACCCATTTTAAATCTAGGTTCTTCTAGCAGTGGATTCAGTGAAAGCTGGGCCTAATGTTGAGCTACCATATGCCTAAGGCTGGGATATTTAAAAATAAATCTTAGTATCAGTGATTCTGACTATATCTTGAGCACATATAACACAATCATACTTTCTCTTTTAGTAATTATTTTAGGTACATTAACTAGTGAGTTGATGGTAATTTGCTGTGCTAGAGATAAATGTAACATTCTATAATCACAATGTAAGAGAGGTTTTGAAACCAGCGTTGGATTCTGTGCTGGTTATTAAGCAATTGTTTTCCAATCCAAACTTACCCCTTGAGTGGAGCCTCTGCTTTATGATACAGAGGCTGAACTCTGCAAACTGCATTTCTTTTTTGCCAACTGGTGCCCTGCTAGGTTCTGCCAAGATGGGGCACTTAGCTAACTGGACGGGAGGAAGCGTCATTCTGTTTATCTGCTGCCAGGTTGGTGCAATGCAGAGGGAGGGCACCAGAAAAGATATAACTCACACCTTTGCAGAGAGAGGATCCTTGTCAGTTTCTGACAGCATCACCCAAGGAATGATATGTTTATCCAAGTTGTGGCAATTGGTTCCAACTGCAGGTTGATTCAGACTCTAGGTTTTTTCCACACTCCAGACCCATCATGCCTCAGAAGACATACCATTGGTGCCACCTCTTCAGAATTCCAGCTCCATGAGGCCCATCCTCTGGGGTTTGGATTTTCTGTCTATGGAGCTTGACCTATAAACTCTTGAGAGATCACCAGTAGCCAGGTAGCCAGGTAGATCTCTGCCTCAAAGACCTTGTCCCGGCATGACAGGGCGCCTCCTCCAAGCTTCTAGGTTCTGAACACCTTCTTTCCTTTGCTCAACAGTCCTGAGGTTGGCAACTGTTTCTAACAGTCACTAATTCAATGTTCTCTCAGTGTTCACACTTTGTCATTTTAGCTTTCCTATGTCTCTTTAACCATTTGCCTATATTAAAAGCTCTCTGTTAAAGTAACCATCATAGTTTCTGTTTTCCTGACTGACACAGGCACTTTTTTTGTGTAAGTTTTAGCTCCATAAAATCTTTTATTATTGAATCAATTGAATTATAAATACAAAATACGTACCAGTTTTAATGTCCTTAACTGAGCTTGAATATGAAATTAAATGTAGTTCACACATTAGTGTAGGTATGAGGTAAATTATATTTGTTATTATATTGTTATGACCATTTCAATATTTTCAACAAATGGTTAACTAATCAATATTATAATTTCTATTGGAAGGATAACTATTAAAAAGCAATCAGAACATAATTTTCTTTGCATTGTCATGCATTATCATTGCATCTTTCATGACTCAGAAAATATGGACATGATTAATAAACACAATAGATTTAGTTAGTTATTCAACTTGCATTTATAAAATCTTTATTATATTGAAAATTATATAAACTCATGAATTATGTTTGTATGGTGATTAAAAAACAGAACATTATGCATTGATTAAAATTCAGTGCTAATTATGCTACAGGTGATATGTGAATCTGGTGGATTTGTAAAAAAATTATTTTTCTGAGACTTTATAACACTGAAAAAAAAGATAAATTATTTTCAATTGTACTAAATGATCACGGAAACGTCATTTGTTACAACAATTCAATATTTCACAATTGTTGATGTACTTTTCTGATAATTATGCAAACTTTATTATAAAAAAGATAAACGAAATATTCATCTGCTTCTTCTTTGTGCAGTCATCTATTTTAGAAAAGACATAAGGTAACCATCTTAACATAATTTCTATATTCATAGCAATGCCAGACAAAATAAATATTCTCTAACCTTAATGTAAAGACTTATTCCTAGTTCATTCACTGGGTCTTCTATAATCTATATCTTCGTTTATATCTACACACACCATCATTCTTGGACAATGTAATAGCAAAATTGCTCTAGGAAGTTGTTTTGATTAATAACATACTATGAAACTCTACTTACATGCAGTCAAATGTTTGTAGTTACATTTTTTACCTCTGTCACAAAATGATCTACTAGAAGTCTCCATTTCTGACTTTGAAGGAGAAGATGTACTAGTCATCCAGGTAGGTAGGATCTGTCTGGCTAAGAGGTGCTAGTTACCCTGGATCTAGCAGTGGATGGCAGGGATTCTAATGATTCTTAGATTGAATAAAAACTGTAATAAGAAAATATACAAGATTGGAAGCTAAGTTTGGTCTTTGTTTGGCAACTCTAGGTCTCAGGTTTTTCCTTTGTAAAATGAAGATTGAATCATGGGCCTGAAGTGCTGGCACAGATGGACTTTTGGAGCCCACAGCAGAGGCTGTACCTTGGATCTACTACTCATTAGCTGGGTAGCTTTTAGCAACCTATTTAATCTCCTTGAGTGTCAGTTTTCTTCATCAGTGAAACAGGTATTGTGGGTTCCATTCAGTAATAGTTACACAGGTCCAGTCACACATAGACCCTCTACAATCTAACATTTCTTCTAGCTCTAAAATTCTATGACCACTAGAGGTTTTAAATAATTTCTTTTCTATAAAGTAGATTCTCTTCTAATCATTGGCTGTTACATTTTTCCTATAAGGTTTGAAGGCCCCTAATGTGTCTATCTTTTTAGAATATGTTTATTAAACAAGGGAAAATCAGAAGTTTGTAATCTATCTTCTTGGAAATGACAAATAATTTAATAATTTTAAAACATATTAGTAGTCCCCATGCATGACTTTATAAATTATTTTTCTTGAAATTTACTGAAAAAAAACCCTCAAACCTGAGGGAAAGTAATGCAGTTCAACAACAATCCTCTTTGCTGCCCCCCATTAAAACCAATATCATAGGGGGGAATAACAACAGGAGAGACATTGAAATATGTATTTATGATTGAAGCATCATGTATAGAACTATATAATGCATATTCCATATTTCTCTGATAATATTTGGAATAAAGTCAAAGGATCAAGATCATTCTTAGTTTAAAATTTCTTTAAAACAAGGTTTCTCAACAGGGGAGTGATGGACATTCTGGACCAGATAATACTTTGCTAATGGGGGGGCAGTGTGTGCTCCTCTGTATATTGTAAGATGTAGAGCAGCATCCCTGGCTTCAGTCCACTAGAGGCCAGTAACACTACCACCTCTGGTTGTGACAAAAAATATTTCTACACTATGGCAGTTCCTCAAAAACTAAGCATAGAATTATTATATGACTCAACAATTCCACTTCTGGGGATACACCTAAAATAACTGAAAGCAGAGACTCAAGAAGATATTTATATACCAATGTACATAACAACATTATTCACAATAGCCAAAAGGTGGAAGCAACCCACATGTCCAAATGTGGTATGTACATGCAATGGAATATAGTTCAGCCCAAAAAAATAATGAAATTCTGATGCAGGCTACAACATGGTTGGGCCTTGAATACATTATGGTAAGTGACATAGGACAGATGCAAAAAAAAAAAACAAATATTGTATGATTCCACTGATATGAGGTACCTCGAGTAGTCAAATTTATAGAGACAGAAAAGAGAAGAGTGGTTGCCAAAGTCTGAGGGGAGGAAGGAATGGGAGGTATTGTTAAATGAGTACAAAGTTTCAGCTCAGGAAGATGAAAAAGTTCTGGAGATGGATGGTGCTAGTGGTTGTACAACAATGTAAATATACTTAATGTCTCTGAACTGTACACTTAAAAATGTTTAAAGTGGTAAACTTTATGTTATGTATATTTTGCCACAATGAAAAAAAAAATGTCTCTAGACATTACCAAATGTCCCCTGGGGGTTGGGTGGGGGCGACAAAATCACCCTTGATTGAGGACCACTGCTTTAAATATAGTTTGTGTTTACATTTTTTTTCTTTTTTAGGCAATCACTTTATTGCAGAGAGTGCTAGTGCTATTTCTTTCACATTTCAAACTCCTCTCTTAAAAGGAAAGCATTTTCTATTTTTCTAACTGGTGCTACTTTTCTCTCAAGCCCATTTTTGATGAGATACAATTTCCATTTTAAAATGAGTTTTTTTTTTTGTTTTTTTTTTTTTTTTGCTGTACATGGGCCTCTCACTGTTGTGGCCTCTCCCGCTGTGGAGCACAGGCTCCGGACGCGCAGGCTCAGTGGCCATGGCTCACGGGCCCAGCCGCTCCACGGCATGTGGGATCTTCCCGGACCGGGGCGCGAACCCACGTCCCCTGCATCGGCAGGCGGACTCTCAAACACTGCGCCACCAGGGAAGCCCTAAAATGAGTTTTTAAGTAGTACAAAAGAAAATAATTGTTAATGACTAGCAAATGCATGGCAAATCACTAAACACACTGACCAAATGGCATGTCTGGGACGTAGAGGGTTGAATGGTGGTCCCAAAAATATAAGTCAGTGTCTTAATCCCCAGAACCTGTGAATGTGAACTTATTCAGAAGAAAAGGGTCTTTTGCTGCTGTAACTAAGTTAAGGATCTTTAGGTGAGATCATCTTGGATTATCCAGGTCAGCCCTAAATACAATGACAAGTATCCTTATAAAAGACACAGGGAGAAGAGTTTCACACAGAGAGAAGGTGATTTGAAGACAGAAGCTAAGATAGGTGTGGATGCCACCCCAATCCAAGGGACACCAAGCATTGCCACAGACCCCGGAAGCTAGGAGAGAGGCATGGGGGGATTTCTGCCTAGCGCTTTTTGAGAAAGTGTGGCCCTGAGGACACCTTGAGTTTGGACTTCTGACCTCAGAACTGCAACAGAATAAATTGCTGTCATTTAAGCCCTCCAGCTTTTGGTAATTTATTATGTCAGCCACAGAAAAAAATAATACAAGGGGCAACTTCAATTTGCAACTAGAAATACCATACCCACTCTTCTCTAAAATAAGATTTAAAAATTGAACCATATTTCAAACATAATGTTGAAAGTGAGAGGTTATGTTAGGCTGATACTTTTTTTTTTTAAGGAATAATGCTATATAGTGTGTCTATTTTTACCTAACAATCAAAGTATCATATAGCATTGCCTGTAACTGTCTAAGCATCTTCATTTGGAGATCTCAGAAATATGTAAAACAAAGGTGTCTGCTCCTGTGGTGTGATATTCCGGCCGTTTGACTGTGATACAGGGAGCTAGTTAACATGCACTTACCGTGGCGGACCCCGGCACCTGTATTGCAGGCACTAATCAAAGTGCTTCTTCACGGGGTGAAAGAATCGCTATTTGTAATGCAATAATTAGGTTGGGCGGAAAGCCCTGTGAAGTGAATCAATCTAGTCTGCTCTGGAGATCTGACTCCATTCTCTGGGCAGATTGTTAACATAATGAGACAGCAGCTTACAAGAGGTCCTGTGGAAAAGACCTGTGTCATCCCTCTCCCTTCTTTAATTTTACAAGGCTTCTTTGGACATAATTGTGATGAAAGCTAATATAAACCGCTGATAAAACATGGGACGCTACACTTACCAAAAGGTTATGAAAAGGGTGAGCTGGAATGCAGTAACAGTCTGAACCCATTATTCACAACTTTCAGAGTTGTCTCACTGCCAGCTCCCCAAAGAACACAAGAATTCCCAGTAAGTAATTACGGTTGAGAGAAAAACAGGGAAGACCATTCAAAGGCCAGCTTGAAAATACTGGGTTGATTAATCTGAAGTTCAACGAAAGGAAACAAATTAAGTGTTCTTTATAAATCAGGACGAGACTTTCAAAAGCAAGCTTATTTTTTCTGTGCTGAATTGGCAAAATGTGCTGAGCTACCCCAACAATGAAGCTGTTTTCTTATATACAGCAAAATTCTCATATAATCATTTAAAAATACATGTCAATGGAAAGATGTCTCACACCTTGATAAGTTATTTTCTATCCTTTACACAGGATGCTGTGAAATCCTTTCTATTAAATCTACCACATAACATTTCTTTTCCTTTTCATAGGCATAAGGAATTAAATTACTCCCTTTTATCTCTACTTATATATTTAAAATTTTTCATTGAACTGTTTTTTTAAGTTAGTTTTTGTTTGGAATAAACAAATATACACTAATTAAAAGCAAAAATTAGAGGTATTTACGTTCCATAACTTGCATCAAAATGACACATTTATTGGAAAACTTCAGATATCTTGCAGTGAGGAATGACATCAGACTCAGGCAGTGATACTTTTCTGCATAGAATTGTGCTGCATACTTTCTCTCTGCTCAGATTTTTGCATCCTGGATATTGTGAACAACAATACTGTATATCTCTCTGTCTCTATCTCTAGCTCTGTCTCTATCTCTGTATGTCTGTATGTATACTTACATATATGTACATCTGTATATTTGTGTATATATTTCAGGCCACCCAACACTTGAGATTAACTCAACACAAGTTAGAGAACCACAACATTCCTGATTAAGGTGATTGTCTTTTTGTTTGACCTGGCTATTTATTTATGTCCAGAATAAAATTACATTGGTTCAAGGGCAGGTTCAGAAGCTTCATCAAGAACGGAGTTTACTCTTCTTTGTTGTTATTATTATTGTTTGGTATTTATTTACTTGTTTTTACTAGTGACAAAATAATTTCTTAGGCTTCAGTAAGCTGAATTTCATTTCTCTGATATTCTGTGTTGAGGCATAATAATAATTAAAAATATAGGAAAGAAAATAGCAAAAGTTTTCATTTAATACTGGTTAAATATATGCCCAACATTGTGCATATTTTCTAATTTAATCCCGATAATGTCAGTTCCTGTGATGTAGATATTATCATTTTCTTTTGCAGGTGAAGATTCTGAAGTCTAACAAAATGGGTAACTTGCCCAAAGTCAGGTGTCTGGGAAAAGCACAGGTCCCCAGGGCTAATTCTGAAGCATATATCCTTACCTGGGAAGCAGTGCTGCCCAGAGACCATGTTCATTTTTACTCTCATTTACATTTCTTGTGTTTCATAAGCAACATAAGCAACACTGGCTCATATAAAGTTTGATGATATAAAGTTAAATTTTCATGAGTTGCTTGAATAAGTACTTCATTTAAGAGATGAATTCATATTAAAAAACCAAACACTTTGCCAAAGAGAAAGTGTAAACATTATGAAGCACTAAAGATACTTAAAGTTATATTTTAACACTCCAATTTCTATCACTAAGGGTATTTAAAAAGAAACAAAAGTAAGCCTTTCAGAACACGGAATTTTAGTTTTAGAAAAAAAGTATACTAATGTACTATGAATAAAGGAATTATAAATCAAAACATTCAAACCCATATTAGTAAGGTTTCCAGTTTTCAAAGGAAAAACTTAGATCTGGATTGTATGTCATGTGAATTTCATTTGCATGTTTCTACCTCCGATATCAACCGTATCATTATAGAATAACACTTATAGTGATAGAAAAACAAATCAGTCTTGAAAAATAAAATGCCAAGGTACAAGATATACGTAGATGTTTATATAAATGGGTATATACATATATAAATACACATTCATATATAATCTGCAAATATATAGATACATTTGCATATATGTATAAATATATGGATGTATGTGAGCAGTGTGCATTTTTTCTCAGGAGAAATTTAGAATGAATCATGAAATTACACATTGAATACAAATTAAAACAGCTGTTATTGCTACTAAAAATTGTTCTAAAGTATATACCAGTATAGCTTGCCAGAATTTTAATATTTCTCTTTACGACTATCACCCAATGCATTGGATTACATTGAATTTTTTATTAAATGTCCATTACACTTGACCCAATTACTTCCTTCCTTCCTTCTAGGAATTGTCCTTCCCTCTTTCTTGCTCATATAAGCAATACCACAAATAACTCTCTGGCTTTGACTCTGCATTAGCATAATGGATTGTATTGCTTTGTTTATATAATTAATTGTGCAGTGTGCCAGAATTCTAATAATTGACCTAATGAACAATAGTTATATGCTAGGATGGATAAAGCCCTCACCTCAAATGATCATATTCAACTCTTTCTTGGCCTGACTCACTTCCAGATTCAGGAAAAAAGGTGGAAATAAGAGATCATTTATTTTTTCAAGATAGTCTATATAGGTTTCATAGACAGATACATTAATTGAAATTAAGAAAGGTTTTAACATTTGGCTAAATCTTTGTGGCCATACATTGTCATTCATTAATGTTTATTCAGTCCATAAAGAATAAAAAGCGATGAAATTAAACATCACTGATTATTTTTCCCTTTAACAATACTGAAAATGCTTCATTACACTTAGGGTATCATGGTGCACAGTTTAAAAATCAGTTTTTCAAAAGATCTGTTTTTGTATATTCAAGCATGTAAGACTCATACAAAAGCAAAACTTTGGAAGATTCTTAACCTTGATTAAACAGCAATCTTGTCCATGAAATGAAATTTGATATGTTCAATTATGAATGAAATAAAATCACTATACATTTACAAAAAAATTTTAACTTCAATATTGTAACATGCCTTCACTATAGTTAAAGCATAAACCCATGTCTTATATGTGACAAGCAGTTTAGTTGCCTGAGGCTAAGCTGACATGAACCATAAGACTAGACATTTCTTAGGGCTGTTTTCTTTTTGTAACATTTCTGCCTTACATGTGTTTTATTAAGAGTCTAAATAAAAGCAAATTTAGTTATATTTATTCTTTCCTAAAATCTAAAGATGACAATAAGCCCTCTAGCGCTTGAGAAAACTGAAGTAAATGAGAAAGGCACTTGGGAAGAGGAGAGAAGATTTCCAATTCATTTATAACTTACAGGAAATTATTATAATAGAACAAGACAGAACGATGACAGTGGAAATGACATCATAAAAGAAAGAGACTGGTAAGTGTAACCTTATCCAGGGAGCATAAACTCACATTTCCATTATAGTAAGTAGGTTGTATGGAAACATATTCTAGAGAAACAATTTTCTAGATGCTGATTTAGAAAATGCAAGTGGCTCTATGCTGTGCAGTAGACCCCTATGACTTATTCATCTTTATTACTGAAACTTTGACCTTCTGAGTAACATAGGTTGTGGTGATGGTTTCACTGGTGTACACTTATCTCCAAGTTGATCAAGTTGTATACATTAAATATGTGAGGCTTTTTGTAGGTCAATTATACCTCAATAAAGTGGTTTAAAAAAAGAAAAAGGGCTTCCCTAACATAGGTTGTGGTGATGGTTTCACTGGTGTACACTTATCTCCAAGTTGATCAAGTTGTATACATTAAATATGTGAGGCTTTTTGTAGGTCAATTATACCTCAATAAAGTGGTTTAAAAAAAGAAAAGAGGGCTTCCCTGGTGGCACAGTGGTTGAGAGTCCACCTGCCGATGCAGGAGACACGGGTTCGTGCCCCGGTCCAGGAAGATCTCACATGCCGCGGAGCGGCTGGGCCCGTGAGCCATGGCCGCAGAGTCTGTGCTTCCGGAGCCAGTGCTCCACAACGGGAGAGACCACAACAGTGAAAGGCCCGTGTACCGCAAAAAAAAAAAAAAGAAAAGAAAAGAAAATGCAAGTGACATGAAGCTCTAATATGTTCACTTTTTTTCTACTTAGAATCTCTTAAAATATACTTTTCTTCATTTGGGTTAATATTATGTTGGAATTGAAATAGTACCCTGAAATATATTTCCAAAGCTAAAAACACTTTATTATTTTTTTATAGTGTATAGAAATTTGTGTTCATGAATGCTTAAATATAAAAATTTAGTTAAATTTGCAAATTTAACCAAATAAATTTTAATATCCCATTAAACCTGGGGCTATAAAATATACACCTTTTCTCTAAAGAAAGGAATGGTTTTCCTAAGAATGGTAGCAAAGAGTTAAACTTATAGTGATGTTTTATACAATAAAGCTTTTACGGATAAGATAACTCTTTCTTCTATTCATGAAAAAATGTAAGGTTTCTTGGGATACTTTTGTATCATAGGAATATTATATATAACACACGTGCATACCAGGACGCCATTTTCTAAAATGAAGAACATGGCAAAATATGTAGCATATAAACAGCTGCTATTATTGTAATGTTTGTTGGAGACATGCAAAAGATTGTTCTTGATGCTGGCATTAATCAAATGTGGATGCTAACACATTTCTCCAAGCTTAACTATATGTTGATTCAACTTTTGTTGCTGTGTAGACTTCTTCCAAAATTATACAGTTAGCTAGAAGAAAACAGCAAATTGCCCAGTCCCCCATTTCACCTAAATAAATTTCACCTCATCTATTTTAGAGGGAGAAGCTTGAAAGTGCCTGCAAATTGGTATACGGTATGGCATTTTTCATAAATACATTTATATTACATATATTTTAAAACCTTGCAAACAAACAAGCCTCTTTTTGTATGTGAAATACATTATACAAAGAAATAAAAACTAAGGTGCAATTTTCACTCCTCTCTCCCCACATTTGGAAAGTAAATGTAGAATTACAAGAGAAATATATATACTAATGATGGAGAAAATAATGTATCATAAGACAGAATAATAAGTTAAAACTTAACTGATAGTTTAATTCAATAACCATAAAAATAATCATAAACATAAGAAGACTATAAGAAACTTGATTATAAGTAATAAATATAGTTGATAGTTCACTATTGAAAAGAAAAGTCCTTCATCTCATGGCTACTTTTCCTTGACACCATAGCCATTTGATTTTAGACGATTTCCTTTGAAGTTATTCATCAGCTATTGATCACAGCCCAAGTGGCTGTAATGAAATACTTTGATTGGTGAAAAATAAAAGTGTATTTGGGGCCAAAAGGCAACTAAAATTATGCAAATTAAAGAGTTATTCATTAAAGCTGAGCCAAAACATGAAGAGTAGAGTATGTATTTGAACAGGACAAATACTCTTTAGAAGAAACAATTTAACTTAGATATGCTTAGAAATCTGGGAGTTAAAGGAAGACTGTGAAACTCAGGGGCATCATCATTGTCAGCTTCAAGAACACCCCCAGGTATAACTGGTTATGTTGGGTGATAGAGATACAAAGATATTGGACTAGATTCAGTGACTCTTTCTTCAAAGTTCTTGTGACTCAGTATAAACTTCCTTCAAATTCATGCTCCCCCACTTACTAGGTGTAAACATTTGGACAAGTTCCTTAACATTTTTGAAACTCTATTTCTTCAACAATACAGAATAAAGAAACACTTGGGTCCCAGGGTTTTTATTAGGATTGAATCAAATGAGGTATGTGAATGATTAGTGAAATAGCTTATAAATATTACCTACTTGACAAACACTAAAATGCTAGTAGATTCTATAGTGGTGGTGGCAGTAATATTTTATTGGTTATAATATAAAGAGTCAGTTATCAAATAGCTCATAGGTGCTGTCAAGTCAAAGAATTGGATTAGAGGGGTGCATCTGTCTCAGTCAAGGGGTCTTTTATATTTTAATGCTATGTGGGCATCATTTCCCAGTTGTCAGTCCTCAGCATCCTAAGCCTTTAGGGAGACAGATTATAGAATTGGGGTCAAAGCTTTAAGCCAAAGGTAAGGACAGTTTAGAATAAGTAATCTTTCAAACTAATGTGTGCTGAGCTTCCTTTAAATTCCCCCCTGCCAAAGTATCTTAATTTTAATCACTTTCCTCCTCAAATATGGAATATTCCATTGATGTGGAAGAGGTGAACTTAGCATGATAGTACTTGGTCCTCAACTCAAACATGTAGCAATAACATGGCCTAGGAGGCTCAGCAGTTGCCATTTAAGACAGTCAGGTTGATAATTTCCACTATTTTGCCATTTTGAACACTGCAGAACATCTTTGACTGCGTTTCTTGATTTAAATATTTGTGCTGTTGACTTATTTTATGGTGTTGAATGAGGAGATACCTTGATGATGAGGTACTTAGAAAAAACAAGTGACAGATCCAAAAAGTAGTATATAAAGTAGCTATTAAGCTACGGTAACCCTCAAGTGCTGGCAGTTTAAAATGAACTTGTCTTGGCTTAGGCAGTTCACACTTACAGAGAAATGCTCACCACTTTTTTTTTTTTTTTTTTTTTTTTTTTGCGTACGCGGGCCTCTCACCGTTGTGGCCTCTCCCGTTGCGGAGCACAGGCTCCGGACGC